>NC_135784.1:47219660-47554660 GCF_051106095.1 Pogona vitticeps | reverse complement strand
ACTAGTTTTCGGCCTGATATTCCAGGTTCTCTAAGCAGGGATTGGTATGGGTGTATTAGAAGGGCAGAGAATAAAGTGCCTTTTTATAAATAAATCCCCAGTCATTCTACAGTGGTATCATCCAAACTCAGGTTTATGTCCAGGTCTCATGTTGCAAATCTTTTTATACTGCAGCGGAAACGTCCATCTTAAAAGTTTCTTGGAAATAAGAAAATTTTAAAGGGGAGAAAATTTGGCCAGCAAGATTTAATCATAGTCAGAAAATCAGAATTGCACACAGTCTAGATTTTGGCCCTTGTTGCTGCAGGTGAGGAAGATTGTGATATAAAAGATAGGGATGCACCCAGATTTCCACGGTACATTACCCTATTTCTTTGAGGTGGTTGCCCCACATATGGAATGGGGAATCAAAGGTGTCACTAAAGGTTAATTGAGAAGGGCAGTTCTGTAAACAAGATTCACTAATTTGGTTTAAACACAAAGTATGTGGTCCCTGCATGCCTTTTTAAAGTGAAAATGCAGCTTGTGGTGGACAGTAAAATCAGGAGGAATGGCTACATAAGCAGGCAAAAGAGCATATGTTGCTCAACCCCATTTCAGAGGAAAGCACTCGGTCTGTCATCTGGGTTTGCAAGCAATTAGGCACAGGTCAGAAGCATGGCCTTCAGAATTAGTTTTATGTGATTCCATCTGGCAGTACTGGTTACTGTGTGGGTGCCACTTTCTATATAGACGTGAACCTGCCAAACCATTTTCAAGAACAGTGCAATGTATTAATGCATTTTGAAATCTCATCAATGAGGACAAACTGTTGTGGCAAGATCAGTTTTGTCCAGAAATAATTTTCATTAGTAAATTAAAGAAAGTCTGTTAAAAGACACTCTGATAAATCCAACCTCAGTTGATTGAGCTGGATAAATACTATAACCATCAGAACTTTTATGGTGCCATTTCTGATTCTTTGTTTTGGACAAAAAAAAATTAGAAGGAATTATAATTATTTCATTTTAAAAAGAAAAAAAAATGTGTATCTTAATTCATTAGGCACCATTAACATCATGCTATAATATGCAAGTTGACACATGTAAATAGCAGAAAGGGCAGAAGAAGGAACAAACGCATCAAGTTGTTGCATGAAAGTAGTGATTTATTTTTTGTTTGTTGCCCAAAGTGTTTTGGTTTTCTCAGGACAAGGAACTATCACATGTCTTATTCTGGTGTGCCCCAAGAAATCTGTTTTCCTGACTTGTTTTAGTACCAGAATAAGGTGCACCCCCAAATAGTTTTCAGGTGATGAATTAGTACTTTCAAGCACTAACTTGAGGTCTGCTTCTCTCTTAATTCCATTTTTAGGTGCTTGCTCCCACCCGTACAGTTCTGTACCGCTGAAGCAAAGGGAAAAACACCTCTGAATCACTTGTCCTTGAAATGTAAATATGCCTCAGAATATCTTTGACTACAATTAGAGTTAATCTCACAAAAAGCTAGACTTTCTTTGTCAAACCATTTTAAGATTATTGCCATAGAATGAAAGTGCCAGCAGCCTCCAGGCAGACGCAGGAAAAGCTGTCCCCCACCCCCCACTCCGTTCTCCCTTTTCCGGCTTCCGAAAGGCAGAGCCCATTTGTCATTCCATGAAGTAACTGACAAGTCCCATCTATCTTTCAGCATTCTTCCTGGTGGCTGTGCATATTATATCTCACTAATATCCAATAAGAAGAGGAAACAATTGCTGTCCAGCAAACAAAAAAACATAAAAAGGAGAATGATATAAGAGCGGTGGTTCAAGGATCTAATTAGTTTAGACTTTGTCGCTGTCATTCTTGTGAGACTTCAAGGCAGAAGAGTTATTATAATATTGCACCCCACCGCACCCTGGCAAGCCTTTTAAGTTATGCAAGAAAAGGATTTAGATGGGTGCATTCAAGAAAGATAACTATAACAAAATTAAACTACCGTAAGCACAGAAACAGTTTCACAGTCCTTTGAATCCTGGACTGTATTCAGGAGTCTCCTGGAAAGGGACAGGATTCATAACCCATTGGCGTTATAATCTCTGTCAAGACCAAATATCCCACCCACCCTCTTTGCATAACTGCGTTCCTTCAGTCTTCTGCAGAGGATGCTTTGCAGATCATGGTTTTGTTGTACAACTCTAATTCAATCTCACACATGGGTGGTGGTGAAAGCATGGTAGACAACATTGTGTCTCATTTGTAACCTTCCCATTTATTCCATCATTACTTTTGCCTGTCACCTTAAAACAATTGAGGAGAAAAAGGTACACAACACCTTTCAAATGTAATGCTAGAAGCCCTTTGAAAAAGCCAGTGGATAGACCATTGGACTAGGACTCTGGACATTTGGGTTAAAATCCTTCCTTGGCCATGGAAGCTCACTGTCAATTCTCAATGGTAAACCTCTCCTCAAATATGTCATATACCTCAAAAGCCCTTCTAGGTTTGGTGTATGTTAGTACTGGCTTGACAGCCCATAGCAGCAGGAGCTGTCCATCTGGAAGTAACCTGAGATTCTGGATCATGTAAATGCACAAAATTGCATTTCTTCTTGCTGTGCTGCCGCCCTACATGGACACATTCGCCTGTCAGCCCTGGAGGTGTCAACAATTATCTACTGTTTTTCTTTGTTGTCTCCCTCTGCTTTTCTATGAAGTGGCTCCATAGGATCCCTAGTCTTTCCATTCAAAATACATTGTTCAGCCTTTTTCCCCCAGATGGTTTTTTTTCCCCTTTTACTAGTTAAAAACAAAGGGAAGGAGCAGATCTGGGAAACAGAACTACAAATTGGAAATAGCATAGTTTAGGCCCTGCATAAAATGTCATGAATAAAGTAGTGAAGTTGTCTAGCGAAATGCTTGCCTGAAAGCTAACTTGAATGAAATCTTATTGCTTGCCTGATTTCTAAACTGCTGGATAGCTAAAGCCCTCTGAGGGGTATGCAAATTAAAAATGTGAAAGGCAAGCCAACAGAAACAACAAAACAGGACAGATAAAACCAGGAGCGAGAGAAAACTAGAAGTATAATTTTAAAAAATTCAAAGCAGCCAATAGGCATAAAACAGTAATAGTCTGGAATGTGTTTCCATTGTGGGGAAAGAAAAAGAGACCTCTCCTCCTACAATTTGCTTAGCATATGTTAGCTACAGGGTGAAAAAAAGAAACAATTAAAACCAGAATTTGTTTTGACCAGTTTATTCTGTTTTGAAGCCTAGTTTCAGTAACATTCTATTAGCCGTGCTTGGCAAGTGAGCATAAAAGCTGTGTTGATGTTATCAAGTATTTCCTAAATTGCATCCCTCACAACAAGCTGTGAGCCCTGTCAGCTCCAGCTTGTTCAGCTGAACCTCCTTCCTCCATCCTCTGCCCCATAAACTCTGAAGGAGGAGGTTGAAATACAACAGGGTTTATTATAATAGGAACAGGGAGAACAAGTAACCGATTCAAACAACACTTAAAGTCCTCACACCCAGCTGAATGCACTAGTCACCAGACTGGCTGTATGGTCTCTGGTCTCCCAGATGCCTTCATCTGGAGGTGCAAGCTTTCTCTAACAACTCCAGTTCTCATCACTGTGGAAGTGGGTGGCCCATCAGCTCTTACCCCATCCCCAAGGCTTTGTTGATGGTGTGCTGCCCTTAGCAACAAAGATTGATATGCCCACTGTGAGGGCAAGTATGCGGGGAGGCTCTCTGGAGGCCCCCCAGTCTGATGGCACAGTGCCCAGCTTCTTGTCCAAGCACTGGCATGCCCTTTGGCATCTTCTCCAACAGCAAGAGAGCTTGGGTGACTGTTGATTCTCCAGGCTTAGGGTTTTTTTTTCTCTGCCATTCTGGGTGACAAATGCTCTCGACCCTGTGGGATGGCTTGTATGGGGGCTGGGGATTCTCATATTTTTGTCTTTCACCTTTAGGGAACCTCAACTGTGCTAGGACCAAATGTCCTCCTTACAGATGCAGTCTCATTCCCTGGAAGGCTCAGGGTCTTCCTCTGGGGTCTTCTCAGCCCTAAATGCCTCTGAGAAGTCCTCCTGAGCATCCTCCAGACCCTTTCCTCATGGCCCTCCTCTCTTACAGCTGAGACAGAACTTGCCTTTCCAACCTTTTTGGTCTGAAAACTCAGTTTTTGACAAGTTATCTTTGCCAGGGGTTCTTCCTCTCCTCCTGACAACACAGCTTTTATATCCCCCATGCATTAGGCAAACCACCTTCTTTCTTCCATGGTTCATCTCTCCCGAAGACACCTACTCACCAAAGCAACCAACAGCAATACAAAACAAGGACAACAAGATAATCATGAGTTTCACCCAGCTGACCGCAACAACCACTCATGTAGCTCAGACGCGCTACTTCACTTTCGGGCCCACACAATCTTCTCCCAGAAGACAAAGCAGTCTACAAAACACTCATCAATATTTACATCTTTAATTGATAAACACACACTGGCTTAAATCCTGTTGCATAGCGTACTTAATTACAGCAGAGAAGGCCCATTGAATCGGCAGAGATCTGGTGAGTCAACTCCTGTAAATATCACTGATTCAAATAAGCCTCCTGTAGTGACTTATAGTCCATTTTAATCAATGGAACTTATGCAGGAGTAGACTCACCAAATCTCCACTGATTCAGTGGACCTACACTAATGCAACATACTATGCTAAGCATCAGGATTTCGGCAAGTACATCTCCATCACAATCATCATCATGAATATGATGTTTGGTTAAAATTTGTATCTGGTATGCATACATTCTTTATTATTACGGCATCAAGCCATACGTAAGACAAAATTAAATACAAAACTTCAAGAACTAGCATATACTGCAAAAAGCCGAGCCAGACAAAAAGCAAAATATCTAAAACTACACATATAGCTGTATAAAAACGAGGATCTAAAAGTCTGGCTGTCTATTCTGACTACTATGGAGACTGAAGGATGCCTGACTAATACCAGTCAATGTTTTTATGATTTTGATTGTGCCTGGAATGTTTCAATGACAACAAAAACAACCAAACAGGAAGGAGGGAGGGAGGGAGAGAATAGTAGGCCCTGACACCCTGGGTCTGAATCCCTGCTCAGCCTTGGAAACTCACTGAGTGAGTAGAACTGGTAAAACCACTCTTTAAGTATTTCTCTTATCTTGAAAACTCTAGTAGGATTGCTGTGAATCAGTTCTGACTTGACAGCACATAACAAGGAGACTCCTAAAAACCAAGAAAAGCAAGCAAGCATATTTAGGCAAAACCCAAAAGCCTCTTCCCTCCTCACACCAAGAATACTAGAGTATGGGGAGATGTTTTTACCTTACCACATGATTCTTGTCTTGTTTGAATCCAGCAGGTAGTAGCAAACAGGCAAGGCAGGAAGAAAAGTAATCCAAGAAAAAAACAGTGAGGAATCCCCAAAGAAAAAGAGGGTGTGTGTCCAAAAAAATAATCCCAAGAAAGCATGCTGGAACAAGCAGACTGCTTGACAACAGCAAAAATAGTCCAAGAAAATTTAGAGGTGGGGGGGTAATCCTTCAAAAAAGAAAAAGGAAGTGATCCAAGACAGAGGGGCAGGCATCAAAACAAGAGTAAAATGGAGGGCACCAGGAAAACAACACACTACAAGGAATGACTGAGTCAAGTATGCCATTTCCACACATTTTTACAGTTTCAAAAATTCCTGTTCACCCTTCCTGGATGTTTTGATTTACTGCAGATGGCAGCCCTCATGATGCAACTGGATGAAAAATTTGTCAGGCAATTTGACAGGCAAATTGTCAAAGAAAGGTTACATGAAAGTGGGATTGTGGCAGAAACATGGAACATTTCTGTATCCCTCTCTTGTAAACACAAATCATTTCTATTTTCAAAGCTCTCTTTCAGCAATTGATAAAATAATATGAAATAAAGGAAAGGCAGCCACTTCCATGTGTTGGACCTTTCCTTAAAATATGAAAAACCTATCCCTAATTATTTATTTGGAATAATTAGAGGGTTTTAAAATTATAATTATGCATCACCATGTAGATTTTCATACTTCCTAGTCTGAAATGTATGCAGTTATAATAGATCTTGATCACTTATGTATTTTGATATCTCACCTTCAGAAATTCTTTCCTAGTTCTGAATAACCAAACTCTTCTATAGCTGGTATAATATGCATCTATAGACAAAGAGCAATAGTGTTCATTCAGACTATTCTGTTATTTAGCCATGAGGACAGAGATAGCAAGTGCAATCTAAACTAAAAGATAACACCAGCTGTAGTGTGTACGGAAAGGACAGGAGTCTTGTCAGCACAACTAACATTGTGTTGGCACAACCCCCTTGTGCTGTCTAATCTCAGATCTATTGGCACAACTCAGTCTGACAGTTGCAAAACAGCAGAAAAGCCCCAAAAACTGTGGAGACGAGAAAGAATGAAGGAAGAGGCGAGTTATACGGATCAAAACCATCCCAGCTCATATTCACAGCCACTGTGCAGGCAAAACGTTAGGTCAGAAAGAGGGTTCGGAAACTTCAGTTGGCTCAAAATGTAGCAGTCAGAATACTGACTGGGGCCAGTTACTGTATAGGGAATATTTAACACCCCCTGCTGCAACAACAGCACTGGCTACTACTGTAATGTAAGGGTCTTACATTAAATTTTGCTCCAAAAATACAGGCTTATTTTCAGGGGATGTTTATTTTTTTTCATGTACAAGAATCTACATTTATTCAAATACAGTCATGTCATCTTCTGGTTGCTGCACAATGGTGAAGGGTGGAGCTTCACTTAACTGGGGCTTATTTTGGGGGTAGGGCTTATATTACGAGCATCCTGAAAAATCATATTGGGACTTATTTTCAAGTTAGGTCTTATTTTCAGGGAGACAGGGTAGTTTGTTTCGAGGCCCAATTCAAAGTGCTGGTCATGGCCTTTAACGTTCTTTACACCTTGGGTTCAGGCTACTGGAAGGACCATATCTCCCCATATGAGCCTTCTCAGGTAATCAGAGGAGGCCTTCCTCTCAGTCCCATTGCCAGCACAGGCACAGCTGATGGGGACCCGGGAGAGGGTCTTCTCTGTGGCTGAACACAGGTTATGGAATGCTTTACCTCAGGTTGGCCCCCTTTCCTTTTATCCATTTGCTGACAGTTGAAGACCCACCTCTTCAGGCAAGCTTTTAACAATCATAACTGAGTCCCTGAATGCGGTTTTTTAAGTTGAGTTTTTAAAACTGTAATGTTTTAATCATACAGTGTTATTTTAATTACTATTATAGTTTAATTGTTTTGGATGTATAATTTATTATTGTTTTAATTCTACTTTTTTAACACTATGGACTGTCTTGAGTCCCCTTATTGGGAGAGGTCTTTGCATATGTGTTATGTTTGATGGTTATTCAAGTTACCTTGAATAACCTCCCCCCCCCCACCTTATCCTGCACTCAATGTTGAGTCCACAGTATTGGCTATTGTCACTCATTCACCTATGCCCACATTAATTCTTACCGTTCTTTTCAGCATGGCAGATGTTTCCCTTTACTTAATCTGACAGTGAAGAGAGTCAAACATTCAGCTAACCAGCAGAAAAGGTGCTACAGTGATATGGAGAGAGGACTGACATTTAGGTGACAGCTGGTGGTGTTAACAAAGATATTGACGCACCCAACTGTTTCAGAGAGGTTTGGCTGTAGGCAGTTCCCTAGTGAAATATCACAGATGTCTTACATACACCCTATTCATGTTTCTCTCCCTCTCTCCTCTTTTTAATGCTGTTTCCCACACCTATGTAACTGTTTCCCGACAACTTGGATATGCTTGATGATGACGATAATCTTTGAGCTGCAGAACTGGAAGGAAACCTATGGATCATCGAGTCCAGCCCCTCCCAAGGATGCACAGTGGGGAATTAAACTCTCAGTGCTGTGATAGATTCATGATAGAAGACCCACATTAACAATTTCTTTTCATTACTAGAGGCCGTGTAAGCATATAGTTTTTCATGGTAAGCAGACGCACCATATTTTGGGTACCATACAACGTTCTTAAGTCCTAACATACAGAAGTAGGAGTATTTGTCTGTTTGTTTGTTTATTTATTTAAAATGTTATCTGCCTTTTTCCTTTAAAAGGGCCCAAGCTGGCTTACATCATTAAAAGACCATGTGAAAAGCTAAAAGCAGTAAGTCTAGAAATATTTGAAAAAGAATCAAATAGCACATGAAATGTGGTGAACAAAATCAACACCGAATACATATTCAAAGCAACAGGGCATAATGCTCCTTTGAAGACCCCTCTTAGATAGCCAATCACTAAAGGAAAGCCCGTCTCAAGACAAATGTCTTTGCTTGTGGAAAGATAGCAAATATGGGGCCAATCTTGCCTTCTGTGAGAAGGAGTTCTAGAGTCTGGGTATGGTAACAGAGAAGGCCCTCTCCCATGTCCCCACCAAACACTCCTGTAAGGTGATGGGACTGAAAGAAAGGCCTCCCTTGATGATCTTAACATCTGGGCAGGCTCATAAATACAGATGCGGTCCTTAAGATAGTTTGGACCTAAGCTGTTTAGGGCTTTATAGGTTAAACCCAGCACTTTGAATTGTGTCAACGGAGCTACTGTAACAAAAGTGTTATGTGATCCCTGAAACCAGCCCTAGTTGATCATCTGGCGGCAGCATTTTGGGCCTGCTGATGTTTTCAAATACTTAAAGGGAGCCTCACATAGGATGAGTTACAGCAATCCTGCTGGCATGTAACTAAGGCATGTATCGCTGTGGCCAGATCAGAATTCTCCAAGAATGGGCGCAGCTGGTGCATGGTTTTTAACTGTGCAAATGAACTCCTGAGTCAAAGCAAAGGTAAAACTGAATGTCCTATTGTATGTCTCATCTGTATTAGCACTGATTGGAACAACAGTAACAGAATTAAAGAAATTGGGAAGTGTAGTATAAATGTGTGGAGAAACATACCGATATATCTAGGTCAGTCATTCTCCAAGGTTGAGTTGAGCTTTGCCAGACTGTGTAGGTAACTGACAAGAGTCATGCAATGTTATTTTCTTACCCCATTTCCATGACATTTTTGCTGGACTGTACACCCAAGAACACCAATATGGTATAGTGGATAGAGTGTCAGATCAGGATGCAGAAGACCTGGATTCAAATCCCCACGGAGCCATAGAAACCCTGTGGGGAACGGCCGCAGTGGTAAAACACTCCTTGAACAAGCCTTGGAAACTCTATTAGGGTTGCTAGAGGTTGAAAGTGATTTGATGACCCATAACCACAACAGGCCCAGTGATAGAACACCTGCTTCTAGGCTATTTTCTCTGATAATGTGCAAATCTAAGAGAGAGAGAGAGTGTGTTTGGGGATGGGCTGGTTGCTTCTTTTTTCTGACAACTACAGTGGTGCCTCGCTTAGTGATTGCCTCGTTTAACGATGTATTCGCTTAGCGATGAGTTTTTTGGAGCGATTTTGCGCTCCGTTTAGTGATGTTTCCAATGGGGAAATTTCGCATAGCGATGTTCGGGACCTTGCTTCGCTTAGCGATGACAGCTTAGCGATGTCTGTTTTCGCTATTTTAAATGTGTCTTAAAATGTTCAAAAACTGTTTAAAATGCTTGGAATTGTTAGTGCATCTTGTAAAACCTTTGCAAACTTAATTTGGCTTTGTTTTGAGTCTTCATTAATTTTTGGTGAATTTTTTTCTCCCCCATTGGAATGTATTGAACTGTAGGTTTGACAGAAGGTGGTGGGGAAGGATCACCAGTGACCACAAGTTACAACGACTCTAAAGAAGACATGAAATTGGAGGCATGACACCATAATCAGAAATGGAAGATAAAAGGCAGCTTCATCCAGCACTTTGTCAGAGGTTTGTGCTTAGGACAGGAAAACGACTTCAAACCCCACTGAGGTGTCGCCATCATCCTCCATGCCATGAGGGAACAGGCCGGGTAGGTGGGAGGCAGTCCATTTAGGAGAAGGAAAACTCTGACTTCAAACCCCCACTGAGGCGCTGCCATCGGCCTCCATGCCATGAGCAAGCAGGCTGGGTAGGTGGGACTCATTAGCCTTGGAAGGCAGCCCATCTAGGAGAAGGAAAACTCTGACTTTAAACCTCCACTGCCTTGTGGCTATATCCACTGATGGAAAAGGCTTCAGGAGTTAACCTCGAGGCAAAATCTGGAGCCGGAGTCCCGGAGGCAGTTCGTGTCATTCTGTCAACTCTTGCGACGTTGCTGAAACCAGTTGTATTGGCTCTTGCCTTTCCATTGGACCATTTCAGTGACGTGGAGATGGGGGGATTTGCTGGTTGGGTAACAGCATATCCTCCATATTATTTTACCGAGGCTTCATGCCCTGGAGAGGACACTCCAGCTTTGCGTACAACGTCAAAACACTAGACGCTGTTCCAAGTCCTCCATACAAAGCATGTTACCATAGTCTCTCGAGACTTAAGGATTCCTATAAATGAATATTACGTATCAAAATACCCTGGATTTTATGTATTTAACTGGAAGGCCATGTGATACTTATTGCATATGTAACTTGGATACTATCCCTATGTAGCTCTGGAGGAATATTAGCTCTTCCCACTTTTCCTTGTCTTCAACAATGAACACTTCTTTCTCTCAAGAGGCATATTCATTTGTCCAAGGTATTTTTCTTTCCTACAGGAAACACAATTCACTCAGATACAGTACAAAAGAAGTATCAAGCCCCTACCCAGCAACAATTAATTCCCCACCCCCTTTCCATCAGCAACATATTTTGAATATACAAGAGTTAATACCATCTTGTTCACTGAGGGAATGGATAAGGTCTGACAGTTATAGACACTGATAGTTTTGGTTCCAGTTGTTGGTATTTTAAATAGGTTAATAAATTACTGATTAATATTTGCAAGGAGACCGCTGAAAAAGTGTCTCAAATGTAGTGATTAATATTTGCAAGGAGACCGCTGAAAAAGTGTCTCAAATGTAGTAAGTGGGAAGATGGTCAAGCACATGTCACTCCAGTCTTACTAGTGTACACTTGTTCACAAGTAACTCTATGGCAATTATCTATTCAGTCATGTGACCTCAAAGGACTGAGAAAAGTCACAAGAAGAGCTAGAAGATAACAGAACATTCCTAGCCAAGAGAGCTTTTGGTTAAATGTTAAGGCCACAGAAATTCCTCTTGCTGATGAAGGCCAGAAAAGATCTAGGATATAGGATGCTGGGCAAGTGGTGTCATAAATTTACCTTCTTAAGGCAAGAGCCCCTAATGGCTAACTTTAAATGTAGGGATTATGTGCCAGATGTATGCTCTCTAAAATGAAAGAAACCTGTGATACCTTTACGTATGACTATATACACATACAAGCTATTATTAACTTCATTCAGCTTGTTCTGTACATTATGTCCTTTTTCTCTTTCCTGTAGTTCATTTTTTTATTTATTTGTTTTATTTATAGGCTGCCTTTCTCCTGATAAGGGGATCCATTTGTTTAGATTCTCCAGTAACCTAGCACTAAAAGCTCTGTGTATTTTAGTGTCCAGGTTTCTTTATATCTGTAACACTTACACAGCTGATCTTTTACATAATACCAACTAAAATCAGAAAGCAATCTCTAATAAAGTCCCATTTTAAAAGGCAGGCTTATTTGTGATTGGGATCAAAACATGTTTGTGTGCACACAAGCAGGCAGCTTATTCAATAATCAACACAGGAATTTTAATGTGTTCTAGAAAAACAGACACCACTCAAAATTTGCATAAAAGTTCATTTATTTACAAGGTAAATCTAAAATTGTAAATGACTTTGAAATGCACTGTCCTTTCCTCCTTAGGAGCTATAAACACTGGGTGCATTTGTCACATACAAACAGACAATACGCTTCAGTGATGTAAAATTAAATGTAATTTCTTACAGATATACCAACACTGAATGCACCTGGACATAGGCAAAGGAATTTCCATTTATCTTGTAAGCTGTGTTGTATTTTGCCACACATGTGGCAATCCCATAGTTGCACAGACACCAGATTCTTAGTGGACTATTTACCAATAAAGGTAAAACAAATTAAACACCAAGACTATTGCAGTCCCTTGCCCCATGCAAATATCCTTGAGGAAATGCTTTAGAACCATTTTTGTGCTTTTAAGAACAAATGTGTATGATAGATAGCATTACTGGATTGATTCCTACACACTTTATGCAGACATCCTACATGCCTCCACGGCATATTTTTATCTAAGGTGTTGACAGTCTAAGAACAAAACACAATTCTTCAGATGTTGTGTGTCACACCAGGGGTGGGGGAGCTATAGGTTTTTGCTTAGCAAACCTGCATTTTTTTAGTTTGGAATGCAGCAAAATTGTAAAGAGTATAATTGTGTGGGACATCCACGTAGATCAAGGGGATGCTGAAAAAATTCGGTCTTGATGGGCTGTCTCAAGTTTGAATTTACCAAGCCCTTTGAGGCAAGAATAAGAAAACTGTTGAATATAACTCATTTGCTACCTGATACTATGATATTTTGCTGTTGTTTTTGTTGTTGTTATGTGCTGCCAAGTCATTTCCCATTCATGGTGACCTTATGAATGAGCTGTCTCCAGAATGTCCTGTCTGCAACACCTGTGCTCAGCTCTTGTAAATTCAAACCTATGGTTTCCATTAGGGAGTCAGTCCATCTTGTATTTGGCCTTCCTCTCTTTCTGCTGCCTCCAACCTTTCCCAGCATTATTGCCTTTTCCAGAATATTTTGGCTTCTCATAATGTGCCCAAAGTAGGATGGCCTCAGTTTCATCATTTTTGTCTCCAAAGACAGTTCAGGCTTGATTTGTTGTTGAATTTGCTTGTTCATCTTTCTGGAGCTTTTCTCCAGCACCATATTTTAAATAAATAATTTTTTTCCCTATCAGCTTTTTTTACTGTCCAATGGTGTGTATGATCTTGGCCGTGGTCTCCAGTGACCCATCATTACATTTGACTATCTTTTCTAATCCCTTCATTGCTACCCTTCTGAGTCTTAGCCTTCTGAATTCTTGGCTGCAGTCTCCATTAGGACTGATGTTTGAAGCAAGGTATACAAAATCTTTCAGTCCACTGCTCCATCTTGGAGGGAATAATTTTTCTGATTTCATCTGATTCTGAATGGATAATTATCATCCAATTTTGTATGGATGATTAGAGACCTCTAAGCTTGAAATCACAGATGTAGCCATGCTTAACTCTGGATTATATTAGATTCTCATAAATGCCTTCAAGTAAATCTACAAATTGAAGTAAGGTTAGGGACCTCAGTAATTTCCTATAGCTATGGTTCCAAGAGTAATATCCAATTTCTATTATTTATGGCTCTGGTGGACATGTTGGTTGGATGGCTCTTTTTCCTTTTTGCAGCTGGCGATGTGTCAGTGATGGTGAAGCTGATTTGTACTGAGTCAAGCTAATACTGTCCACTTAGACTGTCAGAAGCTCTTCTAGATATCACTGAGATCATTTTACAACCAGAGATGCCAAACTAGTCATGAGACCTTTCCATAAAATATGCATGGTCAACCACTGATGTATAGCCCCTCCTCCAGCAATCACTTTGTTCACTTGCTCATCAAATCCATTTAATGCCCTGCAAAATCATTACAGCCCAAATGGCTAATGGAATGATGGTGACCAAGTGATCAAATCAGCCTTACTACAACATCCACCGAAACAATGACTAGGTGTACACGTTTTGTTCTAGACGCTTAACCCTGTGACTTCATTTTACTTTGGTTTATACCAATGGCTTCTCTCCCTTCCGAATCACAAAAGGCTGAAAATGCCCTTCCAGTGATCTGAATCTGGTTGAAAACACAATAATACCATATATGAATAAATAAAACATGTTTATATATTTCCACTATTTTATGATAAGTGATAGCTGTTGTTAAAGCAGCATTGACTATGACAGATATATTATTTTTTAAAAAACCACTGTTAAAAATGAAACTGATGCCATGCTAAAAGTTCAATAAAGTACAAATTATAATATGAAGTGGTAAAAAATACATATGTTATATAATTGTTTTTAAAAAGTTAAGAACTTTATAATTGATCCCCACACAGAGACAAATGCAATGCACCATCAAAGACTGTTTCCTGTGTGATTCTGTTAACACTTGCAGAAAGAGTTTTGTGTTAAATCAGATCCTTCATGTATCAGACACATTAGGGAAAAGGTTCCCTTATAAATACACATATGCATATATATAATACTGTTTCTGTAATGAAATCAAACATTGTAAGAGAAAATGCTTTCTTCATTCAGAAATGCAAGTCATTCACGTCCTTCATTATGTACGTAGGTACTGACCTCTTCTAGCTTAGAATAATTCATATCACTGGCTGTCCACTTTCAAGCAGGAGGTTTGAATACACAAAAAGGTTAGTGAGTTTGCCTCTGGAAAACCGAAGCTGTATAGCCAGCATCGCAGCTGAAGCCTCGCTCTATCCTCACCTGCAGGTTGAACATTCCATTTACCAAATCAAATATTAGGACTAAATGAAACATTTACTGTAGTCATACAGGTTCTAGGGAGACAGCACTATGGTTGTTGGAGAAGGTACTTTTTTTTTTACTGTAACTCCCTATCTGTGTATATTTCTTCAGTCTAGCTCTCTGTAGTCTTATCATCCTAGAACATGGTAAACTTCAGACTTCAGCTGAGATCATAGTTTTGTTCTGAGACATAGGGATGGATGTTCTTGGGTATCGTATCAAAAGCTTAAGATACATAAAATGCAGTTTCAAAAGCAGAAATATCTCATTCAGAAACAAACTGCACAGATTACAAATTTGTTCTGGAATAAAATAATGTATCAGACATTTCCAGAATAAACCTGCCTAGTAAGATTACATTTTCACAATCTTAACAGCACTTTGGGAGTATAGTCCACAAAAAGGGAACTTCTGTTTCAGGTAAATGGTTCCACCTTTCAGGAAAGGATTAATTGTAAATGATCCCTTCTAAGCTTATGATCTGATGACTGGAATCAATACTGTACTTCAATCCCTCCCTTCTACCACAGGTATATCTGAGTTTCTGGTTATTTGTTAAAAAAAACACTACAAATGGGTGAAGTACAACTCTTCTTATTTGCTGTTAACGCTCTATTGTGACAAGAACAGCTTGTGTAGAATTTCAGTTCTTAGAAAAATAAATGTTTAAATGAGGAAGTTGTTTAGGCTTTGCGGCTAACAAAAATCATACCAAACCACCAAGAGATGAGATGCGGTGAGGTGACATTATTTTTGTTCTTAACTCTTCTGGGATCGCTGGTAACAAGGCACTTCAGTATTTTCCTAATACTCTCTGTTAATCACTTAATTTGAATTTTGGCACTTGCATTGGGGACCAGTGTCAGTGTAATTTTTAACACTTCAAGGCTTTCTTTCTCCTGTTTACTGTCACTTAGGCAAAATCTCCCACTCCTTCCTCTCACTCATTTCTGGCATCTTGTTTGCTCACTGAAAAGGCCTTTACAGGCCATTTTGATGCAGGGTTTCCTATCATAAAGATGAAGTTCTGTAGGTTCCCTTGAAGTATTTCTGTACTACATTTTAACAGATATGTTCTTGTTTCTCTTAAGCTAATATTAGGAGTAGGGTTCTAAACAACTCTCTTCAGGAATGTAACTTTTCCAAGATGGGCAGAAGGCTCAAAGGTGCAGCAATTCCCATTAGGCTCTAATAATACAGTATAAATGAGAAATGTAGCAGTCCTTTAAGTCCTTTAAGCAGGCCCTAGTACAGAGATATTAAAGGAAAAAGAAGGGCTATTCAGAATATATTGCCATACTACGTAAAATGTCTGCCTCCAAATGAATACTACTGCATAAAATATATATGAAACATAAAGTTCTAAAGTAACAACAAATATTGTGCCCCTCTGGTTCCAGAGATGCAATGACAAGATCATATTTTTGTCAAAAATCAAAAGGTTCCAGAAAATAAGTGTATTCCAGTATAAGATCTTGTGGGCTACAACCTGTTTCATCAGATGCATTAAGTGTTGTCACTGTTCAGACATTTATTTATTTATTTATTTATTTATTAGATTTATATACCATTCATCTAGAACATGTCCACTCTGGGCAGTAGACAGATATACAACACCCATTGCTTGTGAGTTTGGGTGTATATGGGGGAAACAGAATGGTATACAATGAGAGGAAAACTAAAGGCAGAAAAGTACTGACAATAGCAAATATATTATCAGCATTGCCCATTCACCAAAATGTGTTGCCACTAGTTTTATGAACCTACAGTGTGAAAATACATTGTGATAAAGGCTTCATGCATCTGATGAAGTGAGCTGTAGCCCATGAAAGCTTATGCCAGCATGTGTGTTCATTAGAGATGGGGGTACTCATATTCGTACATGACTATATTTCCCCACAGGTGGAAATAACGAGGGTCTGGCCCCATGGAGTCAGAACGTCCACTCACTGTTCAGCCACTGCCGCGGGTGCAGCAGCGTCTTCCTATCACGCTGTGCTCCGCAATGGATTAGCCACTCCTGGCTGGAAGCAGCATGACAAGCCTCTCTGCCAGGTCGCATCATGGCTAATCCACTGCGGAGCATAGGAGGCATTGCAGAGCATAGGAAGCGGCAGTGGCTGAACAAATACAAATACCCCCATCTCTAGTGTTCATCTTCCAGGTGTCATGAGGATTCTTGTTTGCTTTCCCAGCAGCAGACTAACATGGCAACCCCTTCAAACACACAGCATTCTGCATTCTGCATGTTCAATCAGGAATGGTATTACCACTGTTTTGTGCAACTCCAGTTTTTCTCCTCTAAAACAGTTATTCTCAATCTTTTTCTGGTCATGGGCATGAACACAATATGAAAGAAATACAGAAACACAATATGAAAGAAATATAGGCCAAATCAGGACTGTATAAATTACATAATGAACCTTATAAAGTGGTGTGTGAACTATTTCCAGTCTGTGGCCCCCCTACAAATGTGTCTGAGCTCCCACTGAGAATGGCTGCTCTAAAAGATACCTGGCACACATTTCAGAAGAGCAGATGGGTTACAAAAGGGGCAGTCATTGACAGATATAAGCATACTTAAGCCTGCTGAGACTAATAGATTTAAGAACACTTAACTCCAGGTTGCATCATAATTGCAATTACCACTAACATCTAGCTAATGGACTTATTAAGCAAGAAGATCCTTCTTGGCCCTGTGATTGCTTCTGTTGTAGCTGTGTAAACATCTGAGGAGAGGAAAGCAGCCCAAACCATCAGAAATTGCTGGTGATGTACATTTTGATTCTTTTGCAATTTAAATGACATTTTCGCCTATTAAGTACAGAGCTAAGAAAGAGTACTTCTTAAAGTCAATTCTCAGATTCCCTGTGGTCATGGTGGCCCAGGAATTAAAAGATTTGTAGTCCAAAAAAACCCCTAAAGAGAGTAATGTTTATAACTTCTGGTTCATGATGATGACTGTGCTGTGTAACAAAACATGCTAGAGATATAACAACTTTAATAATAGCCCTGAATGCTCTCCTGTACTGGAGCCTGTGTATGCCAAGCAGAGAAGAATATCTGTTTGGTGTTTAAAAACACAGAGAAGCGTTCCATCAGACTTTTTCAGTGGAAGAGAATGACTAGACCAGGCTCAACATGTCCAAAAGGAAAGACGCTTTATGAATTCAGACTGATATTCATGTATCTAAGTCTGAGGGCAAATATGTCTCACAGATACATGTTTTGCTGTAGTTTTCGTACTGCAAGAGCCATAACTAGAGGCAGATGACCTACTCCTCTACATTCTCAGTGGCATGGTTGTGCAGACAGTACCAGTTTTTGCTAGTTGGTAGGGAAAGTATAAAGTTCTTAGGGTCCCGTCTATTTAAAAGTATCCTCCACTTGTGATATACAATATTTTTCTAGACAGTTGTTTGACATCCACTTGCCAGAGCTGTGGCATCATAACACTGCCATTTAAGGGTGAAGCTGGGCCAATATTGGAAGTTAAGACTACACATTTTTTGTGTGTCTGTATAGTTTAAAAGGGATGCTATCAATATTCCCTTTAAGTTAACTTTTTCACAACCTGTTGCCTAGCCTAATGTTCTGCCTCCAGTTCTTGTCATGAGCAATTCATCATGAACCTCCCCTCTGCAAACTACACTAAATATAAAACATGAAAGAGCAGGACGAGAACAGTTACACACCTCCCATTCCTTTCAGAGGGACTAGCAGAGGAAGGCCTTTCAAGTACACCTAAGTGCGCTTGTACAACTGCAGCAAAACCAGCATCTACATGTATCTCTACATGCATCCTGTTGTTGTGCAGCCATCATGCATTTCCCTTCATTTTATAACTGCCGCAAGCCATCCCCTAATAAAAGCTCCATTAACAGATTACTATTACAGCATGATTGCTACAGCAGACTGTTCTTCAGCGGCAAGCTCTAAACCTCTTCCACTAACTCAGGAATGTTTGAACCACGTGGACGCTTGCTACTTGAGATACAGTGGTCCAGTCCCAATAGAGAGAAAGATGCTAGCGTGGGATGGGCCACAGAGCAAAAATGCTATGAGCACCTAGAAAGCGAAGAGAAATAAGAGGGATAAGAGTACACTAGATGAGAATGTATACATTTCCTTCTTCTGCCATAACACTTCAGGAATACCTGTCATAGAGTTCAACACAATTACTTTCAAGTACAAGGAATTACTTTGAAAATGACAATGGCATTTTCACAGAATTATAAGGAAAAAAAATTGCCACTCCCTCAGTAGCTGTCCCTGTAGACTTTAAACACCCTGGGCAGCTGAAACTTTGACTTTGGATGCGATCTTATACAGATTTATCTGAGGGTGCATCTGACTAAACCAAACAGGGCAGTCTTCTGAGTAAACATGCAGTGGAATGCTCTGTGAATGCACTGAATGATGGCTGTCTTCTTTTCACTCTGAAAGGCTATTTTGCCCCAATGTCCAGATTTGGTGCTTTGTAATCTTTAAGCAGGAGAATTAAGAAAAATTACCTTGAACAATAATTTCCAAAGCTCCTGATAAAATTCTTATATTTTTTTCCCTCCTTCATATCCATATTCGCTGTCACTGAATTCATTAACTCTTTGTATGCCATTAGGCCCAAACAAAACCAAGAATATTCTTTCAATTATTCTTCAGCTGCAAAATTCTGTCTTACTGCAATGCTAGACATGTCTCTTCAGATGTAACTCCCACTGAGCTCACCGTGGTTTACTGCGTATATAATTGCAGCCTAAGATACCCTGCCTCTAGAAGGCTGAATAGAATTGTGAAAAGCATATCAATACAGTATATGTTGCTGTAACTATAATCTGAAGTTTGCTCCAACGTTGACAATCACTCTGTTTTCGTAAACCTTCTTCATAGTTCTCTCAATTTGTTTCAGAAAAACCTGTGGAATTCGCCCACATAATGTGTGTACAGTATCAAGGAATTTTGTCTGTAGAGGGTAGTACATGGACTGGAAAAGATTGTCTTCAAAGGAAAACTAAACAGGAAAAAGACAGTAAAAAATCACATTGTTTACTTCATTGCTTGAAAAAAATCATAACAACCACAGCAATCCAATTAGAGTCCTCCAAACCAATACAATTACTTTTTGAACTATACAGTGGTGAAGAGATATGATTTTTTTTCTTTTTAATTAAAGGAATCCCAGATCCATAATTTGGCAGTAACTCCTTCAGGCTGAATTAGAGGAATGGGAGTCCTCAAATAGGAAGTAGAGCAGCCCCCTCACCTCCACACAGTTCCTTCAGTTGCTTCTAGAGAGAGGCATGCCAGAAGTTCATGCCAGTTCATAAGCATGGCACCATCGGTGCTGCACATTCCCTTCCCCAACCTCTCTGGCCAACGTCCCACTCACTAGACAGTGTGCGCTCCTTTCCTCCTCCTCCTCTTTGGGTGTTCAGCCAGTCCCCAGCAGGAGCACAGGTCTGCTTGTCCTGCATTCTTGTCTGAGTGGGCATTCAGCCAAGGAGGCGGGGCAGGGAAACCCATGCTCCTGTAGGGAGTTGGCTGAACAGCCAAAGAGGGGAAGGAGAGGCGTGCACACCAGCTGGCGTGTGGGACATTGGCTGGGGAGGCGGGGGAAGCATCACAGGTTTGTGCCCATCTCTAGTTGCTTTTGAATAAAAAGATCTACTTTTAGCTTCCCAACATTAAAAAAAAAAAACCCATAGGGTCTTACCATTAAACTAGGGCTCACGGTTTCCCCTCTAGCTGAAGGATGGGGACTGTGCAGCACTCCAAGCATTTTTTGCCATGGCCTATGCTGCCTGGAGATGACCATAAACATCTGGGAGATACCCATTGCTCATCTCTGACCTAGACCATCAGTGTCTGCTCAGACTGTCAATAACCAGCACATGTGCGGTTCAATGTAACACAAAGGTTACAGTGTCAGGTTAGGATCAGGTGGATGCAGGTTCACCACTCTGCCATGACTGTCACTGGAGGCAGTTACTGTCTCTCAGCTAAACCTCTCTCATAGACTTGCTGTGAGGACAGAGGAAAACAAAATCAAAATCAAGCAGTGCTTAGGAACAAGCAGACCTATTACTCAGATTGCCCCCAAAGAGGATTTCACCCAAAAAAACATAAAAGGCAAACTCCAATAAAACAAGCACTCTGAGATTACAGAGTCTGTCAAGTATTGTTTTGGCTTTTTGTCCCTCCCCCCTTTTTTTCTCTTCTTCTTCACTCTTTTGTGATGAGAAAAGACCACATATTTGGCCCTTAGCTTTTTACTGAAAATACCTATCTAAATATAATATAACTGGATGCAACGTACACAGTGTTGTAATGCTACCTAAGGCTATGCCTTTGTCAAGGCAACACTTACATCACGTATCACTTCATAGAGTGCTTTGAAAGTAGGCTGTTTATCATCATGGTAGACACCTCTGTTTCCATGGAGAATGGAAATGCCTTCTTCTTCTGCCCCTTTGCAGTTACTGCCGTACATGCAGTGATCTGGTCGATAGTTCCATTGGCACGGAAATAGGTACAGACATTCTAGAAAACCGGATTTGAGAGAAGATGGGAATGGGGAGCAAATGATTACAAAGAGAGCAGAGGAGTCCCCAACCAGAAAATGATGTTTAAAACATTGCATTATACACAAAACCTGCAAATATGATCTGAATGTCTGAACTTTGTCTTAAGGGGAAAATAACTATGCTAATTGGAATCAGATACTTCTTTGTTTTGTTACTTAATTTGGGTTATGGTTTGGGTGAAAGGAAGAATACGAAGCTCAGAAGAATTTTGACAGTACTCAGCAGATGAGAAAACACTTTATGGAACACACTGTATGCATGAGGAACATTGTGATGTCTGAATCCAGATTCATCATGAAGATATAGTCTAACACCATCTTAACAAGCCTCAGGGTTCACCAACTTTCTCTCTTGCCTTTCCTCTTGTGCAGCTGTGAGCAGGAACTAGATGTTTTGGCTCCTGTTTTCAGCTAGCCATACCTACTTATTGCATCAAAACCAAGAGAAATAGCAGTCCATGTTAACCACAATTTGAGTCTGGGTTAAGCAATCAAATGACTGTAATATGTTTTGAACTCTCACTGTCATCAGCAATGCCAATGACCAGGATTTATGGCACTGGTGGCCCCAAGTATCCTGAAGGCACTGGGTGGCCTCCCTCTGGTTTTTTAAAAAAAGACCATTTCAACCCGCCAACTACAGCTAACATGGCTAAAGATGGTGGTTACAGCCGAAGAACCCCTGGAAGGATCCATGTTGGAAAAAACTGCCCTAAACTATATTTAAGACTAACCACAGCACTTTACTTGAACCATTTAGTACCTCTGAGTTACAGTGGTGCCTCGACGTATGACCATAATCTGTTCTAGAAGATGGACGTAGCTCGGAATGGTCGTAAATCAAAGCACTATTTCCCATAGGAATGCACTGAAATGCAATTAATCTGTTCCGGCTCCTGCCAAACTAGCCGTTTGAAAGCATGTAAATGTGAGTAGATAAATAGGTACTACCATGGTGGAAAGGTAACAGCGTTCCGTGTCTAGTCGTGCTAGCCACATGACTACGGAAAACTGTCTTCGGACAAACACTGGCTCTACGGCTTGGAAATGGGGATGAGCACCGCACCCTAGAGTCAGACACAACTGGACTAAATGTCAAGGGGAACCTTTACCTTTTTACAAGATAGCTAGAGATAGAAATCTATACACATTTCTATAATATAAGCATTATTCAGTCATGTACCTGGGTTAAAGTAGAAAATAATATTGAGCAAGTCCTGATCTCCCCATGTAATGTAGTTTTTGTACTTTTGATATAAAGGGTACAACATCTCCTCCCATGTCAGGCCTGTTGGTATCATGCTGTTCTGAAAAAATAGGAAGGAAACAATGTTTTAAAGACAAGCAGTATAGTACAAATCAGATCAAGAGGAAGACATAGTGATGGTGCTCTGACTGGCTAGGTTCTGGAGCCAAAATAGCACAGCAACAGCTAAGGAGAACTGGATGGTCCTGTGGTGATTTACATGCTCAGTTGATAGCACAGGAGCTCCACACCTGAAAAGTCAGCCTGTGAGAAATGAAAGCAGTATGGACAGTTCACATGCAGTGTCCCTCTCCCATCCCCGACAGCATATTTCCACACCACTAACTGATCATTTAAGTGACTGTATAACTGGTTGACCACACAGATCTATCCAATCCAACGATGCTCTAAAGCACCTATTTCTCTTTATAGCAGTTTCCCACATGGTATCCATATTCACGTATGTACATTTTGAGAAAATGTAGATACACACATGCAAGCACAGGGCAACACTGCTTTTAATATACACTTATTTATATACTTGCCCTTTATCACTCTGACTCCTTTCTTGGAAGTGACCTCCTTAGCAATTCCCTTCTTTGTACCTACAGTCAACCCTCGACTTACAAACTTAATCCATTCCGGAAGGAAGTTTGTAAGTCGAAAAGTTTGTAAGTCGAATCAGCATTTCCCATAGGTATGCACTGAAAACCAATTAATCAATTCCAGCTGTTTTTGGTTCTTATGTCTAGGGGTGGTTTGTAACTCAAATCATTAGTTACCATAGGAACTAATGCAAAGCCGGTTAATCCGTTCCTACCACTAGGAGCAGAATTTTTTTCTTTTTTTCCTTTCAACCTAAGATGACTTAGGTTTTAAAAAAAGGAAAAAAAGAGGGAGGGGAGGAGGGAACAGACACCTTTTCAACAGAACACCTTGAAAGCACCTTTTCAGCCAAGACAAGCACCTTCTGGGAAAAACCAAGCACCTTTCAGACAACTGTAAATATTCCTCGCCTTTGCAACTCTGGGTCATAGAAAGCAATTGTCCAGGTTGTTTTCCTAAATGTATGAATATCAGTTCTATACAAATGAGATAAATTGTTCAGATCACAGAATTTTTTTATCGGCATATAAATCAATATCATACCTTGAACTGAGCATTTCTTATTCGGGTTAAATTCATCAGCATGACGCCAGAGTTGACCCCAGTTGTTCCATAATATGGGTGGCGAGCAAACCGACTGTACCAGCCAATCTTTGGTATTTCATGTTCGGGTGCCATGGCTGCTAGCTGTGTGGAGTTGAAAGCTTTCAGAAAGCCCCAGAGGTCATCAATGGGTCGCAAGAATAGGACATCTGTGTCCACATACAGTAGGGAGTCCACATCTTTTAAAATCATCTTTGCAGACAGGATATAAAGGGTAGGGGAACACACAGAGACATGTAGTGTACACAGTAAGAGCCAGGAAGATAAATTAAAGCCTCGAAACTCATTTACACTGTATATAAATGGAAGACACAAGAGGGTATAACGCTTTGATAAAACCTCTTACTGAGCAAAGAGATCTGCAACTATGAGCACTTCAAGATTATCTGAACAAAGAGATTATCAAGATTCATAAATAACTGCACCTCCCATAGACTAAAGATTTTTTTCTAAATATAGCTAAGAAAGAAATGTAAATGTATTGAATTTCAAAAAGAAACGATGAAACTTATTTTAGTAGTGAAATTACTGTGGACAATAACGAAAAAACAACAAACTCAGTTTTAAAACATGAAGCACAGGACCAGCAAGACCAGAACATACTGGCAAAAGAGAAAGCCATCTCATATAAACAAGTAGCAGCCCAGGATGTGTAGTGGTTACTGAATGGTAATGATGCCACCATTGTTGTTGTTTAGTCGTTAAATCATGTCTGACTCTTCGTGACCCCATGGACCAGAACACACCCGGCTCTCCTATCTTCCACTTCCTCCTGGAGTTTGGTCAAATTCATGTTGGTCACCTCAATGACACTGTCCAACCATCTCATCCTCTGTCGTCCCCTTCTTCTCCTGCCTTCACACTTTCCTAACATCAGGGTCTTTTCCAGGGAGTCCTCTCTTCTCATGAGATGGCCAAAGTATTGGAGCCTCAGCTTCAGGATCTGTCCTTCCAGTGAGCACTCAGGGTTGATTTCCTTCAAAATGGACAGGTTTTCTTTGCAGTCCAGGGACCTCTCAAGAGTCTCCTCCAGCATCACAATTCAAAAGCATCAATTCTTTGGCGGTCAGCTTTCTTTATGGTCCAGCTCTCACTTCCATACATTGCTACTGGAAAAACCACAGCTTTGACTATGTGGACCTTTGTCAAAAAGGTGATATCTCTCTGCTTTTTAAGATGCTGTAAAGCTTTCCTCCCAACAAGCAGGTCTCTTTTGATTTTGTGGCTGCTGTCACCATCTGCAGTGATCATGGACCCCTAGAAAGTAAAATCTGTTACTGCCTCCATATCTTCCCCTTCTATTTGCCTGGAGGTGATGGGACCAGTGGCCGTTATCTCCAATTTTCTTGAACAGATCTCTGGCTTTTCCCTTTCTATTATGTTTCTCTATTTCTTTGCATTGTTCATTTAAGAAGGCCCTCTTGTCTCTCCTTGGTATTCTTTGGAAGTCTGCATTCCATTTTCTGTAACTTTCCCTATCCCCCTTGCATTTTGTTTTCTCTCTCTTCTCTGCTATTTGTAAGGCCTCATTGGACAGCCACTTTGCTTTCTTGTATGTTACCGCAAACCCACATAGAATCCAGCAGAGTTAGTATTTTCAGGTCCAGAAGGCGAAATAAATCACTCAGACACATTCAGCTTCCTACAGCATGTGTATTTATAGCATATGTACAAGAGTAGAAAGTGGCAGCATGACAACATGGCATCATCAAATGAAGGTGGAGGGTACATGTTCTCTATACAGTGCATATATATACAGCTGAGCCTCTGCTCTTATCCAGTCACAGCGGGGTCATGCAATATTGTACTCAGGTTGCATCATGCAAGGCACCACCTTTTCAGAGTCAGTGTGACTCAGCAAATCACACACCTGTACAACATGGCAGCTCATTATTACTTCTGCTCTTTTCTGTTCAGGCCTGTAAATTTTCTATACTCTGATATTGTATTTCCTCTGTGATGGTTTTTGTTACTGCCTCCTGTACAATGTTACGAGCCTCCATCCATAGTTCTTCAGGCACTCTGTCCACCAAATCGAGTTCCTTAAATCTGTTCTTCACTTCCACTGTGTATTCATAAGGGATTTGGTTTAGATTACACCTGACTAGCCCAGTGGTTTTTCCTACTCTCTTCAGTTTAAGCTTGAGCTTTGCTATAAGAAGCTGATGATCAGAGCTACAATCAGCTCCAGATCTTGTTTTTGCTGCCTGTATAGAGCTTCTCCATCTTTGACTGCAGAGAACATAATAAATCTGATTTCAGTATTGCCCATCTGGTGATGTCCATGTGTAGAGTCGCCTCTTGTGTTGTTGGAAAAGAGTTTTTGTGATGACTAGCTTGTTCTATTGGCAAAACTCCATTAGCCTTTGCCGTCCTTCATTTTGAACTCTTAAGGCCAAACTTACCTGTTGTTCCTTTTATCTCTTGACTCCCTACTTTAACATTCCAGTTATAGTCCACCAAGCTCTGTCCAAAAGAACTTGTACATAGCACACTCCATGGCACACATTTTTGAACTATGACTTAATCCCAATTCCCTATTTATGTGAATGAGAGTGCACATTAAGATGGGGGCACACAGCAATAAAAATTAGTAAGAAGATGCTGTAGCATCATAAGATGTCACCTTATATTGATTTCAGAACTTTGAAATCATGCCCAGTGAACCACCTCGTCCAGTAGGTGACTGGCATTGGCTGCCCAAACCTGCTTTACAAGACCTGCTTGCCTATTTTCCTGTAACATGTCAGAATTTGAACCCTAGACCTTTGGTAAGTACATTATGTCTGAACTTCAGCACTTCCCCATTCTGGTCCTGTTTAAACTGATGGACAAAATTATAATTTCACGTGGCTCTTCACTAGTGATATTAGTTACCGCCCTGTTCCTTATGGAAAAGAAGAATGACAATCAGTACTATACATCAATTCATATTCACAGTGTGCCCTCTTGTGGCTATGTGGTTCTGTACATATCCATTCATAATTTCAGTGATTTCACAAAAGCCATTACTGTATAGTTCTCAATATTTCTCCACCTGTAGCTGAGCATGTTTCTTATTCTATTCTGTTTCGGTATTAGAGGTGATGCTCTGATTTGCCTATCTTTCATTCTCTGACTATTCTCTTGTTGCTTTTTGTTATGTGTCATCAAGTCACCTCCAACCTATGAATGAGTGACCTCCAAAATGTCCATCTACAGCTGCCCTTTGTTCAGCTCTTGTAAACTCAAGCCCGTGGTTTGCTTTTTCTTTCAGGCAGCTAGAATAGCAGCTCGTGGGCTAAGGTGAAAAACCAAGGATAGAATTTCCCCTCTGCCAAACGTTTCAGTGTATGATCTTGGACAATTTTTTCACCATTTCTCCCAGCCTTGCATCTGGGAAGATGGGGAATGAATTCCTTGCCTTGCCCAGATTGCTGTGGAAGAACCGAAGGACAATTAGGGGGGGTCAATCAGGAGGGTCATAATCCTCCTGTCCAAACTGATGAACCGAACAGAGTGCAATTAACTGAAACAAACCATTGATTTATCCCTGTCTATCCCTGGAAAGCATTCTGAACTCTTAAATTGCATGAAGTAATCATTTATACAACCTGTACTGGAGAAAATGTTTCCAAAAACAACCTACTGCATTAGCATGGAGTGGCATTTCTGTTTATTAACCAAGACTTTTAGAATTAGCCATGCTTTATTAGTAGTGGCATAGGCAAGTGTTCCATACAAACATTCTTCTGCAGAAAGATTCCAATTAATTAAGAAAATATGCTTTACTGCATTTAGAATTAATGTACTTTCTGACTTCACACTGCACTTCTTTACAGCTTTTTACTCTTTATATAATTTCATCCCCAGTTTCTCCAGTATGTATTTATAACTAGAGATGTAACTGACAATAACAAGTAACTTTTACCATGAGCCTTTCAACACCATCCTTCCACCACATTCACATTAAATGAATCACTTCCTGAGTCCAACTAAGTACCATATTCCAGTGTCCTTTAAGACAGGGATGGATACCTGCAGCCTTTCCAAAAAATTTTTTGGCCTAACAGCTCCCATAATCCTCAGCAACAGTTATGTAGATAAGCTTTATTGGAGCTGTAGGCCAAAAACATATGAAGAGCAACATCTCAGTGGTTTAAATATCTGGCTGCAGAGCCAAAGGTTCAGTTTTTGATTCCCCGCTGTGCCTCCTTGACAGAGCTGAACTCTATGATCTATTTGATCCCTTCCAGTTCAACAGTTCTTAGATTATAATCATTATCATTAACTTCAACAACCTATCATAACTTTAAAGTGAATTGTTTCAGGAGAAGAATTTAAGCGTAGGCTTTTAAGCTCTTTCTTGAACCTGCTATACAAAAGTTCAGTGAATATGACTTAAGCTAAAAAACACACCAAGATCCTGATAATTTGCTTAGAATTACAAAAGTTTATCTACACAGCCTGTTTCAGATTGGGCTGGTATGGGTTAAACAAGGTAACTTGGATTTGGATGGAGATGTAATACACCATTTGGTGTGAGCCTCACATCCAAATGGCCTATCAGAGCTCAAGCAACCCTATTTGGTCTGTCTTCTTCAATTTCCAGTATTATGAAGTAGCTTAATAAGCGAGCCACTTCAGAGTATCAGCAATTGGAACATTTCCTCTGCTCCTCATGTAGTCAGTGTCTTAAGTAATTCTGTAATCAAGATCAAAACAAAGATGCGTAAAACTGGACCGTGGCGACACTGATTTTTTTGAACTAGAACTTGCAGAATCCCCTAGCCAATATGGCTACTGAGACAGGAAGCCATAATCCAAAACAAGAATTTTTTTTCACTCTGCGGATGACTTCAATAGAAAGGTGATGCTCATTCTGAGTCTAGAATGTAACATCTCTTGTTTCTGTGTTTCAAAAATGAGAAATAAGTGCACCTCCCACCCGTTAAACTATTCAAGAAACCAGCCTGTAACCAAGAGTTGTTCATTGTTTAAAAGACAGACCGGAGCAGAATTCACTCTCATTTTTATGTACTACGTATAACCATTCAGCCAACCATTCTACCAAGCTGCAGCACATGGAACGTTGGGCCATTCCACTTTGGCTGCTAGGGATGGGACTTTCAGATTTTCCAGACTGCAACTCCCAGAATTTTCTGTAGCAGAAGTTTACAAAGCAGCTTTCATACCTACAAATGGGTCTTAGTTGCCTTTATCCCCTTTCAAGCAGAAGGAAATTTCCCTGATGGTATCTGGGAGTGGCAAGACTTCATGGAAGCCATAAGTGTCCATGTGATGAGTAGTCTTGCTATATAGAGCCATCCCATGAACCTTTCCCATGGAGACTTCCCATTCCAAGCTACAACTAGGGCAGTAGCCTTCTTGACATGCCAATAGTGGCAACAGAGGCCCATGTGTATGTAATGAAAGTGACTCTGCAAATGTCTGGTTTTTGCTGCATCTCCCAGAATTCTGCCTGGGGGAATTCTGGGAAAATTCTGGGAGTCACAGCCCAAAAAATTCCAACGCCTATGGGCTGATGAAAAAACAGCTTCGTTGGGTTCTCCTCTTCCTGAACCACGAGCTGGTTATTATAAGAATATTGCTTAGCTTTAAGGACTGGTTTCTGAGCTTGCTTTTTCGCACTCCCCCTCCACATCTGTTTTTCTTTTCCCATGTTATGTCTTTTAAATTGTCAACTTGTGTAAGGGACTGTCTTGTTTTATTGAGTCTGCTGATTTGGGAGATTTTTCTGGGGTTACAAATGTTTTAAATAAATAATAATTAAAACAGGGCTGTCATCAGAAGAGCTCTAAAAAGGGGGAGTGTATTGTGTTACAAGGCCACAAAGAAATGGACACATTGAACGCGCCAGAAGGTTAACAGTGCTGGCGAAGGCTATAATGAGCTGTTCCTTGAAATAAAGAACAATTGGCAAGGCTAGCTGGTAATGACATGGGCTGAAATGGCAATTTCATGCCATCGTTCTTGAAAAAAGCTCTCATCTTGGAGAATAGCAAACAATTCCATTGCCATCTTTTCACCCAACGCCAAGATTTAACAAGTTGCAAACCTGTGACTGTGAACTCAAAATCTTTGTATGACTTCTCCCAAAAGCTTCATGTAGATGTTAAAAAGCATTAGGGAGATTGTCAACCCCTGTGGGACTCTACAGCAGATGCCCCAAGGGGCAGACATAGCATGCCCAAGCTGCACCACCTGGGATTTGCCATTAAGGAAATCAACAGGATACTGTGGTTGATGGTATCACAGGGTGAAGAAAGAACCAGGAGGATCAAAAGAGGTATACTCCCCATCTGCCTCCCTTAGGAGATTGTCTTGCAGGGTGACGAATGTTGTTTCAGTACCATGCCATGGCCTAAACCCCAATTGAAATGGATACATATTATCAATTTCTTCTAAGAATGCCTGCAACTAGACAGGCAACACCCTCTTGATTAAGATGCCCCCAAAAAGAAGTATTTGAGACTGCTCTGTAGTTGTTCAAATTGTCTGTCACCAAATTAATTTTCTTAAGAATAGGTCTTACTGTATATATTTTTTTGAAAAAAGAGGGCACATGGCCTTCCTGAAGAGAAGGACTGATGATATAAATGGCACACACGTGTCCATATTTTAGTAGCCAAGACAGGCAAGGTTCTGAAAAAAGAGGTAGTAGCTTTACAGCGTACGAATACCTTGTCTACATCCTCAGGCCTTACTAACTGAAACTGATCCAATAAAACCTGACTAGACACTGCACTGGACATCTTAATCCGATCAAGTGTGATAAATAAAGAGTCAAGATCCTGACAGGTGCATTCAATCTTGGATCTGAAATGGGCTCCCAGTTGGCTGCAATTCTCTACACTTGGTTGCAATGTTTGCATCTGTCAGGCTTTTGTAAGGCTGTGGACAACTTGAAAGAGTTCTCCCTGTTGGTTGGAGGCTATGTTAATCAATTTGGTGTTGCAGCCTCTTCTTGCTGCTTTAATTAAATTACGGTATTTGCCGGACATCTCCCTGACTGCAGCTCCCTGACTGAGGGAGCTTTCCTCCATCTGTTTTCTAGCCGTCTCTGTAATTGCTTCATTGCCCTCAGGTCTTGCATAAACCATGGTGACGGACGGTCAGGCTCTGCAATGAAGAGGGAATTTAGGAGTGATCATGTCTACTGCCCAGTACCTGTGGGAGACCTGGGCTTTGACAGATGTGCCAACGAGATCAGCCAGAAAATTTATTTTCCCCCTAAGGATTACTTTTCAGCAGCCTAATATGAGAAGTAGAGGGGATGCTTTTCATTTGCTGCTATTATTCAAGAACTGGAAGTTAGAAACTTTTGTCAATCTATTGCAAATTACCAAAAGACCTATGGATAGATCCCACCTTCTTAGTGCTGGAATACACTTAGTGCTGGAATACACTTTGCAGAACAGCAGAGTGGGCCTCCCTATCTCCAAGAGGCAGCAGCCTTTGATAAATAATTGGCTGGTGTAAAAGAATGCTGCTCCACCCAGCTACCCTTTGTTTAGATCAGAAATATACATGCAAGGCTGAAAAAAAAGGCTCAACCAAATTAAGGAAAAGAAGAAGCCAATTCTCAAAGATAGAACTTCTCGATATTTCTACACTGTGCAAAATATCATATCACAGAATTCTTGACCCCTTGGAATTTCCCCAAACTGGATTTAGGGAGCCGAGAAACCAAGCAAGCCTGATGTTAGAAAACAGTATAGTGTTGAAAGCCAGCGGAACTTTAGACAAGCATTCACAATAACTCTCTCACTCATTTCTTATGTGAAAAGTCTGAGTAATTTTCTAGACCCATTTCAGTCTAACCAAGGTTTTATACAAGTTTGGGAACCTTACCGGAAGAAAGAGCCGCTGGGCAGCACATGGTTTGAATAATTTTTTCCATTCCTGAGCGTTTCCTACCGAAAAGGAGATTGGGTATACATGATATTCAAACTTCTTCGTGTATGAAGGAGGCCATTCCTGCAACTGTAAAGCACATGGAGGAGGAGGATCAGAACTCCGGAGAAGGCAGGCGGTTCATGGCTATGCTACAGCTACAATGTCAAAGCCATGAAAGAAACGCTCTTACTCAAGCTGAGCTTTACAGAGAGCACTTGTGACTAGAAAGAGCTGATCCACTCATTAACCTGTGGGAGTCAAAGCATTACTAAGTGAATCTGTGGGCTTACAATAATCAAAAGATCTAGGGTTACTGGGTGTTTTTTGGAACAGAGAGGATTGTTGTTGTTCTCAAAGGAATTGCTAAAGGGGATAACTTACTTTCCTTTCAAATTCAGGCTTCAGGGAATCCTCTGCAAAGATGTGAAATTTGAGCTTCCTGTTGCTAAACAGAACTGCTGACTTCAGCATGATGAGGGTTTCTTCCAGTCGCTCCCCACATGCAACAACTGCCAGATGCATCCACTGTGGAGCAGAAGGCCGGGTTAGGGGAAGTTTCTGGTCCTTTGGTCTCCTAAAAATAAGACAGATGTATATGTATAGTTATATAACTTTATATACTTCAAGCTTTCTGTATGATAATCAACATTTTCCAGACTTGATATTAAGTACAGCACTTTAGGGCTTTTTTTATTTTTAAGGTCCTGTTCTTAAGATTAGATTATAAGAATCTGCCCGTAGTCCTTTTGAATCAGGCTACCTAATCAGCCCAGCCTTTAGGTGCTAATGTAATTAATTTCCATCCTCACAACTGTTTCCTTGTATAGAGTGGATTACGCTTTGTTCAATTCTCACCCACATTCAAGCAGCAATTAAGGTGGAAGGTTCAGAAAGACAATTATGCCTGTCGAAGTCCGGATGGCTTACATGAAAGCTGCAAAAAGCATTGCCAGCCAAGCACCCAAATAACTCTCAGCAGTTTCCTGGGCTGGCAGAAGCATCTCTGCACATCTGTAACTGTGGGCTAAATCCCACTGCCAGTCCCAATTTAGAGCAGACAATGTGAAATGGGAACTTCTGCAGAGGCTTATATGCTATTTGGCAATAATAGATTCAATGGATCCTCTCTAGTTAAAACTAGCTACTGAATTGAGGCCAATAACTGTAAATAGAGATGGGCATGAACTGTCAGTTCAGGGGGTTCATCCTTTAGAGCAGTGGTCCCCAACCTTGGGCCTCCAGATGTTCTTGGACTTCAACTCCCAGAAATCCTGGCTAGCAGAGGTGGTGGTGAAGGCTTCTGGGAGTTGCAGTCCAAGAACATCTGGAGGCCCAAGGTTGGGGACCACTGCTTTAAAGGAACAAGTGTTCGGTGCTTCCCAGCCCTGCCTCCTCTAGCAGGCACCCACTCAGAGGCAGCATCCAGAGGAGGCAGGGCAGGGAAGCCGGAGCACTGCCTCTGAGTGGGTGCCTGCAGGAAGAGACAGGGCTGGGAACTGCCAAGCACTTGTTTGTCTGAGGGACGAACCAGCACGAACCACTGAATCAGTGATTTGTGCACATCTCTTGCTGTAAACCCAAGGTCTCCAATTCTTAATCCCAACTAGAATGTACCTACGAAACAATTAGGAAAGGAATCAATGGGTCTCCTCTAGCTGGTATGTACCATTTGTTTTAAGTCAGTGTATCTAACAAACACTCATGTTTCCCTTTCCGGTCTTCCTTCACCTCTCAACTAGCTGCCAATATCTCTGTACCACTGAACTCTGTTGCCAACAAACTCGGCACTCTTCAGAAATGTTGAGAGCAGAGACCTACAGAAATTGTTTATGCAAAGTAGTGTCATTAATCTGAAGAAACGATTCTCAGCGTCGCATCTTGGCTCCCACTGTGCAAAAATACAAACAGCCTTGAGATTGGGACACTTCATTCATAAAGGGAACAGATATTTCTTCCCTGTCAGAAACTGAAATAAAGTCTGTAATAGCGGCTGCTCTATATTGCAACATAAATCTACTTATGCCTTAGGGTACGCTAGCTTTCGGTATCTGACTGGTTCAGCAGTGCAATATATTTCATTAATTGCTTAAAAGGCCATAGGCTTTTGTCTTAATTAAACCTCAGTTTCTGCAGTGGATAAATAATGGCATACTATGTTTATGCAAATAGTATTTACTTTCCAGCCAATTAGTGCAAAACCCACTGAATTATTAAAAGACATAATTGGCTGCTTGCATGGATTGTGCTGTGCTCTTTCCCCCATCTTAGTGCTCTTCTTTTTGCCTACTTCTTCTGCACTTATTCTTAATTGCATCACTAATTCAAGCAGTATGTGGAAAATGAACACTTTGATATAACTACTATAGCTCCTTCTCATGCCTTCCACTCAAAGCAGATAAAAACCTCCACTATTTGTTATGTCAATGCCCAAAATGCGTTCTACATCAGATATAATCTTTTTCAGGAAAAAAAGAACCCTAAATTCATCCATGGCTTTTTTAAAACTGAAGTTGGCATATAGTACGAGGCTCCTGTAGATGGCTGCAACTACACTGGCAAGTTGAAGGGCAGTGATTCAGCTTAGCTTGCTGCGGCTTGATTCGCAGCCTATTTTATGCTTCTGTTCGAATTAGGTGCTCAGAGACTGAAGATTATTTTGGTGCCAACTGGATCCCCCATCTGATGCAGTTTGATCTGCACCACAGACCACAGCTCTCCTTCCTTTGATACCGCCCTGTGCTCATCCACAGCTCTCCTTGTATGGTTCATTGTAAAGCCAGTGGACTGTTTAAGCATTGCTCTGCACTAGAGAAAGTGACAGTTTTCCAAAGTTCTCTAGAGCAGGGGTCCCCAACCTTGGGCCTCCAGATGTTTTTGGGCTTCAACTCCCAGAAATCCTGGCCAGCAGAGGTGGTGGTGAAGGCTTCTGGGAGTTGTAGTCCAAGAACATCTGGAGGCCCAAGGTTGGGGACTACTGCTCTAGAGCATGCAAACGCATGCTGTGGAAACATAGTAGTCTACTGTACTTTGTTGGAGTTGTTTATACTTCATATAGATTTTTAAATTTTCTTCTGTCTGTGCAAAGGTGATCTAGCACTAAACTTTGTAGTTTGTTTAAAAAAATAGAAAAATACTTTGGGGCAACTAGGGAGACAGATCACAGGGGCGGGTATTCTCACTATCCAGAACATCATGCCCAGCTTAGTATATCACCAGAATACGGCCCATAGCCAATGCCCTCATCTTTTTGGAGATAGAAACAGACAGAGAAAAGTCCATTCAAATCATTCCAGCTTGAAAAAAGTAGAAGCCCCCAGTGGCAGAGAAAATGTGATTAAACAAAAACAAAAACAAAACCTGAATTCATCCACTTTACATCTGTAACTTCTGCAGTATTAGACTATGTTATTTCCTACTTTCCCAGAGAAAGACAGGCAGGCAGGCTATGGTAGAGCCAAACTGAAAGCCTGCCCATGATAGCTCAAGTATTACAGAAGAACTCCCACAGCTGGCTTTGGGGACCACAAGTCCTCTTTTACAGATAAAAGTCCTCTATGAAAGACCGGTCAAAGAAAACTCCTCCTTTGGAAGGGGCCCTCTATTAGATGATAATAAATGCATGCCGTCAAGTCAATTCAAGACTTATGGAGACCTTTTTGGGGGTTTTCCAGATAGATAATACATAGAAGTGGTTTACCATTCCCTTCTTTTTGGAGTGCCCTGGGACTGTGCAGCTTGCCCAAGCTCACACAAGCTGGCTCTACTCACAGGAGGCACAGTGGGGAATCCAACTGCCAACCTCTGGCTCCATGACCAGATATCTAAACTACTGAGCTATCCAGACAGCTCCTTCTGTTAGAAGAGCTATTCAATCCAAGCCTGATTTGAAGATACTGTAATCATAAAGAGGGAAATCAATTAGTGACCCACGGTTACTATCCAAATAGCAGATGCAGCGGCAGGTACACAAGTTACCTAGTGCCCTGCCAAGTGATAGGTGTTGTCATTTTGTTTATATTATTTAAAATATGCTCTAATTTTAAATCTCTACATATAAATCATGTGTGCAATTTCAAGTCAATTGGTAACCCCTCCCCTTTTCTCTCCCTTTTGGCATATGGCCACTCTAGATTTGGCACTGAAGCCTGCTTCAACACTGAAGAGTTTCAGGGCCCAGAGGTATGAGTGTCTGTTTCCCCTTTAAAAAGAAACAAAAAACCTAAAAAACACATTTTGGGCCTCTAGCACAGAAACACTTGATTCCCAGTGGAACACTGTGTGAGAGAGAAAGTCCAAGAAGAAGGTGATAACATCTGGGTTATAAGGGAGGGGGAGAAAGGAGGCGAGACATGGGGTTTGCGAAAGGGAATTATGGTGGTGGGGATCTTGGAGTAAAGAATCAGGGTGAGAACCGGGGGGGGGGGGAAGGATGTGATGGAAAGATAAAGGGGAAGGGCAGAAAAGACAATGACTGTTTTACTCAACAATCCATGTTCTACAAAGCTGCCTTTGTCAGTCCCAACAAAGCTGTCTTTCTTGGCAGCCGACACTGCTAGTGTCAGGGTTTGGGGGGGGGGAATTCCCTGGAATTCCTTCCTAGAGGGCTCCAGAGGGCAGTGCCTAGTCCCTCCCCAACCCCAGTTCTGTTTGCAAGTGGAATGCTGCCAGTGCAAAGTACAAAAAGACCAAGCACACATGGTGTGAAAATGTAGTTCTAAGACTGCACGGTGGATTTGTTCAGTCAACGACACTGCTTCTCCAAATACATGAACTGCATTTTGCTCATATATTGAAACATACATTGGTCCTCTTTCAGGCGGTTTAGGTAAAAACAGGGCAATGAACCAAACAGATACTACTCAATACTCCCAAACGTTTTCTTTTAACAGTAACATATATTTGCATGTGTTTGCTGCCTTTTAAGGCACTGTGAACTTGATCCATACTGGCCATAACTCATATCAACAATGACATACAGCCATTCCCCCAAAACCATAATAAAATAGCTTGCTTGCTTATTGGATTTATGCCCCGCCCATCTAGAGGTAAGCCATTATTCTAGATGGCTACAAAAAAAATAACATACATTTACAAAAAGAAGTAAAACAATAAACCTACACAAACAGGAACTCATCCTAAAAATCTCCTCTCTAACTGGGATCACTGGATCTCAATACGGCAAAGCTAAGACAACAAATCACACGTTAAACAATAAACCAACATTATAGGGCCGACACGAAATTATCTCAGTAATAAAATTAAAAACAGGAGAGGCTTCCAAAGACCTGTGTAAGCCCTCCTAGAAAACATGTGTTTTTCTCCGATTGACAGTCTAACATCAAATCTAAACACCTTGCTGTTTATATGTACTCTTTAAATTATAATGATACAGAATCTGTGCCCTTAAGATGTAATTAAATTGCTGCTATATTACTGCAGAATTTTGAATGAAGAGTTTTTAGAATGTAATTAGTAGTGTGAATATTCCGTTTTATTCCTAACTTCTCCTGTGATGACTTTATGCTGAACTTACCATTCAGCAGAGGTTGAAACACCTCCTCAGGTCCTTTGCCAAAGTTTCCCTAGACATTTCACTCTCTTGGAAGACAGAGGTTTGTTTGCAAGGGAGTCTCTTCAATATCTTTATACTAGGTTGTTGCCTTCAGAGGTGGTGCAGAACCCTATCCTGTTGCTAGTGCTGAAGGAAGGTTCAGTTGCCAGTACAGTCAAGAAGATCATCATCTTGTCTTTTGGTTTAGGTAGTAAAATGTCTTGAGCTGTGAATTACATTGAGAAACTGTTTTGAGAGAGGGCTTATCATTCAGTCTTGCCTGTGGTGTCTAGATCATCACTGAAATGTTTCATCAATACACTAACATAGAAAACAATAATACGAATCCCAGTTCTTGGTAGATGGCCAAACTGGAGCAAGCAGGATTGGGCTAAATAGGATTGCTTAAGGTTGGTTATGGCTGGACAGAGGTACATGGTATCCGCATGCAAGGATTGAGTGGTTTCCGATCAGGAAACCACACCACACCTCAAGGAACCCTGAAGCTCGTGAGGGAGGGGGCAAGGTAAATCTCCAATGGAAGGGAGTTCCAAAGTGAGGCAGCCACTACCAATAAGGTCCAGTTTCTAGTTGACAACTTCTGGGCCTCCTTTGAAGTGGCCACCCACCACATCAGAGATTGGGAGGTGCAGGTGGGATGAGAGATCTCCACCTGAGGGAGAGGCACCTGAGGTACTCTTGACAGGTAACAAAGTCCTAAACTATAAAGATCTTTATAGGTTATGACATCATGGCATTTTAACAATTTATATGCAACCAATTATTGCACTATTTCTGGCCTTCTGGTGGAAGACATAAACTAGCATCGCTTTCTTTTTCCATATGGCTTTTGGTAGCCAAGGTCAAGTTAGTGGATACCAGGAGGTTCTAACATCTGTTATGTTTTTAGCTCTTTTAATTGAATTTCTGAACGAATGAGATATTTTGTATTTACTCTTTAGTTCTTCTGTTAACCAACTCAAGCCTTTGGAACAGCATACAGAATAGAGTCAAACAGGAGAGAGAGAGAGACTGTAGACCAGCTGCTTGCTTAATCAAATTCAACTTGACAGCTAAGCAAAGAAAATTCTTTTTTAAAAAGATATTTCCCAAGTAATAGCTTTCATTCTCTTCACATTCATGTCTTCCTTCTAGATTAAAAACTGGACCATGAAGGAGCTAGTTTTTCTGAAGGATGGATTTAGTCATGGAACATCACTTGCTGATGCTTGTTCATTTGTTTGAGATGCCTTTAAATCCCTCTTTTCTTCCTCTCTTCCTAACAAATTGCTCAAGGTAATATATACAGTTCTCCTCCTTTCTACTTTATACTAACAACAATTCTGTGAGGCAGTTCAGGGTATGGAGAACTGAGTGGCCTAAGGTCATTTAGAGAGTTTCATGAATCAGTAGAGATTTGATCCATAGACACTTTCTCACTCAATCCAAACAAAACTGTAACCAAACCGGCTATACCACTGAGTAGAATAACCCGTAAATTAGTGGTTCTCAAGCTTGATATTTCTGAACTGCAGTTCCCAGAAGCCTTCATCACCAGCTGTGCTGTCAGGGGTTTCTGGGAGCTGCAGTTTAAGAACACCTGGGTTACCCAAGGTTAAGAACTAAAAGATCTCTGAATGATTCCATTCACTGTTTAATTCCATATAATTTCATTTAAACTTGTTCAGCTCACCACTGCATCCCTTCTTCTGAAGGAAGTATACAGTAGTGCCTCGACTTACAGACTTAATCAGTTCTGGAAGATGGTCATAACTCAAAATGGTCGTAAGTCGAAACACCATTTCCTACTGCAATGCAATTAATCAGTTCCGCCCAAAGAAAAAAAGAACACCCCCCCCAAAACACACACACACAAACACAAAAACCCTTTAAAACCGATCGGAAACGCGATTAATCATATAACCTCTCTGTCTTCTTTTCTCAAGGCTAAACATGCCCAGTTCTTTCAATCTTTCCTCATAGGGCTTGGTTTCCAATCCTCTGATCATCCTTGTTGCCCTCCTCTGAACTTGTTCCAATTTGTCAGCATTTTTCTTGAAGTGTGGTGTCCAGAACTGGACACAATACTCAAGGTGAGGCCTAACCAGTGAAACTATACTTCTGTTAATGCAGCCTAAAATAACATTTGCGGTTTTTGTAGCCATATCACACTGTTGGCTCATATTCAGCTTGATATCTACAATTCCAAGATCCTGCTCACTTGTAGTATTGCTGAGCCAGGTCTCCCGCATCTTGTAACTGCACATTTGGTTTCTTTTTCCAATGTGCAGTACTTTGTACTTATTCCTGTTGAATTTCATACTGTTGTTTTCAGCCCAGTCCTCAAGCCTATCAAGGTCATTTTGAATTCTGTTTCTGTCTTCCAGGGTATTAGCTATTCCATCCAATTCTCTGTTGTTTGCAAATCTGACAAGCATTCCCTGCACTTCCTCGTCCAAGTCATTAATAGAAGTGTTGAATAGCACCGGACCCAGGACTGAGCCTCTGGGTACCCACTTGTTACCTCCTCCTAGTTTGAGAAGGAGCCATTAACCATCACCCTCTGAGTACGATTCTGTAGCCAATTGTGTATCCACCTGACACTTGATCTATCTAGCCCACACCTAGTTAGCTTGCTACTCAGAATACTATGGGACACTTTGTCAAAAGCTCTGCTTCAGTCAAGTTATACTACAGTATGTCTACAGCATTCCCTCTGTCTACCAGGTTACCTGATCAAAAAATGAGATCAGATTAGTCTGGCAGGATTTGTTATGAACAACTCTATGTTGGCTTCTAATTATTACTGCACTGTTTTCTAGGTGGTTGCATAGTGACCGTTTTATAATTTGTTCCAGAATTTTCCCTGGGATTGACGTCATGCTAACTAGCCTGTAGTTCCCAGGTTCCTCCTTTTCCCCTTTTTGAAGATAGGAACATTAGCCCTCCTCCAATCACCTGGCACCTCACCCGTTTCCCATGATTTCAAGAAAATAATGGATAGCGGTTCTGAGAGTTCTTCGGCCAATTCCTTCAGTATTCTTGGATGCAATTCATTCAGCCCTGTACATGTAGATCTGAACTCGTTCAAGGTGGTAAGGTATTTCTTGACTATGTGTTTATCAATCTTCAGCTGCAATCCTGTCCCCTACACATGCACTTCACATTTGTCTGGAGGTACCTTAACATATAACAATCTTTAACGTGCCACAATGTTTTTGTCTTTTGAATTTTTCGTTTGTTTCTGCTAGGTATGGTTGTATAGACTAACATGGCTATTTCTTTTAAAGCTACAACCTGGGAGTACATGTGGGAACAGGCATGCATTGCCTATTCCCATATGTACTCCCAGGTTCCCACATGTAATCTCAGGCCTTCTGTGGCATTTGTGGGTTCAAGCAAAGTTTCCTTCATTAAGAGAGGCCACCCATTGCTCAAAAATACCGTCCTCAAAAGGTTTGGAGACATTTCCAAGGTTTCAACCAATCTCAGATATAAATCCTGGAATTAGCTCTGCTCAATGGGTTGGGAAACACTGAGAGGAAGAAAGAGAAACAAGTACAGATGCTTTGGCCTTCAGTGAAACTTCTGAATACAGTATGACTAAGATTCCCCTTTGGAATGTGGGTTGAAAGAAGAACAGCTTTGGAGCATAAACCCAGCAAGATTACATAAACAAGAATACTCTGCTTTAAATTCCCACTGTGATAATCTGCAACTCTTTTCTACCAATAGACCTGATCCAGGTGTATGGTTCAGGGGAAGGGTAGACAGGAATCATATAAATACGGGGAGGGGGGGATTTTTAACAGCTGCCATAAAAATTAGATACAGCAGTGAGGGCTTTGAAGAAGAGTATCTTTATTACACAGTTATCTCCTAGGAAGTGCAATTTGGCTGCCAGCCTAAGCATGACGTGGCATTAAGCACTTCAAACAATACGACATTAAAGCCTGGAGGAGCACTTGCTACAGAACATCACTTGGAAAGTGCCATGGTATCTGCATCAGGAAGGGGCTGTACTGACTGTTTCAGACCCCCAAGTGAGTCCACAGCTTCTAGCGTCTTGATATGATCATCTGAGCGAGTGTGCGCGTTGTGGTGAAAAGATGGAACACGATGTAATGCCTTTGCTTGCCAGGGGGAGGGTTAGATAAACCTCACGTGAGCCTTAGACGCAGCTTGAGTCCTATCAATCTTGAGCCGTTCCAGATCCAGGCACAACAGAGCTTATCTGTCAAAAGGCAGGCTGAGAAATCTTATAGCCTGCTGGTAACCATGAATCCTCTGAATTAAGTGCAATTTATTTCCAAGGAAGTATCCTCCCGCTTTACAACGTTCACCTTTTTGAGTATAACGGGAACACTAGACTGCAAACCTATCTGCACACAAAGCACAATCCTGTGCATGTTTACTCAGAGGTATGTCCCACTGTTTTCAACTGAATTTATTCCCTGTTTGGTGTACACTTCTAACCTGAATCAGAAGCAATGTGTGATGGAAAGCTTTTCTGTGCCTTTTTAACAGAGCCTTGAAAAGTTTTTTCAAAAACTTTTTAACAACAACAACAACAATCTTCCAGCTATCTCATCCACCAACCATGACTGCTGAGGAATGGTAGGTACTGCGCTCCACACAAGCAGCATGCTAAATTCTGCTTTTGAACATCTTGAAATCATTGGCCAGACACAATTCCCAAGGGAAACAACTCCATAGGGAATGTACCAACAAAGCAAGACTCTGAATCTAGCAGCTACTTAACCCTGCTTCTTGAAAGGCCTCAGACAGTCGTTTTCTATAGGAAACATTAGCCAAAGCACTGATAAGTCAGGCATGGCAAACTACAATTAGCTAAGAGGGGCAAGGATCTAAAGAAAAGGCATACAAATAAATACAGTAAATCTACCCAACCAGCCTGCAGCAACTGAAACTCATCCAAACAATTGCAGCAAAGCAAAACTCCTGGACATCTCCTGAGACTGTTATGCAACACAAATATGGAGTCCAATTCAAAGCAGATGGAAACAATTTCCTAGGCAAAGTGTGATGCAAACATACCACAAGGGGCCACAACTGGGAAAGGATGGCCTTGGCCTAACCAGACAAATCCCTCTGGCTGACAAACAGCTGATGTAATAAATTCAGAGAAAGAATATTGCTGAGTCACTGTCAGTGTTATTGGGTGGACCCTAAAACAAAAGCTTGTTCACATTTGATGAGATTTATGTTCTTCTCCAACTATGTTCTTGGTGCCTTCTTTGGTGCATTCCTGACTAACAATCAGGGGAAGAGGCTATCTATAAGCTACTCTCAGCAGAACTGTCTATAAATTACTGCTGCTTACAAGCCTACAAGCCGCCATGCTTATGTGAGGATTCTAGGAGGAGTAGCAATAATCACCACCACTCAAAGCAACCCTCTGTCAATGGTGGACAGTAGAACAGCCTGATTATGTAGGCTAACAGCACTGAAGAACAGAACTCTTGAGCTGCCCTAAACTGAAGTACCAATGCTAGCAGGGAATAGGACAGCAATCCATAGAAAGGCTAGCAAGCAAGTTATCATGGATAAAACTATTGATTTCAAGAAGCTGGATATTACGCTTCTGGATAAGCAACAAAGAAAAACATACCTTACAGATGTTGGAGTTTCAAGAGCAAGGCACCGCAGAAACACAGAAACGATAAAAACACTCAACTACCACACATTAAGGCAAGAAATTAAAAGACTATGGAAGCAAGATCAGGTCATCGTCCACCCCATACAAATTTCGACAAAATCTTTGGTCACCATACAAATTGTTCCAAAATCTTTGGTCACCAATTTAAAACAATTGCTTAGAGCTGCTAATTTGCTTCCAGAAATTCAAATGTCAATGATTTTGCAAACCTGTCATCGTCTCACTTTCAGTTTTCAGGACCTGACTTCTAATGCTGAAGGTTGATCTTTTGGTCTGCCCCATGCACCAGCAATGCTGAGAAACAAGATGTACAACAACAACAACAACAACAACAACAACAACAACAACAACAACAACAACAACAACAACATTTCCAATAGCTTATTGGTCATTTGAATCAGTTCTGTATTCCAAAGGGCAATCACAATTTCAAAAAGATGCTTGGAACCAACGTCACCCAAATAAATCTAGAAATAACTGGAGCCATCAAGAGAGGGCAGTCCCAACAAATCTATCATTCAGGGCACAAAATGACACGACTCCAGAGTACTGACAGGTGAACACACTGTATTAATCCCTTCTACCTTCAGATTAATCCTACACCGACATAACTAAATGCCCAGAACAAGACCTGTGAAGACAAATGAGAAATGCCCATTGCTGCCATGGGAGCCATAATGTTCTCAGATGCCATAGCAAAAGAAGTGTCAGCCTGATTGCTGAAGTTCTCCAGAACTAACAGCCTGGAAAACATACAGTCTGCTAGCACAGACAGGATGTCTCTTAAGCCAGGGGTCCCCAACCTTCAACTCCCAGAAATCCTGGCCAGCAGAAGTGGTGGTGAAGGCTTCTGGGCCTTGTAGTCCAAGAACATCTGGAGGCCCAAGGTTGGGGACCACTGTCTTAAGCAATGATACTGTATGAGCAGCAAGACATGTAACTAGTTAATTGAAAACTAAAATCAGTTTTCAATTATTGTCTGCAATTTTAATATGCCAACATCAACTGCAATTTTGATATGTCAAACATGATGATTTTATGCCCGTTAAAATTATATCTATAAATTTTATACATAAGTTTTATGTTTCTAAAATAACAAAATAACTTTCAATTGGAAAACATTAGTACTCGTACTACTGCACCTTTATTTTCAAATTTTTACCCTTCACACACCCACTCCATGGCTTTAAAATTTCTGGAAATGCCATGCTTTTAAGTACTGTAGTATACTAGCTGGCTGACTAACTCAGTGGCTTATGTATCTGGCTGCAGAGCCAGAAGTTGGGAATTCGATTCCCTACTGTTGCTTCCTGTAAATAGATAACAGCCTCTGCAGACTTGAGCAAGCTGCACAGTCCCATGGCACCCCCAAAAGAAGGGAATGGCAAACCACTTTTGAGTATTTCCTACCTGGAAAACTCTTTAAAAGGTCGCCATGAGTCAAAATTGACTTGACGGCACATGATTATTATTACTCTGTTTCCCCGAAAATAAGACCTAACCTGAAAATAAGCCCTAGTATGATTTACAGGATGCTCGTAATATAAGCCCTACCCCAAAAATGAGCCCCAGTTAAGTGAAACCCCGCCCTCCACCCTTGTGCAGCAACCAGAAGAAGATGACACAACAGTATGTGAATACATGTAGATTGTTGTACATGAAAAAAATAAAACATCCCCTGAAAATAAGCCTGAATGCGTTTTCTGGAGCAAAAATTAATATAAGACCCTGTCTTATTTTCAGGGAAACTTGGTAATAAGCAGTATACTAGCAGAAATTCCCCAATCTATCTTGTGAACACAACATCATACATTTTACATAAGTGGTCTGATGGGCACAGAACACAGGTAAGCCTCAGAAGTGAGTCCCAATGTCACTGGAAAGTGTGTCTTGGACCACATATTTACTGAGGCTGGTTTAAAATAACTTTTTTTATAGTTAGGACTGGAACATGAAACATGTCTGGGAGCTTATCTACCACATATATTTTGGATCAAGCAGCAATAAATCCTTACATGGAAGTTACTTCCATGTAGCAACTTGCACGAATCTGGTTTGTATTTGATAAGAAGAGCCGATCCTACAATTGCATAATTTACTACAATGTATCAATATAATTATATAGGAAGAATGTTTGGAACAACGTGCTATAACACAGTGGTTCTTAACGTGGGCGATAATGCCCCCCAGGGGGCGATTTCATTTTTCAGGGGGGCGGTAGAACGAAAAGGGGCGGTGTGGGGGCGCTGGAGCAGAAGGGGGGCGGTAGGGGGGCGCTGGAGCAAGCCAAACCTGTGAAGATGGCTGCAGGCTTTTTACAATGAACATATATTTTCCTACAATCTTAATTTAGTTTCAGAGTTTTTGTCTTGAAATTTTTAGTTCCTGCATTGCAGTTTGTTTTTATGCCCTTTTTATATTTCTTTTTGCATCTTAAAATTCGCTTGCAGCTAAATCATTTAAATGTTACTTTTTGGGGGCATTTCGTTTTCTTGGAATTGAATTTTGTTTTCAGGGGTCATTGCATTTAAGTGTCTTAAATAAATAAATAAATAAATAAATAAATAAATAAATAAATAAATAAATAAATAAATAAATAAGATATCATCACCGCGGGGAGGGGGGCGATGATAACTTCCTCTATGGCTCAAGGGGGCGCTTCTTTCAAAACGGTTAAGAACCACTGCTATAACAGAATGTGAGAACTTCTGCTCTCGCATTTCTTCTGGGCATCATTTTAGGGCAACTGAAGTGAATGTAGAGAGATGAATGAGCTGTCAATGCCCAGAACATATCAGCCAAAAATTGCCCATTTGTTAAAGCAAACAAAACACTTAACAGAAACTTACATGCAAATCTTCAAGTGATTAAAATTGGCTGGGTATCTCTTAGAAGGCAGGTTCCTAATGTCTGCTTGAACTGTTAAGTACGGTATTGTATTCAGGTTTGCCTAAACTCTGCCTTCCATTAAAAATCTACATTTCAATCTCAGTTTTGGCTGAAGTCCTGTTGTTTAGCATAGGAAGTCATGACTAGAGTAGGCCCACTGAATCAGTGGGGATCTGGTGAGTGAATTCCTCCCTAAATTCCATGCATTCAGTGGGCCTACTCTAGTTGCAAATTACTAAGCTAATCACATCCAGAGTAGATTCATTTGAATTAATAGAACTCATGGAGGAGCTAGTTCTCCTGACCAGTTCAATGGGCCTACTCTAGTGCAACTTACAGGATTTCAGCCATTATATATGAACAAATCAGGTACACAAAATGGGACATGCCACCATTATGCTAGTATATCTCCCACGATGTACATTCGTCCAGCCTAGAAGCAAAGAAAAGAGCAGCAACAAGAAAACTCCCAGCATCTAGGACAATAACAACAGTGCCTCCCAGCCACACAAAGTGTGCTGATGTTGCAGAGATGATGCAGCAAAATTATGGAAGTCATGTGCTGAAACTGTTTAAATGCCCCATCTTCATTGGTGTGGAAAACCCACTCATGCTGAGTGGAAAACACTGTTCTGTTTTCCTACCTCACCAGACACTTTTGTGCAATTTATTTCAAACACATGTAGTTTTGATGTTTGCTGTTCTAAATGCATGCATTTTGCATGCATTTATCATTCTTTTTGGAAATAGCATTGCAATTTTTTCAAACATATGGTTTTCAGCAGCTAAGTCAATCCAGGCAATTTCTAGGTTTTAGGAAGTATGTGTTTCCACCGAAATGCAAACAAAACAGATTTTTCACTCACTAAAGCTTTTCCTAGGACAGAAGTTCAAGATGGAATGATAGAGGGGCTTCCACCGTCAGGCACAATGGAAACCTAAGTAACAGCCTGGAGCAGGCAACAATTTGCCTTCTACCTGAGCCAACTCAGAGCTTGGAACATGAAGTTCATGTAAAAGTTAGTTAGCCTTTTGCTTTTTGTGGAAAGATCATGTTATTCTCTTTTCCCCCTCCCCAACTAGACTATCATACCGAGAAGCCTTAGTTTCAAATCCCAAGAAGCTATGGTATTTCTTAGGACTTCTGGGGTTTATAGTCTAAGACCATCAAAAGTCCTGAGATTAACAGAGGCATGAACTGCCAACTCATGCCAATTCATTGCCAGCTCCAGCTCCTCTGGCAGGCGCTCACTCAGAGGCAGAACCCCAGCGTCCATAGCCTGCCTCTTTTGGGCGCTGACCCTGAGTGGGTGCCCACTGGAGGAGGTGGGGCAGGCAACCACTGAAACCTGTTTGCCAAAGGACGAACTGGCATGAGGGTGTCCATCTCTATAACATTACTGAATAGAGTAAACTGGACACTCCCAGTTATACCTCTCCAGCATAACACTATAAGAAGAGATAAATGCAAGGTTAGGTAAAGGTAAAGGTTCCCCTTGACAATTTTTGTCCAGTCGTGTTCGACTCTAGGGGGCGGTGCTCATCCCTGTTTCCAAGCCGTAGAGCCAGCATTTTGTCCGAAGACAATCTTCCGTGGTCACATGGCCAGTGCGACTTAGACACGGAACGCTGTTACCTTCCCACCAAGGTGGTCCCTATTTATCTACTCGCATTTGCATGCTTTTGAACTACTAGGTTGGCGGGAGCTGGGACAAGCGACGGGCGCTCACTCCATCACGTGGATTCGATCTTATGACTGCTGGTCTTCTGACCCTGCAGGGATCAGGAATAGGCCTAAGGATAGGCCTGAGCAAATCTGGCCTCAGAGATCTTGTTGCTATAAGCAAGGGGGCTACCGAGATCATAGCATCCCTTTCTTTCTGTGCCCATATCAGTGCAAAAACACTACCTGCAACTGAAAAAAAATATTATATTTAGTTATCCATAGAGAACATCTGAAAAAGTATTGTTATTTGGAGGAAAATCGCAACTGAACAACTTCTTTTCAAAATAAAGCTGGGATGGTGTGCATGGCTATTCCATTATAGGCCTCTCAAAACTAGAGAAGGAGTACTTAGAAGTGGTTTACCATTTCCTTTTTCTGCAAGCATCCTGGGACTTTGCAGCTTGCCTAATTCAAAAGATTCTGGCTCTTTTCCTGGAAGGCACAGTGAGAAATTAAACTTGCATCCCTGGCTCTGCAACCAGATACTCCAACTAACTGAATAACGCATGCAGCAAATTTACACTATTGCCAGCATGGTTATTCAATAAAGGATTCAGTGTCCCTCACATCTCGAGTTCTATGTTAGCAGCACCTCTTGCGGCAGAACTATCAGTCATAGGCACAGAAGTCTGCTTGGAATAAAAACAGATGAGAGCACACAGATCCATGTTGCTGGTTGTGAAATATTCCAAACAGCAGAGCCAACCATACGATTCCTCGGAGTGAATGGGATACTAGGCGTCTGGACAACTGTGGCAGCCCTTTGGTTATCCTTCCTGAGCCTCTCAGGCATTCTCCTCCACTGTGGGGAATTCGCTCCCCTTGAATGCAGTGGAGAAGTGTCTGGGTAAAATTCAAACGCCAGTCCACTCCACTTCTCTGCATGGAATTATGGGAAAGTGGCCACCTTTGCCTTTGACAGCTACCTTCAGCCAGCACTGCATTATCAGTGCACTTGAGCCACAATATCCCATGCGATGGTGGTATATCTCACATGCCACTGGCACAGACTGGCATCTGCTATTACCACAGCTTCTCAACCAGTGTAACTCCACTACAGGATTATGTGTTTATTTACTTTGCCTAGACTGAGGAAGAAACATTTTTGGAGATGGTGGCTTTTTAAAATGAAACACAAATAAATCCTCATTTATTTAGTACTGCCCAAAATGTCCACGACAATCTAAGAGATAGGCTTTGAAGAAAAATGACTTCAGGAGGTACAGTTACTAATGGAAAATAATCTTGCCTTAATACCCCCATTTGAATTCAGTCCATGATGTTCTCGCTCCTGGTCACAGTAAACGTCCTTCACTCTCCATCAGATACAATGCTGGTAAGAAACCAGCCGCTTTAATAGGGTAAAGAATAAGATTGTAGAGAAGGGGGCAGTCTTTCATTCAGAACCTCTCTGTGAAATCATGAATCAAAGACTCACAGGGTTTATTTGATAGATGAGGTCACACTGAGCGAGCAAGGGGATGGGAGAATAGTTTTTCAACCCAGAGAAATCACATATCAATTATGTATACTTCCTTAGTTTAAAAGCCTATTCTTTTCCAGCATTTTATATTCATCCTATTTTTTAAAGTAGCGTAAGAGGCATAAATTGCAACATTTTTTTCTAATTGCAATTATATAAGCAATTAATGTATAAATTAAAGGCATGTTGACTGTTCAGCTAATTATTTAGCTTCATGTTACTCTACTAACTTCAGCAAAAGCACACACCTGTCCAAGCATTTTGTTTTAATTTTGATACACTGGTGTTTGTGTGTGTGTGTGTGTGTGTGGGAGAGAGAGAGAGAGAGAGAGAGAGAGAGAGAGAGAGAGAGAGAGATGCGGGAGGGGGACAGCACAAATTAACTTTTAGTGTTGAGAGAGCTATTCTAAATTGTCACTGTAACTTAATCAGTACTGCTATTTGTTCTTGTTAAATGTGCTGTTAAGTCGGAACCGACTTCTAGGAACCTTAATAGGGCTTTCAAAGTAAGTGAGATATTTAAGGAGTGATTTTACCAGTTCCACATACCCAATGAGTTTCCATGGCCAAGCGGGATTCAAAACCCTGGGCCTCCTGAGTCCTAGTCCATCATTCTGTGTAGTACACCAAACTGGGTAGTGCCAATTCAAGAACTGCTACTCAGAGCTGATCTCTCTTTCAGAAAAATGAACTTCTCCAGTGCCATCTTCTATCTGTGTGAGAAAATGGGGCTCCCAAACAACGCAAGCAGGTAACACTAAGCTTTACCATTTGCATGGGGAAAATGCCTTTTCCCATTAGAGCAATCTGCAGAGCATGTAAAACAGGAGGGGAGGAGTGGGAATGGCAAACAAAAATCACAGAATTCCCCATCAGGCATTGCCACCGGCCATGGTGGCTAAGGGACTCTTGAGAGCTCCAGCCCGAAGAACTGGCAACCCAAAGCTCTGACTAATGTTGTGAATCACTGACCCAAATCATCTGCCACTCCCGTGGCTTCTTACGAGAGAATTGCAAGAGGAGCCAGGAGACTCCAACATGGGGGACCTTCAACGCCTTGTCATATTTGACCTCAGGAATCCATAAATGTGTGTATGTTATGTGATGTCAAGTTAAGGCTGAAATACAGGAATCCTAACAGGGCTTTCAAGGTAAATGGGATGCTTAAGGAGTAGTTTTACCCAGACTGCCCCAACCCCCATGAGTTTCCATGGCTACGTGAGGATTCAAATTCACATCCTAGTACATCACTTTATCCACCACATGACACTGAGTATCAAAGAATGCAAAAATAGGGAGGCTAAGGTACTGCGCCCAAATGTGGATCAAGCATTAATGTTTCGTTTTGTTTTAATTGTATGTTACTCCTGCACTACCTGTTATTTAAACATTCAAATTAAACAGGTCTGTTTTTTTTAAAATCAGAAGTACCTTTATAGGCAAAATTATCCTTGCAACTAATATTTAACATTGCCTTCCTAAGTCTAGTCATGGCTGTTTCAAAAGAAAAGTCAGTCAAGGAGAATATATATTTTTAATTCTCTTTAAAATTCTGACTGAAGCTTATCTTTAAAGAGTTATCAATCCACTCAGTCACTAGGCTCAAGAGCAAAGAGAGAGAGATGGAAAAGGCATATAGAAATCAAAGAAGATACTGTATGCTGAATTAGAAAATCTCCATTTTCTTTCCTCCCACAGCATCACCCTACAAATTTTCTGCCTAGAGGGAGGAGATGTTTTGTATTGTATTACTTAGCAAACCCCCCAAAAGTCATGCCTGGAACCAATTCACTCAAATCATAAGATACAAAACCACATACATTGTTTGTTATGGAAGTGCCTGGCAAGAATTTATTTACAGCAGGTACTATATGTATCCCAGTCATTGAGTGAGACTTGCTGAGTCAATACTTATGCAAGTCTCATTAATTCATTAATTGAGTCTACTCTAGTTGGGACTAAGAACAGGTTTCTCTTTAACAAAACCATCAAAAACAAAACAGTGCTGAGCAGATGAATCACACAGAAAATGTTATCAGCCGCTGAACAACTTATACAATCTAAAGAGAAACCAGAAGGGATGTACATTTCCATATACGCACCCCATTATAGGTACAGCCACAAATCACTGCTGTCACTGTTATCCCGTTCTGGAGCTTGTGCAGATAGTTAGTCTGCATCCAAATAGAGGTGTGGGTAGTGTTATCTGAGGTGACAACTCTGTGATGTATTTGGTGGTTTGTGGCATTGAAAGGGGTGACAGAGAAGCCCCTCCTATATTTTCATCTGTGTGTGTGTGTGTGTGTGTGTGTGTGTGTGTGTGTACGCGCATGTGTGTATTTATATACATATATTCTTATTGATGCAGCACTATGCTAGACAAACGAGATACATTGGCAGTATTATGTATACCAGTGGTTCTTAACCTTGGGTTACTCAGGTGTTTTTGGACTACAACTCCCAGAGGCCTTCACTACCAGCTGTGCTGGCTGGGGTTTCTGGGAGTTGCAGTTCAAAAACACCTGAGTAACCCAAGGTTAAGAACCATTGATGTTTACCATGCTAGGAAGATAATATTGCTATTTTGCGATGTAACTTCTTTTACTTTGCAAAAAATGAGGAAAGAGAATAAAAAGAGAGGAAAGCCACCATGGCCCACTGAATGAGGGCCACAAGAGAAGGGAGGGAAGGGGGTAAAAGGGGGAGTGTCACTGATCAGAAGGGAACAAAATGGAGTGATCCAAAGACCTGTTTGGGACTTTCTCACAGGAGACAAAAAATATCAGTCAGTGTGAATAGAAGGATTATTCAGGTGAGAGATAAAATAGATTGCGCTGAAGAACTTTTTAAACGCAACCCAGACCACCCCAACTTCCTCCATCTGGATGTGATCTTAGAGATCAAGCTGTTTTCCCGTTGACATTTTGTAATTAGGTATGATTGCCTTGTATCAGTTGTAAGTGGCTCAGGTAAACTCTTTTCAGCACAACATACAGAAGCTGACAGCCATTAGGCAGGGCAGGGCAGCTACCTTAGGCAGCAGGTTTAGGATGTCATAAAAGGGACAGGAAACTGTTAGTCATTCACTTCATTACTTTTGCGCTCTTATTGCCAGGGATGTGGATAGGTGCATATAGGGTTATATGCCTCAGGAATCCAAGTAATTTTACCGGCTTTGTATGCTAAGCACTTTGACATGGATGACTGAAAGGGTAAGGCTCCACTTGGTCTCCTGCCTCAGGCAGCAAAGCTTTCCTGCAGACACAGGAGAAGTAAAAAAAAATCATGATCTAATTCCCCAGAAAGCTCACTTGTCACTTAGAACTGACACAAAACTGCATGTAGTTTGGTAGCAGGCTATGGAAAGCCCAAGTCAAGTGGTAAAGTGTCCTTAGGGAATTACAAATCAGCAAGCATTACAAACTGTTATATACTGTACTTGTGAGAGAAATACAATTTCCCACCGATCGGGGTCAATTGCTAGGAATACATTAAATGTCTGCACCTTTTGCTGGTGTGGCATGCATCTCTTTCACATAAGCCGACTAGTGGCTGCACACCAGGTACAAGAGGTGGTCTGAGTAATCTGTATTTATAAAGAGGCATTAAGGGTGTAATTCTTAACAAGTATTTCCCTGTGATCTCCATTGCATTCCAGTCAACTTCAGTTGTTTGTTTATTTATTTCTACTTCTACACCCCACCCCACCCTATTAGCGTTACACTATATAATAAACAGAAAAATGCAATAGACACGAATTAAAATCCACTTTCACATCTCAGGGAAATATCCACACCAGTAGAAGGCAGCTTTATATCACTCGGTCTTAACTGGATTCCTAACAACCCAGAGGGAAGGTGCTTGGCGAACCTCTGTAGAAAGCTGGCTCTAGAAGGAAAGGGGGTCACAACCGAGAAGCCCAGCGTTGGCTTTTTTGGCTTCCTTGGGGGCTGCAATTCTTCTAGCAAAGACTGTAAGGGATTTTAGTGGGATCCTCCACCCTCCCTCCAAGATTGAAAAGGGGGATAATGCAAAACACGCCGCACAGAGGATGGGATAAGCAAACTACGGAGTCACCCGGTTTCTTCGGAAGTAAAGCAGCGGACGAAGCAGAGAGGCCAGCCAGCCCACCCTTGGCAAAATCCCTAGCCCGCCGCCCTCCTCAAGCGAGGCGGCGGCTCACCCGCAGGGCAAGGGGGAGGGTCAGGCCCCCGGGGACGGAAGGCGGCTGACTTTACCTCTCGGGCGCAAACTTCCCGCGGGCAGCAGCGCTCCGCCGGCCCGCTTTGCGGTGGAGACGTGGCTGCTGCTGCTGCTGCTGCTGCTGCCTCTTGGAAACCTGAGCCGCCGCTTCCTCTGCTTCCCGCTCCGCCGCGGCGGGGATGGGTCGGAAATGGGGCTCTGGGAGCAGCGGGGCTAGAGGGTCCCGCCGGGAGCCGGAGGGCAGCGGCGCCCGGGGACTTCCTCTGGCCCCTGGCAAAGGCGGCTCCTCCTCGTCGTCGTCGTCCTCGGAGTTGCCCACGACGAGGTAGAGCAGGAGCAGCAGCGCCAGGCAGAGCGCCAGGGCCACCACTTTGCAGTAGAGTTTCATCGTTGCGCCGGGCAGCCGCCGCCGCCGCCGCCTCAGCCCCGGCGAGGAGGAGGAGGAGGAGGAAGGGGAGAAGTAGAAGCCCGAGAGGCCGCCTCGCCCCTCCTCACCATCGCCCTCCCGCTCGCTGCCTTGCGAGGGCGAGCCAGCTTTGACATTGGGCAAGCGGCTGCCTCGCGGCTCCCCCGGGGCACCGTGCGCGCGCCAGGGAGGGGAGCTTGGCGGCGCCTCGCGCCACCCACCCGCCTGCCCCTTCGCCCCGCTGCGGCCGAGAGGAAGGCGAGGGAGGAGCCCCGACGACGCTGCTGCTGCTGCTGGCGGCAACGGCGGGAGAAGCCCCTACCGTAAAGTACAGAATAGCACCTCGCCCTCTAAGGGGGAAGGGAGCCCTCCACGCCCCCTCTCTCCCGCTTGAGCCTGCCTGTATGTGTGTGTGTGTGTGTGTGTGTGGCGGGGGGGGTGCGACTTAACACGTCAACGAAAAAGAGGAAAGAAAGAAGCCAGCTAGAGTTGCCGTAACTCTAAGCAACCGGGTGGCCCGCAACAAGTTATGTAGGCAGATGCAGTATTGATTTTTTTTTTAAATGATAATTTTTAAAAAATTATAATGCATCTCACTCCAGTGACGGCCACAGAAGATGGCTTGTTTGTCTGCTGCCTGTGCTGTCGAGGTCCTGCTAAGTGAGTGCTGGTAACGTCAAGATCTCCCTATTCCCCTCCTTATGCCTCAACTGGATTTGGACTGGATGACCTTCCAAATAAAGGCCATCTTCCAAGGAAAGGGTGCCCCCTGGCAGCTCCTCAAAGGGAGGACTGTCCTCTGTTTAAAAAAAAATGTTTCTGCCACCACACCTCCAACTCTTGCCCTGTGCACTTCATAGCAGTCCAATAGCCAAGGCTGGCACTGTATGCTGTTTATCAGCCTGAGGTGAAGAGCAAGAAAGCGCTGGACCTCCGTGGCCTAGTTTGTGGGTACCCTGGACTGTCAGAAAGGCAAACAAGCAGAGATGATGGCAAGTCTTTGGGTCAGAGTCTCAAGTCTGAGTCCAAGTCTTTGGGCAGATGATGAGAGGACAAGACCTGCTAGAAAAGACAGTAATTCTAAGAAGAGCTGAAGGAAGCAGGAAAAGAGGAAGACCAAATGTGGGACTGTTTGACTTCCTAAAGGAAGCCATGGCCATGTGTTTGCAGGAGCTGAGCAGGACATTTATTTGTACAATTGCAGTAAGTTGGAAGCACCTTGATACGTGTAGCAAGGACAAGTCCCCCCCTTCTTTGTTGGAAGATACAAAACACATGCTGTACGGCCTTTCCAGGACTTCCAAACCAGCCTGCTGCCTCAGGTGCAGGAGATGACACTGAAGTAAGCAGGGATTGGCTTCCATATGTGGAGAGAAGAAAGGTGTCCTGTGTCATTTGCCTCAGGCAGCAAAATGCCATGGGTTGTAGCTGAGACTGTCGATGAGTACCCTGGACACAGCTGCTAGATTGAGGCTACAATCCTCTGTGTGTTTACTCAGAAGTAACTACAATGGAATTCAAGGGGCCTTACTTACAAAGAAATGGATGTAAGATTGACATCTGTAGATTACCAGTGATAGATCATGGTAGTGCTGAGTCCAGATTTTGTAGTGATGGGGGAGAATTTGGGCAAGCTACTCAACCACCTATTCCCCATACTACTCACTCACTGTCTATGGGGCCAATGTTAGCTATCTCCTTAGGGGGAAAAGGTGAGTAGATGAACATTCAATAGCTGCTAGCCCTCCTCCATCTCCTCACCACCACCACCTTCAGTCAGACAAGAGAGGGTAAGCAGGCAGGCAGAAATGGCAGAAAAGGGAGCAAAAACATCAAGGCTGTCTGACAGTCAGCAGTGAACCATGAAAGAAGCCATGGGTCTTGGCAGATGACCCCCTGATGCCAACCCCCCAACCCCCAAGTTATTTTTGTTATATTTCATGTCAATTGGTGGCTCTGGCCTATCTATCTATCTATCTATCTATCTATCTATCTATCTATCTATCTATCTATCTATCTATCTATCTGTCTGTCTGTCTGTCTGTCTGTCTGTCTGTCTGTCTGTCTGTCTATTTATTTATTTTTATTTAATTAATTAATTAATTAATTAATTAATTTAATTTAATTTAATTTAATTTAATTTAATTTATATCCCCCCCCAGACCATGTCTACTCGGGGCGGCAACATGTAAGTGACATCTCTCTTATGAGAGATGGCCTCAAAAACAATAACAACAAAATCATGAGCAAATATCTCCTATGGGGAGGATGTCAGGTGACAGTTGACATTTGGGGTGGGGGGAAGAAGCCTAGGCCTGCTTCACTCAGGTCAGGCTGCACGTCAGCCAACAGCTGTGAACATGGAAGCTAAAAATATGCTCAGAAGCAACAGCATAGCCCCCAATATCAGATACTAGGGGAAGCCCACCAAGATACTACATACTGCTATCGCTCTTGATTTCTGTTATAATTCTCATTTTACAGCTGAAGAACTAAAGTTGAAATACCTTAACTCAGGTCTGCATGTGACACCCCTCCTGGGCCCCCAGGTTCATCCTCCAGCACTCCTGTGGTCCTCAGCCCCAAACCTCTGTTCACAAAGTTCCTTATGCCCTCTAGGGAGCATGGTGAGGCATGTTTGGGAAGTAGCTCCAGCCCCCACAGCCCCAAATTATTATTTTTAATCAGCCACTAGAGGGCAGGAGCAAGCGTCAGCCATTTAAAAAGGGAAGAAAATGTTTATGGAGTTTGTGAGTGTGCCTTGGTGCAGTTGCAGCTCTTCAGGGTCCAAAGGTGATCATGTGTGACTCCTGGACCTTTAGATGATGTCCATATGCCTTAGTGTGTGGTCACAACTTGAAATAAAAGATTTATTCCTGGGGCTGTCTTTCTCCCACTCATATAATCTTTGTTGTTGTTTAGTTGTTAAGTCCTCTCCAACTCTTCTTGACCCCATGGACCAGAGCATGCCAGGCCCTCTTGTCTTCCACTGCCTCCTGGAGTTTGGTCAAATTCATGTTGGTAGCTTTGATGACACGGTCCAACTATCTCATCCTCTGTCTTCCCCTTCTCCTCTTGCCTTCACATTTTCCCAACATCAGGGTCTTTTCCAGGGAGTCTTCTCTTCTCATGAGATGGCCAAAGTATTTTGTAGCCCCAGTTTCAGGATCTGTCCTTCCAGTGAGCACTCAGGGTTGATTTCCTTCAATTTTTTTCTCTCTTTGCAGCCCAGGGGATTCACAAGAGTCATGAAATACATGCATACAAAAACAGATTTGCTGATTCCTGCATTCAGATAGTGTGTGAGATGGTGTCTGTAGTTATGTTAACATTAAGGAATGGTTTTAATTTCTTCGGTTCAATAGTAGAGAAGACATCATTAACGTTTCCAAAATAACATTGTCTGTAAACACATAGAGCTTATTTCCTTAAAGGCACTCCTCAAATTTGATTCCTGTAAACATCTGGAAAATTTGGATGGCGTGCAAGAGGAAGGCCTTGTTTTAGTGTTTTCCAAAATCATTAACTTAGGGCTGTGCCCTTTTGGATCAAAGGGCCCTATCGAGTCCAATCTAGTGGTATCCAGCCTAGTGGTTAAATCAGACTCAGAAAATCAGCACATCTGGACCCTGTCCAGTGACTCAGTGCATTGCTCAGAGCTGACCATACTCTATGATTTGTTACTTTCCCAAGGCCTTAAGTGTTCAGTTCATCTGAGACTGTTTCTATTTCCTGGAAGAAGAAGACAAAGAGATGAAGAGTGAATTTTGCTAAGGTTTCAACCAGCATTTGGAAGGGTTGCTTTATTTGGGTTACAACTCCTGGAATCACTCAGCCTGTGTGGTTTTTGGGGGATTTTTTATAGTTACAGTCCAGAAACTAATTTGGTCAAGCTCTGGTTATAGTTAGCCAGAAAACAAACCCATCCAGTATTCAGGTGCATCTATCCTGAGCTTGGCAGGAAAAAGAAAATAAAGTTTGTTTCCTCCTCTTTTTTTCCATTTTATATTGCACATTTACATATGTTTTAGACATAGATTTCACTTATAGGTATACGTGCTGGAGGATAATGTTTTTGAAGCTGTTTTCCACATGCTCAGCCAGGGGAATTGAGCATGACTACCCTACACTAGATGAAGAGAGGGAGTGGGTTGGCGACAGCATCAGAACGAACTGATGAGAAGCAACCGTACATAGATAAAAGCTCAAGTAGGCTTCCATCCCCTAAAATTCCCGGGTTGGCCAAACCAGTTTTGTCACTGCCTGCCTATGGGCACAGATTGAGTCTCTGCACTTGTCTGCTAGCTGGTCTCAGGTAGAGAAGAAGGATACTCCAAATAAGAGCTGAGAAGCAGGCAGTAGCCATTCCAGGCCAATGTTCTCTGCTTCCCCACCCCCTGATTCTTGTCAGAGAGGCTGTGGGTCTCTCAGCCTGGTCCTGGGCCCTCCTAGTGTGTGGATCCACACATCATTTTGTATGTGTACATGTCCATATGTGAAGATGTGATAAAACAGTACAACTGCTCATGTTTCCTGCGTGCTCCATTCCTTGGTCTACATAACACAAGCAAAGGATGATCAAGTGTGACAATGAAGAGATGGGTAGTCATAGCTCTACATGTTTGAACAGCCACAGTCAGCAAAGCCAATGGTGAGAGACCATGGAAGTTACAGTCAGATAACACCTGGAGGTACCCCGCTTGCCCACTTATGATACCAAGCAGTGACACACTCCTCCGTCAGTCCCCATAAGCATGGACAGTGGTGAGGGACGACGGCAACTGCAGTGCAACGTCCCAAGGTTTAATGCTTCCCATTCTTGTCCTAGCAACAATTTGTCACTTAAAAAGCATAAGCAACATCACTGCAATTTGGCAGAACCCCTGTTCAGTTGCTAGGAATCTGGCTGGGTAATTGCATGCACAGGGAAAGTGATCTGGCCCTACCTTCATCACTGCAATTTCCAGTCTCCCTCCAGACATACTGTAAGGTGCCTTCTTCTAAAGAGAAGACATTTCTTTGTCTGTGAACACACACTGTGTGATCAGGAATGTTGGAAAACCAGCATTCTTAGTTGCACGAAGTGTGTTCTCAGATAAAGAAGTCTCTCTTTTTCTAGAGATGGCACCTCCACATATGGAGGGTGGTGGGAACCTGTGATAGCAGAGGCTGGAGTTAAATCACTGTCGCTGTTCATGCAATTATTGGCTCAGATTCCTAACAAGAGAAAAGGGCTTAATGCTGGTCATTCTAAGCAGAGATGCCACTGAACCTTTTTTTTTGGGGGGGGGTCATTAGTGGTTGTCAGAGTACAACTCCCTAAAGGCCCTGCTCACTGGGGCTTCTCAGAGATGAAGTCCAACAATATGGAGGGATCCAAAGAAAACCACTAGAGTAGGTGATGTTTTGTGAGTTGTCCTTGGCTGAAATTGCCACAGCTTCAGACCTTCTCTTACCCATGCTTTGTCCGTGAACTCATACACTCTCTTATTCATGTCTGGTTGAGTACAAGTTGAATCCTTCCTACATCTACAACAGAAGGAATCAATTGCTCTGTTTCTAGGTTGCCTCTTGCTAAGAATAAAAAGAGAGAACACAGTTCTCCAGGTTGTGATATAGCAGGCAGCATGGCCACATGGAATGTTCTAAAGTAAAGACCACAGGCTAAGTAATTAATTGGACTTTGTATTGAAAGTCTCACTGATTGAAAAGGGATTTACCTCTAAAGTAAGGCTGTGAGCCAAAGCACACTTATATGGAAGTACCCTCTACTGCAATAATTTGAATTTAATGCCAAGTCAAGTAGTAAGGATTGAAGTATAAGTGTGCTTCAGATTGGCACTGAAAATTTACAGTGGAGGGAGGAATCAATTAAATATTCATTTTGGGCTTGGAGCACATTTGGAAAATGTATGTAATTGATGCAATTATGGCAGATGAAAGGCGTAAATGCACTGCAACCAAAACCTCATTTCTCCCAATTAAGGCTGCAGTCTTAGACATATTTATCAGGGAGTAATAAGTCTGAATTAACTCAGTGGACCTTGTGTTCCCCTTACAGTGGCTTTCATATGTCAGCATCATGAAAGCGGGGCTCAGAGGCATTATGTTTTTGGACTACAATTCCAAGAATCCCCCAGCTAGCATGCCCAGCGGCAATAAAGCTTTCTAAACAATACAACTTGCATAATCCACAATCACATTTCAAAAAGGAATTAACAATGGGGGAGTGGGCATTAGGTTGAGAAGGGGAACATATATGCAAAGATGAGATGGCAGGAATGACTATTAAGGCAAAGGCTATAGTTAACTTTTGAAGTTAATATTGTATTACAAAGGAGCCCATACATGTCTTGGTTAAAAGTCTTGCACTGAACATTCTATCAATATTAAAATGTGCCATTATCTGTCCCAGACCAATTACTTGCATAGTGTTAAGTAAATGGTGACAAGCAAAGCTGTCTGCACCAGATGCAAATTTTGCATGCTTACCTAGGAATATTTTTTCACTGGATATAGTGGCACTTACTTCTTAGGACATGCATGTGTGGCTGTTATGTGCCATCAAGTACCTTCCACTTTATGGCACCTTATGGGTTAATGACTTCTAACAGGTCTTATCACAGACAGCCCTGCTCAGGTCTTGTGGACCAAGGGCTATGTCTTCTTTTGCTGAGTCAATCCATCTCATCTAAGGTTTTCCTTTTGGTACCTTCACCTTTTCTTGACATTATTGTTTTCTCCTGTGAGTTTTGCCTAGCGTTTGGAACCATATTCTCTAAAAGCAAGTTCCTTCTGTTAATCACTGTTTTGGATCAATAGCAGTTACTGCTACTGTAACTGTTACACTTTTATGCAAAAGTAACTCATTGTTTCGCTAGTTACTAGCGTATTACTATTACACTGTTACTGATGCAGCCCTTGAAAAGACGTAAAAAAGCTTGCTGGTTCCCTTAGATGGCAATTCTATTCACTGCATGTTGAAAACACTGTGATAATAAACACATTACAAAGCAAAACGTCCCTTGGCAATTTCTTCCCAGATGCCTTGAACTACATACAGTTCAGTCGAGTTGGAAGTGGGACAAGATTTGTACTCCAGTACAGTGAGAAAGTGCCAGGTGTTCCAACATGGGAAAGACAGGCATTTCTTATGAACATTAATTTGGTTAACAAACTGAACTGCCATAACAAAATGTGTTTCTCTACAACTCAATCTGCTTGGCACTTTTCTGAGTATATCCAACAAGACTGAGCACCAGGAACTAAAAATGAATAATTATATCCACGTTGGGTTGGGTGCCAGGTAGATTGGAAGATTGACAGGAAGTTCTCCTAGATAAAGCTTCCATACCCCAGGTCCTTTGAACAACCAATACGAGAGAACCTTCTTCATGGGTCTTCCTGAGGTAAAACTAATCCACTGCCTACCAGTCACAGACACAGAACAAGGATTCCCAAGCTTACGACCCCAGAGGTTTTTGGACTACAGCTCCTAGAAATCCAGACCAGCACAGCTAATATTGAAGGCCTCTGAGAGTTTTAGGCCAGGTACATCTGGGGACCCACAGTGGGGAACCACTACCCTTGAGATAGATATGGAATAAGTATTTTATACTACTTCTGAAATTCAACCCTACCAGAAGTCATTATATTGCAGCTTTCTATGAGCACATGAGAGAAAGAGAGTGCCGGAGAGAGAACGTACTTGTACATACTGCATATGGAAAGGTAGACATATATGTTTGCTCACATGTGTCTACCTTTTTCTCTCTCAGTTTCCCATGGATCCACACACTCTTTCTCTTCTGTGATTGCTTGTATTTTCCCTCTATTCCACGTGCCCCAACTCTCTCTTGCACACGTTCACCATATCTCTTTCTTTCTCCTGTTGGCACACTCAAATTCTTGCTCCCCCCATGTTTCCTTTTGTCTCTTTTCCACCCCTACCCCTGCTTGCACACACACACTCTTGTTATCTCTTGAAGTTTTGCCCTTGCTCTTTTGCTATACATGCTCAACCCTGTTTCTCTCTGTTTTGCATGCACCCACATGTTCTCACTGTCTCTTGCTTGCACACACACAGACACACTTTCAGTCATACACATGAACTCTCTCTCTCTTCCCCACCTCTCCCGTCTCTCACCCCTCAGTCCCATGCTGTGTGAATTCTCTCTGTCTCTCTCCATTCTTTCACAGCCTTGTTCTGCTCAGCCGTGCCAGGGAGAGATTTAAAGCATGTGGTTGTGGGGAGGAGAAAGTGTGCCTTTTCTCAGAGAATGGAATGTGGGTAGGAGTCTAGGGGCCTGAAGCATCACACTACCCTCAGGGAGTAGATGCCTTGCTTGCATCTCTTTGCTGCCTCTGCTCATTATTGCTTTTCTTCCTCCTTACTTGCCATCTCCCTACAACACTTCTTCCACAAAGAAAGCCAGTAGGATGTAACTGTACAAAATAAACACGCATAAGAGCCTTTCTTCTCCTCTCACCTGCTCAGGCCATACACCTATCCCAGGGATGGTGGAACAGGCAAACACTCTTCATTTCTCCATTCTCTATGCCAACGTTCTTGTCCAGAATACAGGTTATGCATCAGGACAGTCAAATGTTGAGGCACAGCCATGTCTTGACTTGGCTTCCATGGTTTCTCTTGATCTATGCAGTCTGCAATCTGTAAAGTACAAACTGCTTTTCTTCTGAGATTAGTAAGCAATTTGGAGACCAAGCCCTGTGAGGAATGGTTGATGGAACTTGGTTTGTTTGTTTATTTCTATCCTGCCTTTCTCCCCGAAGGGACCCAGAGAAGAGAAGGCTGTGAGGCAATGTGATAGCCATCTTCAAGTATTTGAGGAGCTACCTTGTGGAAGAGGGTGCAGTTTTATGTTTGTTTGTTTGCCTCTTGTTGTTACAGATCAAGAGGACAGGACCAGAAGTAATGGATTCAAGTTACAAGAAATGTGAGGAAGTACTTCCTAACATTAAGAGGCATCTGACAGTGGAATTGGCTGCCTCAGAGGGTAGTGGGCTCCCCTTCACTGGAGATTTTAAAGCAGAGATTGGATGGCCACCTATCAGGGATGCTTTAGCTGTGGATTTCATGCACTGACAGGTGGATGGACTTGATCCTTTCAGTCCCTTCTGTCAAGATTGTGCCAGCTCAGAGAAATCCACACTCAGCACTCAGGAATACTGCCTGGATTTGCCTGGTGTGGGTAAAATCCAGGAGGGCCAAGTGTGCCAATGGGTGAGGAAAATCTTTCTGCCCAGTACTCTCTTAATCCACTCTAAGCAAAGCTTCCAAGGAGCTACCAAAAGCCCACAAGGTAAGTGTTTTAACTCCTAAGTCAACCATGAAAGGTAAGGATGCCAAAAAATACCCACCATATATTTATGCCCCTAGTAGATGATTGAGGCAAGGTTTGATTTTAATACCAACAGCTCTGCTACTCCAAACCAACCAAACCATGGCTAAAAAATAAAAAGAAATCAAACAGTTTCAAAAGTTACAGAAACAAACAAACAAAAATGGACAAAAGAGCAATCAAAAAGGTTTGAAGGAAGAACAATTTCAGAACATCTCCACAAGAAAATAAGAAAGCTAACTATCCTCATCTAAAAAACAAATCCTGACAGAACTTCAGCATAGTTCCAGAGCATGTGCAGAGCTCAAGTTATACAGCAGGACAGCAGATGAGCATAGCATTCTCCTGAGAGATAACTTGGGCAACTAAATAATGTCTCTCCTCATTTCTATACCCAACATTTCAGTTTCCATGTCGTGCCAAGACATCTACCAATCAGGTGTCGTATTGCCCTGAACCTTCAAGAAGAGGAATGGAATTTCTTCCTTCCTCCCCTTCACTCAGCTGAAACCGTTTGACAATTAACTCAATACCAGGGAGGATGCTCAGACCAGACTGTGAGCTTCCATTTTCATAGATATAAGGCACTGGTGGTTTCTATCTTCTACTGAACACTTTCTCTACCCTCTTGTGGTCAGCTTGTCCCAGATATGAATGACACGTCTTGATTTCCTTAAGGGTAACAAAACCATGACCCTCACTTCCTGGATACCTTACAGCTCTATAATCCTATCATTCTATGTTTCCTTAGCATGCTCCAATAGCCAAGGTATGTTTGAAATATATTCTCTAATATCTCTTCCTTTTTCTTGCATGGTTAAAATCTGTCTTGCAAAAACCTGAATTTCACTTTGCTAGCATGGGAAATTAATATGATCTTCTGTTCGTTGCTGCCATCTTCAACATCTCCTTTTTATTTTTTTTATTTTTTTTGAATGGGAAAATGTATGGATCATTTATATAGTCTGTGAGCTATTGTTTTAACATACATAAAAATCATGCTTTAAACCCCTGGAATAAAAAGTAGTCATGGAGCTTGATAAAGTAACCTTTTGGATTATAATGAGGATTTTGCCTGGGGCATTCTGGGAGTTCTAGTCCCACTTTTTCCCAGCTGTGGCTCATACAGGGTCCAATGACATCTCTTTTGAAAATATCTGTAAGGTAGCACACATGATGCCCTCTGAATATTTTATACCAATTTGGATATTTAGTACGTTTGATCATGATTGCTATTTGGGGGCTGCTCTCCCTTTTATGTCTCCTGAAAGGGATACAGGTAACTTAAAGAAAGATATAATGTGGAGTGGGGGAAGTTGAATGATCACTAAATGGCCTGTAGGGCATTTCTTGAATTGCCTTGGACCCCAAGGTGTAAACTAGGAAAACCTGTCCCGGGTCATTTAGATCAGTGGTTCTCGAACTGGGGTCCCCAGAGGTTCTTGGACTGCAACTCCCAGATATCGTGGCCAGCACAGCAAGTGGCGAAGCCTTCTGGGAACTGCTATCCAAAAACCTCTGGGAACCAACAATTTGGATAAGGCCCAAAAAACCTGTTGCCGTCTAGATCTTGTTCAGTTACAGCTCCCTTCTTCCCCAATCATTATAGTGAAGGGCTAGGAGTGATAGAAGCCTGCGTCCAGCAACATTTGAAGGGTTGCCATTAGGTCTCAGAGCCCCGGCTGAAGTCTCCCCAGATGGAGAGACAAACCTGAGAGTGAGCAGCAGGAAAGAAGGAGAGAGTTTGGCTTTTGTTAGAGGACAATCCAACAAAATCAAGAGCACTCATCTTCATATACTCCATGTTAGCTCAGTGTGAAAGTATACATGTGGGCCAAAGTGGTACAGTGGGCCAAAATGCAGACAGCCCTTAGATCTCCCTCAGTTCTCTGGCCCCATTCCCGGCCTTTTGGTGTTCTGATGTTACAGCCATTGTTCTATTTGGATCAAGGCAAGGTAAGAAATGCTGGAGATATTGCCGTCTTTGTATGATGCCTTTAAGATGTTTTGGCTGGGCGGGATCTTTCTGGGCTGTGATTTCTGTCAATTGGTCCAGTAGCAGCCAATTATTCCCTCTCTGCCTCAAAATTTTGAGGAGAGCCACACCTCTCTACTCCAGTCTTCTTCTCCCACTCTGTTTAGTCAGACAGTCTGTGGATAGTTAGAGTCTAGTCATGTAGTCAGTATGTGCTAGTTAACCAATTAAGCTCTGTTCGTGTAACTAGATGTTATTTTTTGCACAGAATTGTATGTTTTGATCTATGAAGAACTGTGAATAAAATGGAACAGAACACACTTTTTATTTTTATATCTTATCAGTGTCTTTGGATGAGTTATAGAGACAGTGAGTGCCAGTTGAGGAGAACTAACCAATAAGGGATTGTATACTGAGAGGAAACTTGAAGCCAATTCTGCTCTGTGAATTCCTAAATGTTTATCCATTGCATAGATTTCCACATCCTGCCAGTACAGAACACCAGCAGCTTGACACATGAACTTCTGAGGGGTAATATGATAGCACTTTTCAAATATTTGAAAGGCTGTCATACAGAGGAGGGTCAAGATCTGTTCTTGATCATCCCAGAATGCAGGACATGCAACAATGGACTCAAGTTAAAGGAAGCCAGATTTTGGTTGAATATCAGGAAAAACATCCTAACTGTTAGAGCGGTATGATAGTGGAACCAGGTACATTGGGAGTTGGTGAGCAGTGAGTGCTCAAACACTGGAGGCATTCAAGAGAAACTTAGATAATCACCTGGCAGATATGCTTTGATTGTATTCCTGCATTGAGCAGGGGGTTTGACTTGATGGCCTTGGAGGCCCCTTCCAACTTCACCTTTCTATGATTCTATGATTCTTTTTGCAGACGTCTTGGCAGAAGCAATGCAAATCTAGATTAAGTCGCTTCCAACGCTTGCTTCTTCTGCCTCTAGGATAGGACAAAGGGTTGCTCTATGGTCTCAGGTTTTAATTCAAAAATCTCACAGAACAGGATTCTGCTGCCCTGGCAAGCCTGTTCCCCATTCTTCATTTAGATGAAAGAGGTTGTAGTTTTCATTCTGAATAAGATTGAAAAGTGTCTAAATGTTGGTATTTATAAAGACAGGAGCTTAGCCTGATAGTTATGAATCTGCCTGTTAAAATGGAGAGAACAAGCTCCCATAGAAAGGAATAACTGATGCAGGGAAGGCAGGGTTTGGTGGCTTCTTGTTTTTATAGGCTTGGCGAATGCAGGGCTATTGCTGTCAGGAAAACTTAACTAAAACCAGATGCTTTTCGCCTCTGGAAGCATAGCCAAAAAAGTTCAAGTCAAGTATAAAGATAGCACTATTTATGTGCAATCCTTCCATGTAGAGAGGATTATGATTATATGTCAAAGTGCTCATATCTTAATGGGTTCATTTGCATTGGTACTTCCACACTGACAGTGCACAATGAATTATAAACTGTGCAAACATGTTTCATTTGACACTAGAGCATAAACATCCACTGTAACTATGGACAAATTGTTTATTCTGTATTGATTTAGGGTGATCATATCTACATTTGGTCTGAAAAACAGCTGCAATCCAGGGTCGCTGTGGAGTTGTTATAGCAGAGACACACTGAGACCTTACAGCACAGATGGGTGATTTCCAGAGGTGTAAGGACTACTTACTCTTCAATTGATCTTGAAGAATCATATCCCTCCTCCAGTTGCAGAGTTTTGAATTTTGTTTAAATTCCTTTAGTTGTGCAGCAGAAGTTCAGGGATTCATAGAACAAAATACTTTCAAGTTCCTCAGATTAGCTACCCCTTCTCCCCCCCCCCCATCAACAGGCACTTACAGACCCAGTAACACACTCTGAGACATTAGTGAGAGAAAGAATAAACAGTTCATTACTTAGAATTGGACAATCAAACAGTAAACTGACAAACTACCTTTAGCAACAGACTTCAACAGAGATGGGGGGAAAAGCACTGAGCAGAGAAGCAGGGCCCTCTTTGAATTCAGAGGCAGGGAAGGAACAATTGGTTGGTGTTGGATAGATTGACAGTCACCCCCAGCCCAGAAAAGTCCCTCCCAGCCAAACCTATTAAAGGCAGCATGCGAGGTTGCAAAAACTCCAGCACTTCTAACCTCATATAACAGACCCTCTTGTGCGCTCAGGTAAGATGGGTAGGTGAGATAGTTGGCCCTTCAAAATGAGACAGAATTCCTCCCCACTCCCACAGGTGGTTGTCTGAAGGCATAAGGGGAATGTTTTGAGCCAAACAATTTTTAAAAATTAAATGGTGGTGCGTGGAGCCTCGGGTATTCTGAGAGGCTGTATTTCAGCCCTGAGTGGGGACCGCTTGGGCACTATCAGGGTGATTATTGCCCAGCCTTTGCTTTGTAGAAAGACTCAGTACAAGTGTGCATTTAGATTTGAGAAGAAAAGATACAAAGGCTGCGGCTGGGCAGCCAGCGCACCGGCCGATTCCAGGAATTGGAAAGGCAACAGCAGGGAGTGAGAGCAGCACGTCTGAGCAAAGAAGGTGCTGACAGATGATGGATAGCAGCAACAGCAGCCACATATGGCCATTTAGCGAAAAGCCTCAGCTGAGAACAAAATGCACTGCAGAGTGAAAAATCAGGAGAGAACTTGATCGCACCCTTGCACAGCTGTCTGGTCTTCACAGCAGGTCAGCAGTTTAGCACCTCACATAAATGTGTGTGTGCATGTGCATGTGGTATATGCACATACATGGCACTTGTACACCCACCCCATATCAGGATCAGAGAAGAACTGAGCAGGAGTTTGGGATAAGTTTCAAGTACATTTGGCAGCTGCAGGTAAATTTAGGATGCCCCCAAGCCTTTGTGCCCACTTAATCTGCACAAAACGGCTTTACTAGCATGGGGGTAAGAAGTTTCACTTGTTGCTGCACAGTATGTTAGACACAGCAAAAGGGAGGGAAGCCTTGAATGTCTGAAGGGCTTTGTCAGTTTAAAACAGGGAATCGATCAGCTGTGGAAATATTAGCATCATAAAGAAGCCATGCTCAACCAAGGTTATTTGTGTCACTTATTTCAATGCTTCTGTGCTGAAGCAGAAGTGAGAGTGGGAAGCAAAGTTGAATAAAACAGGAGGCAGGACTCTGCACACCCACTGCAATATTTTCATTGGTGGGGAGGGCCAGTGGGGAACTGAGACCAGCACGAGAGATGGGCACGAACCCCCAGGTCTGGTGGTTTGTGCCAGTTTATTTATCAACGGAAAAGTTGTTCAGGGCTTCAACGCCATGCCTCCTCAGAGGCAGCAGGCTGCCTCCCTTGCCCTCCCTCCTCTAGGCACTGCCTCTGAGTGGGTACAACAGGATTCCGGCCACCCTGTCAGAATGGTATGTGCTTTGTGTGCAATAATGTTCCATTTGCTGACATGCCAGGGTGCTGCCTTGCTCCTTCCCAGTAAAGTGGATGTGGACGTTCTCGCCCTTGAAAATGCTATTGTCCCTGGAGGCTTGCTTGGAAGGCTTGCAGGAAAGGGTTTTCTCTTGTGTTACTTCCACATTGTTGAATGCACTCTACCCAGAGTTAGGATCAGGTTCCCACTCTTATTGCCTATAGGAAGGACATGAAGGTACTGTATATCTTTCAAATCTGGCCTTTTAAAGATCGTGGCGATTCTTAATTATTGTGATTTTAATTGCTGTTATTGGGATAATTTTAATGGCTTTATTATCTGATTTGTTTCATTCAACTTCTTTTAAAGTTGTTTTTAATTATGTTTGTTGATTATCTTGAATGCATTTTTTTAAAGTGGGATAAAAATGTGATACAATAAATAAAGGACATTCCTCCAAGTCTTTCTGGGAAACTGAGATGAGAGACTTAATTATAAACATATTTCATGTTTCCCTAATTGGGGGAAGGGGGAGGGAGAAACCAGAGCAAAGATATAGCTGTCTTCTCCCACTCCTGAATAATAATAGAAATATGCAAGTCCAGTTCTTTCTTTCTGCATCCATGTCTGCCTGCCTGCCCGCCCGCTCCCTCCCATCCCATAACTAAAAGCGTAGTCAGGAGGGCAAGAACTCCACACCTAATGAGCAAAAGGTGCTCACGGATCTCAGGACTGGGCTTATCAATAGTCATGTATGTGTTGTACTGCAAATGCCATATTTTGGAAAATCCCTTGTCAAGGAAAATAAATCCATACAAGTCCTCATAAACCCACTTCCGCACTGAAACATTGCTTCTACAGCCCCCTCCCCACAACTGTCAAAGTTAATTACATGCTAATTAAAATCTTCTGACTTTAAGAAGTCCTGTCACGCCAAACTGTGCCCAGCAGAACAAATCCTAGACAGACACTCTGTCATCCTGGAAATTAGATTGCTCGTTACTTCTTCATAGTGTTCTTTTAAAAAACATTTTAGAATTTATCTTTATTTATTTGTATAAGTACATAGCACAGTTTAAAACCAGCAAGTTTTCAGTGCAGTGCTTCTGGAAGTGAAGAATTGGGTGAACGCCCACCCTATACTTTACTCTGCTACGTGTATGCAGTGATCTGCTCACCACTGGATGTGCTGGCTTCTGCTGATGGAAACTGCACTCAAGCAACATCTGAAGATTCACAAATTGCCCAGCCATGACCCACTTGAACTGATGAAAGATTAGCATAGATCATGTTCAAACATTTCTAAAATAGAGTAACTTGCTAAAGGAAAAAAAATCCTAATGTTTCCATTCACTGCTGCAGTCCTCTTATGAAAGGGCATAACTTTGGGAGATGAATGGCCTCCATTTAAGAAACCTCTGTCTGCCTTATCTGTTGCACATTGACTCACATTACTCAGTATGCAATAGATAACAGCTATGCACATTTCTTAACTAGAAGCAGTTCCCTTTGCCATTCGCTTTATGGTAGGGTAACTAAGCAAGTGGATTTTGAGCATTATGTTACTTTTGAAATGTGGCTACATGCCACCTTAATTATTTCCCCAAAATCACTCACTACAGATATAACTATGCTCCTTATCACTTGTTCCTTTCAAGTGCTGATTCTTAAGAAGTAGAGCTTTGCCTAAGAAACCTGAAGGTGCTTTGCTCTTAAGTTTGGTGGCCACCACAACAAGCAACACTTCAGACACAGGCAAATCTGCAGTAGCAGTCATTTATTTTTCCTCGTTTATTTTATTTATATTCCACCCTTTTCACAAATTATAAAATCTCCATCACTGGAAATTGAACATAATTGACATTTTTAAATACTGTAATGAAAAAAAATCTGAAACAGCACAAAGGCATTGGAAGATACAAGAAAAGCCCCCTCTAACCTCTCAATCACTTCAGGCTGGGAAGGGCAACACCCTTAGGCCCAAGAGCAGCACCTACCCACCTATGGACCTCAGAGGCCACACTTACTCAGATGTCCCACTTCCCCAAATATGTCTCGTTTAGGAAAAACTGCAAATGCTTCTCCCAAGCCCTTGCTGCTCAATTAAAAAAATATTACAGAAAGAATATGTGGGAAGGCAGAAGGATCATGGATGTTGGGGACCCAGAAAACACAGCACATTGTTCCTGTAAAGTCCATGTTTGAAAACTCAAAAACATGGAGTGTTGACCAGTACTCTTATTCATGCACAAGCTGCACCTCCTGAAATGTTCTCTTCCACATCCCTATTAGAAATGGATACATTATTCTTTATTTCTGGTTAATCTACCCATATCCAGCCACTGACTGTATCAAGGAATTATGTCAGCAAGTTTATTGTTATTGTTCCTATGGGAATGGGAGTGATTCATAAATATAACATGCTGTTCCTCAGAATAATGGTCTACCTCATTTTTAAGTCTCTGTTCCAAATTTTAAGGAATTTGGGGAATCACATAAATGAGATGTGGCTGCTAAATGACCAGAAAAATATAGCCTTAGCAGTTTGATCTGTTTCGGTTGATGAAAATTTTAATATCACCAGATCCAGCTACTTAATCCAGTGCATAATTTTGCAGAAATAACTCCCACATCTAGAAATGGGCTATGCGCACATGTATTAATTGTTCCAAGGCAGAGTACTCTAATTTAACTAATCTGTGGAATGCAGCCAATAACATAAAACCACCATAATGATCTAATGTTGGCATAGCTATGAATTGACAGTAATGATTTTATCATCATCAGAAACAGGATAAAAAAAAACTCCTTAACATGGGAATCAGTCCAGTGTAAAAGGCATTACAATGCATCATTTTTTAAAGCAGATGATAAAGATGATTGATCCCACCATTAGGTTGTTAGCCTATTATTGTGGCAACATACAATGAGAAATAGATGACTTTTCCCCTTGTTACTACGAAAATATGGGTTAATGGAGCTGCCTCTGAAAATGAGCAAACATGTATCTAGCTTCCTCTTCCCATCCGGCACTTGGAAAAGTTACTTTTTTTGGAGAAGCTATGCTGGGATTGGGATGGTTCTAGGAATATTCTTACTCCTTAAAAGATAATGGTTCTACGATGTGGTAACCTTGAACGAAATCGTGCATGATGTATACTTACGGCAAGAAGAGGGAATTCATGGCCCTGTGGTTTTGCCAGGGGTAGAGACTAGCCAAGGGGTTCCCAACCTTGGGTAACCCCCATGTTCTTGGGTGAAAACTCACAGAAGCCTTCACCACTAGCTATACTGGCCAGGATTTCTGGGAGTTGTAAAGACTTGGGTGGCTGAAACAGGGATGACCCTTCAAATGCTTCGTGTTGCAACAGGGTTGGCTCACAAAAATGGGTGAAATCCTGTTGCTTGGCATAGTAAGTTGCAACTAGAGGATGCCCATTGAATCAGTGGAACTTTCAGAGGATTTGACTCACCAAATGTCCGCTGATTCAGTGGGCCTAGTCTAGGTGTGACTTACTACACCAAGCAACAGGATTGTTGAGCCCATATATATGGTAGCTAGAAAAATTAGTTTGCCTGCCAGCTAGCTGAGCAGATTATTTTTGTGCTCAAGAGTTTACAGACAACCTGGAGGACAACAAAGATGGAGCCAGCTTTGCCTCCTGTGAAAGGGAGTTCCAAAGTCTGGGAGCAGCGACAGTCCCCATCAAATGCACCTGTGAAGGTGGTGGGACCAAGGAAAAAAACTTATCCTGATGATCTTAGTGCTCGAGCTGATTCATAATGGGAGATGCGGTCTTTGAACCATTTAGAGCTTTAAAGGTTAAAACCAACACTTTGAATTGTGGCTGGAAATGGATCGGCAGCCTGTGGAGCTGCTATAACAGGGAGGTTAGGTGATTCCTGTAATCAGCCCCAGTCTGCAATCTGGCAGCTGTATTTTGGACCCACTGAAGTTTCCTGACACTTTTGACAGGTAGCCCCACATACAGTGCCTTACGGGATGTAATTAAGTCATGTCTCACCAGCACCAGATCAGACCTCTCAAGAAATGGTCGCTTTTTTCTTTTCTGTTCTGTTCTTTCTTGTTAGAATTTGACATCAGCAGGATTCAAAGTGAATAAAGAGCACTGGTGGGAATATAGGATGTCTCAAGCAAGGAATTTATGGCACTGAAACAGGACTAGGTTCCCTATTAAAAATTAACACAGAATTAAACAATTCAACTCTCCATATTAGGTGTGCATAAATTATGCCAGGGATTTATATAAAGACCAAGCTAGGCTAGAAATTGTTGAAAGCAAGGAAAGTATCCGCGCATGGTCGTAATATTATGATGAGTGAAACTACTCCAGCCAATAAAAGTCCTGAGAAATTAAATCAATGACCTGGAAAACAAGATCCTGTTAAGGAACATTAGATTAGTGGGGTGGCCCTCAGGGCATACTACAGAACAGCAGCTGTTAAAATATATGCGTGTGAGCGCACACACAGGTTTCTAGTAAATGTGAAAATATCAATTCTACACTGTTGAAGGGATCATCATAAAAGAACCATCATTCTTTTATACTATAGAATTTTTATTTCCTTGCAGTGTATAAATACATTTTACAGCATAAATTTCCAAAGACCTCTTGAGCAGTGTTTGGAACATACTGATGAGGATGCTTTCATATAATCCACCAATGTGTGCTGGGAAACTTGTGAAAATGGGTCTTCGTTAGCAATGATTTAATTGCCCTGCAGGATTGTGTTTTTTAATTACCAAATTTTTCAGGAACGTTGGAAGCTTGTATATACTGAGTCATATTATTGGCCTATGTAGCTGAAAATTGCCAGCTTTGACCGCAGTGGCTGTCCAGTATTTCCCAGTTCTGTATGATGATCCCTGGTGTTTCTTGATGCTTTCCCATCCAAAAACTAATGATGCCCTACCCTGCCTAGCTTCCAAAATCAGATGACATTAGGTGTGCCCAATGGCAAAGGTGGACATAGCGCTGGAGTAACCACGTCTGTGCAGGTTGCTCCTTCATCTGTTGCATAATCATAAAGGGGGGCACTCTCTAGCAAGGAGCAGCTTGAGGCTGACCATTGGTGGAGCATTCCCTTTTTTTAAAAAAAACACTGTTTTGACTTTGGAGGAGTTAGCCTTGTTAGATCATGAAAGACACTGAATTTAGCCAAATAGAGTGACGATCCATCAGCCTCATGAAGAAATGTGCACAAGTACAAATGGACATCGTGTTTCTCACCAAATGCAAACAACAAGACTGCATACCCAAGGGACTTAAAGTAATAAACCCTTTACACCCAACAACACTGAGTAGCCCTGTTGTGATGTGCTTCTCCTTTGGGTTTGGCAGGCCTCAAGCATCAAGCATATACGTAGTGCTTCATACACCTCCCAGATCTCTTGAAATAGGTCTAGTCCTGGTTACTGATGACAGAGGATGCATCAGGTGTGTGTGTGTGTGTGTGTGTGTGTGTGTGTGTGTGTATGTATGTATGTATGTATGTATGTATGTATGTATGTATGTATGTATGTATGTATGCATGTATGTATGTATGTATGTATGTATGTACCATATTTCACACCATACGGGACAGAAGGCTACTTACAACAATTAAAACTACTGTACAATGATCCACAGTTTTAAAATGTGATAGAAAACGTTATTTAAAAACGATTATCTATCAATATTAGAATAAAGACTGAAAAGTTTTTAAATCTTTTAAAAATATCTAAATTTCATAAGTATAGCATTTCCTACACATCCCCTTAAAAGTCTGCCTGAAAGGAAGATCTTTGCCTGTCCACAAAAGGACAAAAGGGGGGGGGGGACAAGACATTCCGAAGCCTGTGAGCAGCCACTGAGAAGGCCTTCTCTTCTCTCCTTACCACCACCCAGAAGATCTTAAAAGTTGAGAAGGCTCATATGGGGTGATACAGTTCTTCCAACAGCCTGCACTCAAGCTGTGAAGCCGTTGTAAGAAGGGAGTTACACATTCCCTGTAAGAAGCTCCAGTCAGCAGTCTGGCTGCAGCATTTTGAACCAGATGAAGTTTCCGAACATTTTTCAAAGAGAGCCCCACATAGAATGTTTTGCAGAAGGGCAGATGAGATGTAACTAAGGGATCTTACAGTTTATTTGGCCATCAATGTTTGCAGCTGTGGGTGGTCACCCCAGGAGAGGCCTGGAAAACTACCACCAAGAACTGGGCTTTCTCAATGGTGAGTGAGCTACACTGTAGAATATGTTGCCTGCCAATGAGTACCAGGCTCCTTCCCTTCTGACTTTCTGAAATGTGTGAAATCTGAGCTTTTCAAACAGGCTTTCGGGAACATCCTTCCATTTGCACACTCTTGCAGATCCATAAGTTTGAAGTGGTTGGGCCAGAGCCGAAAGGATGCTCAGCTGCGGACGCGCCTGGAAGTGAAAGGAAAGTCCGATGCTGCAAAGAAAAAATATTGCAAAGGAACCTGGAATGTAAGATCTATGAACCTTAGTAAGCTGGTGTGACGGCTGCGATGATGTCACCTGCCTATCATGGTTATGCTGGAACCCATCTGCCTATAGCAGAGCAGGAGGTGGGACTCCAGGAGGTGGAGCTGTGTATATAAGGGGGGGGGAGTGAATGATGTGGGACAGTTTTTAGTTAGTTAAGAGTTATGAAGAGTTAAGGTCTGAGTGTTAGTGTGTATGAGGGGATACTTTATTATTACTGATTGCCTTTTTATTTTAGTTGATAAACTGATTTACCATTCTTTCTGTTGTTATCAATAAAATGCAAGATTTTATTTTTAAAATCATACATTTGTCTGAAGAGTCTTATGAAGGAGTGGTTGGTGGCAGCGTAAATAAAGTGTGAATGAGAGAGTGTCCTGACCATTGTGACGTGAAAGAGGGACGTCACAGCTGGATGTGGTCAAACAGAAGGTGGCAAGAATAAACATTGACATCCTGGGCGGTCAGTGAACTAAAATGGATGGGAATGGGCAAATTCAATTCAGACAATTTATCATATCTACTATTGTGGGCAAGAATCCCATAGAAGAAATGGAAAATTTATTTATTTATTTTATTGGATTTCTACACTGCCCATCTAGACCAAAGCCCTCATAGTCAAAAATTAAATTTTTTTTTAAAAAGAATGGGAAAAGCTGTACTAAGATACAATCTCAAAAATGATGGAATGATTTCAATACAAATCCAAGGCAGACCTTTCAACATCACAGTAATCAAAGTTTATGCACCAACCACCAATGCCGAAGAGGCTGAAATGAACCAATTCTATGAAGACTTACACATTCTAGAACTGACACCAAAGAAAGATGTTCTTCTCACTATAGGGGACTGGAATACTAAAGTAGGGAGTCAAAAGATAAAAGGAACAACAGGTAAGTTTGGCCTTGGAGTTAAAAACAAAGCTGGGCAAAGGCTAATGGAGTTTTGCCAAGAGAACAAGCTAGTCATCACAAAAACTCTTTTCCAACAACACAAGAGGCGACTCTACACACGGACATCACCAGATGGGCAATACCAAAACCAGATTGATTATATTCTCTGCAGCCAAAGATAGAGAAACTCTATACAAGCAGCAAAAACAAGACCTGGAGCTGATTGTGGCTCTGATCATCAGCTTCTTATAGCAAAGCTCAAGTTTAAACTGAAAAAAGTAGGAGAAATCACTGGGCTAGTCATGTAATCTAATCCAAATCCCTTATGAATACACAGTGGAATTGAAGAACAGATTTAAGGAACTCGATTTGGTGGACAGAGTGCCTGAAGAACTCTGGATGGAGACTCGTAACATTGTACAGGAGGCAGCAATAAAAACCATCCCAAAGAAAAAGAAATGCAAGAAATCAAAGTGGCTGTCCAAAGAGGCCTTACAAATAGTAGAGAAAAGAAGGGAAACAAAATGCAAGGGAGATAGGGAAAGTTACAGAAAATTGAATGCTGACTTCAAAAGAATAGCAAGGAGAGACAATTGGACCTTCTTAAATGAAAAGTGCAAAGAAATCGAGGAGAATAATAGAAAGGGAAAAACCAGAGATCTGTTCAAGAAAATTGGAGATAGTAAAGGAATATTTTGTGCAAAGATGGACATGATAACTGATAAAAATGGGAGGGACCTAACAGAAGCAGAAAACATCAAATAGAGGTGGCAAGAAAACACAGAGGAATTATACCAGAAAGATTTGAATATCCTGGACAACCCAGATAGTGTGGTTGCTGACCTTGAACCAGACATCCTAGACAGTGAAGTCAAGTGGGCCTTAGAAAGCATGACTAACAACAACGCCAGTGGAGGTGATGGCATTCCAGTTGAACTATTTATAATCTTAAAAGATGATGCTGTTAAGGTGCTACACTCAATATGCCAGCAAGTTTGGGAAACTCAACAGTGGCCAGAGTATTCGAAAAGATCAGTCTATATCCCAATCCCAGAGAAGGGCAGCACCAATGAATACTCCAACTACCGTACAATTGCACTCATTTCACACGCTAGCAAGGTTATGCTCAAAATCCTACAAGGTGGGATTCAGCAGTACGTGGACCGAGAACTCCCAGAAGTACAAGCTGGATTTCAAAGGAGCAGAGAAACTAGAGGCCAAATTACTTATATGCACTGGATTATGGAGAAAGCCAGAGTGTTCCAGAAAAACATCCACTTCTGCTTCATTAACTACATAAAAGCCTTTGACTGTGTGGACCACAGCAAACTATGGCAAGTTCTTAAAGAAATGGGAGTGCTTGACCACCTTATCTGTCTCCTGAGAAATCTATATGTGGGACAGGAACCAACAGTTGGAACTGTATATGGAACAACTGATTGGTTCAAAATGATGTTGGGGAAGTGTGAATGCAAGAGGAGAAGGAGATAACGGAGGATGGTTAGACCAGTGGTCCCCAACATTGGGCCTCCAGATGTTCTTTGACTCCAACTCCCAGAAGCCTACACCATCACCTCTGCTGGCCAGGATTTCTGGGAGTTGAAGTCCAAGAACATCTGGAGGCCCAAGGTTGGGGACCACTGGGTTAGACAGTATCATTGAAGCTACCAACATGAATTTGACCCAACTCTGGGAGGCAGTTGAAGACAGGAGGGCCTGGCATGCTTTGGTCCATGGGTTCACGAAGAGTTGGACATGACTAAACAACTAAACAATAAGAACAAATATGTTTCCAATTATTGCTAGTTGCCCAGAGTAGTGGCTCGCCACTAGATGGGTAGTACAGTATATTAAGTGTAACTAAGAAATACATACATATATCTAGGGTGCTTGGCTGATGATTATGGAGAGGTGATATTTGAACTGAGGCCTTTCGAGACACACTGGGTGTATATCTTCACTACAGCCCTGAAACATATATTACAAATTAACCGTGACTGGTTTATAGACATCTTCCCAACCCTAGCTGGGTATTTTAACCCCAACCTTCCCCAACTTTGGTTCCTACAGATTTATTTTGGCCCATCATCTTCAGTAGTCACATTCAGCATAGTTCACTTGGGCAGGAGCGACCAGCGGTTGCAGTTCAAAACCAGCTTATTAACAAGGAGCTTTCAAAACGCTCTTTGCACACATTTTGCTAGTTAACCAGGTAATATATAAGGCTGTCTTCGAAGTACAAAAACTTTTGATCCATGAAGTTTTTTTTTTGTTCTTTTTTCCAAAATCAACTTCTAAAGTTTGAGTTTCGCCGAAGAAAAAAAAATAATTTTGCGTAAAAAACTAGCTTATTGATATATGCGCATTCCAGAGAAGCTTGCAGATATAGGGCTGGTCAGCCCCTTTTGATGGGTGTCACTATTTATAAGATCTCATTAAATAGGTGGGCCAGTCCTCTCTTCATGTTTTTAGCGTCTTTTTTTTTCAGCACTACTCTCAGCAACTCTCTCTTCGCCAAACCGCCACAACGTGCAATAAAACGCAGCCAAAGCACAAGCGCAGTGACTCTTCTGCGCAACATCTATCACGTGAGAACCTTCATCTTTCACACACCCCCCCATCGTTCCTCTATCATAGAGCTGATTCCCCGGATGATTGTTGATTGGACAAAACCTACCAATGACCTTATAGCCTGGCTTCCAAATAGCCCGCCTCCCTGGATATCCCGTTCTCTATGGCAGGATAGCAATTCGATTGGCAGAAGCCAAAGCCAATAGAATGCCTCACTTCGCCGCGCTGGGCGGGCCGCGGCTCTAGGAAGGAGAGAAATAAAGAGTCTGAAAGCGCGTGGCGGAGGGGCTTGGTGTTGTTAGTCTCGCGCGCGGGTGAGCGGCGCGGGGCTGCAGGGCAGCGTGGAGGGAGTCTCCGAGGGCGCGTGGGGTCGTGGAATTCCGCCGCAGTCGAGAGGCGGGAGCAGCCCGTGTCGGGAGTGACGGGCTGGAGGCGCGGGATTCGTGGCGGGAGCCTCTCTAGGGGCAGCCGGGTTTAGTTTTGCCAGGGCGGGAGAGGTGCCTCTTTCTCCCTGGGTGGCTAAATAAATGGAGGGTGGGGCGGCAACGTCTCGCCCACTCAGTGGGACGAAGTATAGAGATCGAATCCTGTCGCCTTCTCTATGAAAGGGAGAGAAGCTCCTCAAGCCCTCTCAGTCATGTTTAGGTCGTAAACTCATCTTTTTCTCTTCTTTCACCCCCATACACCGTGGCCTCCCTCCGTGGCTCTTGGAACTTTCTTTTCACAACAGCTTTGTGAGGTAGGACGGGCTGAGAAGGTGTAAGCGGTGGTGCAAGATCCCGGATGAGTTTCATAGGCAGGCCATGGAGCTTCCCGGTTCAGGACGGTGTGCCGCTGTTCTGCAGTTGAAGAGGCAGCCTGCTCACTGTGGATGATGATGTTAGAACTGCAGAGGTGTAAGGGACCCTCTGGATCATCAAGTCTAGTCCCTCCTGTCCAGGAGGCAGGGTGGGGAATCGAACTCCCAACCACTGGCTCTGCAGCCAGAGACCCAAACTACTGTTTCAAAACCTTGTGTGGGAAACCTGCATACTGTACTGTGAAAAAGGCTTTTGTCTGATATAATAGCAATAGGAACACTATCAATAGTAATAATAACAAAGTGAAATCAAGTTAATTGTGACTTACGTTTATCCTTTCCAGAGTTTTTTAGGTATAGAGTTCCTAGCGTAGCTAGGTACAGAGTAGGTGCCTTGGAACTGTGCAGTTTGTCCAAGGCTACGCAGAAGCTTCTCTTGGAACTACACAGTGGGGAATCAAACTCCACATCCCTGGCTCATCCGGATTACATTTCTCATGAGTGGAAGGAGGAGAATATACCATAGTTTGCTATTCCCCTAGCTAGTCTTGCCCTTGGGACAATGACCTACATTACAAAGTTGTAAAGGCAAAGTTGGAGAGGCAGAGCCACATATACTGTACTGCCTTGAAATTCTATGGCGTAAGACATCAAATTAATTGATGCTTTTTGTTTGTGATATTTATACCTTGCGTTTCCTCCCAAAGATCAGTATGAATAGAAATGTCATGTGCTGTATATAGGAGGGTCGTCTGAAATGCAAAATATTGGTATACATTTGTATATTGTCATACTCAGAATATATTACTATTTTGTGAGAAGAGTATCTTACACTTCCTCATTTTTATTTTTGCCAAGCTTCTTAAGGAATATTTTGATATTGTAGAAATATAGTTGTAGTGTCATGCTGCAGTAGCTATGCTATACTTTATATCTAGAGATCTGTTAGGATCCTCCTACCAGTATTTGGCTGCAGTTTTCAGGTTAAAGAAAATACTGTACAGTATATGTTAACTGTTAAGTATGAAGGCAGCCTCTGGGGTAACTGCTTTACAATATGGTTGAGTTCTGTGTGTTTTTAAGAATTTATTTGTTCATTTTCAGTTGTGTTCAGTGATAGTTGATACCTGTTGGCAGGTGTTTAGTGGGATAGATAAAGGTAAAGATTCCCCTTGACAGTTTGTCCAGTTGTGCCCAACTCTAGGGGGTGGTGCTCATCCCCATTTCCAAGCCATAGAGCCAGCGTTTGTCCGAAGACAGTTACTGTAGTCACATGGCCAGCTCAGCTAGACACGGAACGCCATTACTTTCCCACTGTGGTGGTAGCTATTTATTTACTCGCATTGTGCATGCTTTCAAACTGCTAGGTTGGCAGGAGCTGGGACAAGTGATGGGAACGCAGTCTGTTGCATGGATTCAAACTGTTGCTGTTTTGACCTTGCAGCCCAGAGGCTTTGTGGTTTAAACCGCAGCGCCACCACGTCCCTGTTTTGTGGGATACAGACAACTTAATAGATGGGAATTTAAATCTGGCCTAGCTCAGGTCCTTCCCTTCTCCGCTCTGTTTTGGTGCTTCTTCCAGCTGATGTCATTCAGCATAGTATCTGTGCCAGCAGCTCCATCTGATATCAACCAACACAGGGGAAGTCTGGGAGAAAAGACTTCTTCCCCTTGCATACACACTATTGGCAGTATATTTTTGAGCTTGAATTCCGCTGTGATATGCATTTTTTCCTGCTTAAATGGTGATTCTTTTGTTTCCGCAGCATAATTTTTTTCTGGACGTTCGGTAGATTTTCCAGTAGGATTCAGCATGATAACTCCAGCGTTTGAACTGAGTCAAGATCCAGATTTTCTTACAATAATAATCAAAGTACCGTATGCACGAGTTTCGGAGTTTGATGTCTCCTTTGAAGGGAAGGAGTTCAGGTTTTACGCAAAACCTTACTTTCTCCGGTAAGCAATGTCATTTCATAAGTATTGAGGTGTGGAAAAATATATCCAAGAATACAGAAGTCTATGACTATAAATGTAATGGAAAATGTTTATAAATTAATTTGGTAATGGTACTTAACTCTGATTAAATTAAATCAAATAAATACTGATTTTTTTAAAAGATGCATTGGAGAAGTTGCAGAAAGTCAGTACTTATTTTCATATGTTATGGGAATGCAAAAATATATAAAAATTTTGGCAGTTAATTTTTGCAGGAATAAATGAAATAATTAAGTTAAATATAGTCATGTCCTATAATAGCATTTTTATTTCCATTTGATAAGGAGTAATGGAAATGAACTACAAAAGTATTATCAATTTTTTAACAACAGCAAGATTAATAGCAAGGAATTGGAAAGTAAAATATGATTTTCAATTGAATGAATGGTATAAATAAATTTAAAATATATCCATTAATGATAAGTTTATGTATAATCTTAAAGTTAAGAAAGCTTTGTTAAAATAATATGTTGATAGATATTTAGGGAGAATTGATTGACTAGGGATTAATAAAGGTGAAAGGATGTGGACCTTTGGAAAAATCATTGCAATCCTAGAAAGGGTAGGGGACTCCATGTGGGGAAGAAAAAATGATTATTTCCAAATGGTGCTGGGGGACATAGCACGTTGTGTTTTATTGTATTGTCTAAATTGATTTACCGTATTTTTGGCACCATAAGACGCACTTTTTCCCCCTCCAAAAGGGGGGTAGAAAGTCTGTGCGTCTTATGGTGCGAAGGTGGTGACTTCGCCCCCACTGGCCCCGTGGGGGGGAGCGTTGCAAGGGTCCGAGGCAGCCTTCCAGGACCCTTGCGATGCTCCCCCACCCCCCCACGGGGCTAGCGCAGGCGAAATCGCCAGCTTCCTGGTGGGGGGAACGTTGCAAGGGTCCTGGAAGCTGACTCAGACCCTTGCGACGCTCCTCCCACCGGCAAAACTGCCAGTTTCTGGGAGTGTTTTGAGGCTTCCCAAGCCTCAAAACACTCCGAGAAGCTGGCGATTTTACCCCCCCTGGCCCCGTGGGGGGTGGGGGTAGCGTGGCAAGGGTCCAAGGGAGCCTCCCAGGGCCCTTGCCAGGCTGCCCCCACCTCCCCACGGGGCCAGCCCTGGCGAAATCGCCAGGTTCTGGGAGTGTTTGGAGGCTTGGGGAGCCTCCAAACACTCACAGAACCTGGTGATTTTACCCCCCCTGGCCCCGTGGGGGGGTGGGGGTAGCGTGGCAAGGGTCCAAGGGAGCCTCCCAGGACCCTTGCCAGGCTGCCCCCACCCCCCACGGGGCCAGCCCTGGCGAAATCGCCAGCTCCCAGGACCTTTTGAGAGGCTGGAAAGCTTCTCAAAAGCTCCTGGAAGGTCACTATTTCGCCCATGCTGGCCCCGTGGGGGGGTAGCGTGGCAAGGGTCTGAAAGGCCCCCTCGGACCCTTGCCACGCTACCCCCCCCACGGGTCCAGGGGGGGCAAAATCGCCACCTTCTGGGGCTCTTTTGAAGCTTCCCAAGCCTTAAAAGAGCCCAGAAGGTGGTGATTTTGCCCCCTCTGACCCCTGAGGGTGTCAGGGTGAGTCTCTAAAGGGTCCTGGAACACACCCTAGGACCCTTTGGAGGCTCACCCTGCCCCCCCACCAGGCTAGAGGGGGCGAAATTGCCACTTTCTGGAGCTCTTCTGAAGCTTTCCAAACCTCAAAAGAGCCCCAGAAGGTGGTGATTTTGCCCCCTCTGGCCTTCAGGGGGTCTGGGTGAGCCTCCAAAGGGTCCTAGGTTGTGTTCCATAAGACGCACCTCTCCATAAGGCTCACCAATTTTTAGGAGAAGAAAACAGTTTTTTTTCCTGTTTTCTTCTCCTAAAAATTTGGTGCGTCTTATGGAGAGGTGCGTCTTATGGAGCGAAAAATACGGTATATTGTTAATTTGTTGCTTGCGTAATTTTTATTCTTTATTATATTCTTTGTGTTCTTTTGTAATTTTTTATAAAACACAAAAATATCATTTCATTCAGTTGAAGTTGTAACATTTTCTTAGCTCAAAGGCAAGGATAATTTCTGCTCTTTTTTCTGGAGAGTGGTTTGCTTATTCATGTATGGTAGAAATAGTTAATGTAGGATAGGCAGATACATTCACTAAATTCAGACGTAACAACAGGCTATGGTTTGTTACTGGACTAGGATGCAGTGCAAGAAGCCTTGGAATCCGTTCTGATGTGATTTTTTCAAGTTCATGTTGTAATATATTTAAATACATATGGGAACAAATTGTTGCAAATCATGTAAGTTGAATTTTCCCTTGTGTATGAAAGAGGGAAAAGGGAATGCATGCGTTTTAGTTGTTGTTTTGGTGGAAATTGGTCAGTAAAGTATTTGCTTACTATAGATAGCAAATTATTCAAAAGTATTTCTGTAGATGGACTTGTACATTGTAAAAATAATGTGCTTCATATTTATCTGAAGCGTTCACTTGTAGTCCTGTTGCACAAAAGGTAGCACAGTTAAGAAGGCAATAGATATTTGGAATTAAATTTGGTATCCTGAGATACTTGGTTACATAATTTATTTTTATATGACAATTTTTAAAGTATCGTGGCTTGTTTAGCAGATAATTTGAATTAAGAGACTGTCACCTGACTTAAGCAATACAGTTTGCTGTTTTCCTTTCACAGTGTTGTAGATAGACATTTTATTTTCTAGTGTCTGGCATGCCCTATTCTTAAGCTGGTATTAAATATCTAGTTCTTGTTTTTTTTCCCTAATAGATTGATTCTTCCTGGAAGAATTGTGGAAGATGGAAGAGAGAAAGCAACATATGACGACACAGGTTCTAAATTCTTTAAAAGCTTTGTTTTACAAAGTATCCTTATCCATATCAACTCCTTGTTCAGAAATGACATTTAGATATTTCCACTTGAGGAATATATACACTTTTCTTTTGCATGCTACATTACCGTGCTCTTGCTTAACATTTTCACATAGCAAGAAGGCAGCAGTGAATAGAGAAGTTTGAGTTTCAAACTTCCTTTTAAACTAACATGGGGAGGGATGTGTGCAGATTTTTGACAAAGCATGGTGAGCGTTTGGTTTTTGAAATGTACTTAGGATTTACCAGAATGTGAAAAATATCTGTCCTGAAATGATGTCCTTAATAAGATTCTTTCTTGAAGGCATTTTTACAATCCGGCTTCCCAAAGAAGTTCCTGGAGAGAAGTTTGAAGGATTAGACCTGTTGACAGCTCTGTTAGCACCAAAGAAATCTAGATCAGCAAAACCTTTAATAGAAGAGATAGGTTTGTATGATTTTAGTTAACATTTGAATTTGTTTCTGTATGCTCAGGTAACGTGTTTGTAAGGAAGCGAACTTGCCATCAAGCTTTATCACATAATGATTTTTTAAAAAAATATTTGAACAAAGCCTAGGTAGTGTTGTACTAACCCAGATTCAAATCCCCACTCATCTATGGAACTCAGTCTCTCAACCTGATTTGCCACTCTTGGTTATGAGGAGAATATAAGGGGAGGACGACCATGCATGCCACCTTCAACTCATTTGAAGGAAAATGGGATATTAATGCAGCTAATAAATAAAAAATAACACTCTTAGACTTTCATAGACACACAGGAGGTATCTATGAAGGGCTGTGATGTGCCTCTTGTTCCTTAATGTTATATGTTCAGGTGAAATCTCTGTGCTCTTTCATGCTCAGAATTTTTCACCACATAATGAGTAGTATTTCACCTGAGGCTAAATATGTGGGAACTTTCCTTGGAGCAAAGCTCTGTTCTGCTTTCTTCTGTGGCAGCAGCAGAGAAACATTTTTGGCCATCATGCGTTGTCCCCTCCCCATTGCATGTGATCTCTCGCACACTCTTGCTTCTTGCTGTCAAGGAGAGTGTAGGGCAAAGCACTGTCAGCTTGTGTCTTAAGGCAGCAGCTGAGTTTCCAGCCATCTTGTTCTACTACTCATTGCCCCCCTTCCCTGGTGGTTTTCCCTGTGGGCTGCCCAGAAGAGAATGTTAATATACAGACAGGATGGTTCAATTTCTGGAATTCCACTGAATTTTGAGCTGTGTCAGCTAAATATTAGTCCTTAGTTATTTTTGCTAGAATTTGTTTTTCTGCTCATATCTCTGCCCTATGTAGACACATGTAATGGGTGCACTTCTTTTTTTACTGTTAAGACTTTATGGTGGAAATCCTGTTGTTTAGTGTAAGAAAATTCCTTTCTTTGAAGTAAGTATAAGAATGTTCATTGACTCAAGGTGCTGGGGCTGCATAAGTTGCTTGATATTTCCACCCTGAATGTTCTATATTTTTTTCAAGAAGCTGAAGTGGACTCAACTTTATCTTATTCATTCACTCTCTGTAGGATATGCTTTTAGGAGCCTATGTAGCATGTGGATTCCAATAATCTCCCAGGTATTGATGTTACCTCATTCTTGGAGGAACAGTAAACCAGTGTGATGCAGAAGCTTCTACTTGGTGTTCTGTCAGATATTTGGACACAGGTCTCAATTTTAGTTTCAGAGCAGAGTTTGATTAAACTGAAGAGAAAAGGGATCTTAGGTGAAACTTCCTAAAGAGAATGCTAGCTATTTTTTTCTGATGCAAATCTTTCCTGACCCCAAAGCTTCAGATGCTGGAAATGATGAGGATGTGGAAGAGGAAGAAGATTTTGATTGGGAAATAGAGCAGACTCCTTATGAGGAAATCAAAGAGAGTCCCTTATGTTCTCCTTGTACCTATGGATTTGGAAACCAGAAATCGGGAGTGTTTGCACGTCTTCAGGTATGTAGGGATATTTTGAAGATAATTAGTATAATGGCTGCCAAGTTACAGCCCATAACAAAAGAGAAAGCAGTTCACCGATAGTCAAACAGAAATGCTACTTTTTAATTCCTTATGTATGGAAGGGGCCCTTTCCTAGGGGGAAAAGTAAATGCTTCCAGTGCTTTCAAGAAGTCACTCAAATCTATTTTTCCTTGCTGGTTTAGGAGATGCCTGTGGTTAATTCTGGATCCAACCCACTATTTGTGGATTTAAGGAATTTTTTGCTTATGTATTGATTCTTATGTCTACCAAAATCTCTGTTCTTGTTTGATTATTGGTTGTCATTCTTTTACTTGTAACATTTTTGGCAATGTAGGTTAGACTCTTGTAGAAATCTGCATGTGTAAGGGCAGTTGTGCAACAGCCCCCTCTGGTGAACTGTTCTCTGTGTGCATCTGATTTTTGTAACCAACCAGTACATATGCTGATAAATAACAGCTGGCTGAAAGGGCAGAAATTGCTGCTTGATTCCTCATTTCCCTAAGAGGAATTTGCCTGTGATGATTAAAATGGCAGTAGGAGAGGAGGTTGTGATTTCGTGTCACAGACATCATTTAACATTATGGAACTTTTACAGATATGTAAAATGCCTAATCTTAATGCCAAATTTTCTACCTTTTTATTTAAAAAATCAACATAACAAATATACATAAATGTGTTTATGTAGGAATACAATGTGAGAAACAAAAGTACAGTGTTAAATGAACCATAAAGATTTCTCTGTTATGGCAGCAATGGGATTCTGTGAAGATTTATGTTTGGGCTTTTTTTTTTGTAACTTATCCATGAACAATGTGGAAGTAAGAGTAGATGCTTACTTCTACTCAGTGCAACGGTGGCGCTGCAGGTTAAACCGCAGAAGCCTTGTGCTGCAGGGTCAGAAGACCAGCAGTTGTAAGATCCAGTCCACACAACGGAGTGAGCTCCCATCGCTTGTCCCAGCTCTCGCCAACCTAGCCGTTCGAAAGCATGTAAATTCGAGTAGATAAATAGGGACCACCTCGATGGGAAGGTAACAGTGTTCTGTGTCTAGTCGTGCTGGCCACAGTGACCACGGAAACAAACGCTCGCCCTATGGCTTGGAAACGGGTGAGCACTGCCCCTTAGAGTCGGACACGATTGGACTAAATGTCAAGGGGAACCTTTACCTTTTACAAGATAGCTAGAGATAGAAATCTATGCACATTTTTATAATAAGCATTATTCAGTATATCCCATCATGTCAAGGGCAACCTTTACATTTAAGAGTATAAGGAAGGTGACCACATGTGCAGATGTATTCTTCAAAGCAGATTGTGAAGAGCGAAGCAGTCTTTCTCCTGTAGAGGAGCAGAATTGCAGAAGAAAAGCAGTATACATCAATGCAGGCTAATTCACACAACAGTTGACTCCCGGTTCACAGATTCAACTGCCTGCCCCAGGGCATATGCCACCAGTTGTCCTACAAGAAGAAGAATCCAGTGCTAGCTCCTTTCTCTGTGTCTATGTCTTGGTGTATCTCTTGTTAACTTCTTTGAGAATTCTGGTGAAAGGAAGGGATGTGAATCTACCGACTAAAAGTTTAGGGTGTTTTTTAATTAAGTAGATGTATCACCATGTTGTCTTAGTGACATCAAAACCAGTCAGAATCATGTCATGAATACCCCTGATTGTAGGAGACTTTAATAATGGTAGCCATTGTTTCCAAAAACAAAGATGTTAAAATGTAAATCACTAACAGTGCATGCGGTGTGGAGACACATTAATGTTGGCATGATTTGGAGAACAGGCTGAGTCAGTCTTGCAGATAAGCAAAAACTTCAGCTTGTATGGCAAATTTTCTGTTTGTTTTCCTGTTGCTTCTTTGTGTGCTGGTACTTGGCTGGTCTTCCAAATGATTATCTGCAGTAAAGAACTAATGTGCTTTGATCACACGACCTGTCCACTTACGGCTGGCCACTTATTCAAACAGGGTGTGAGGGATCTTCAGATATTTTTGGCAGAAGCAAAAACCAAAGCTGCCTCCCTGTCCCTGCTTCTTAGATATGTTCCATGTCGTCCACTTTATCAGTGTTTTAGCTAGCCTCTTTTTTCCACCTGATATGGTCACTTAAGTGTTGCAGCTGGCATTGCTCTCCTTCCCAGATGATTTTGACATCTCTGCATGGCTAGTACAGATAACTTAGTAGAGGAGATTCTTAAGGTTCATGTCTCCCAAACAGCCAGTTATGTCAGCCTTCTGGATTCATTCAGTGAGAAGTCACTGTTCATGTAAAGCCTGTAACAGTAAACTATATTCAGAGCAAATAGACTATGCAACATCTTTTGAAAGGATAATCAAATTTTGGGGCTTTCTGAAAATTCGAGTTCCTAAGAAAAACTTTGTTAAATCTGCATTGGTCATTTTTTTATATAAGATAAGCCTCTAATATACTGATTGCACTGAGATTTAGTGATGGTGTAACAAGGAACATGCATCTGTGCAAGCTTCCATTGTTTGGGTGTGGTTTTTTTTTTTTTTTTTTTTGTTATGGTCAAGTGCGGAAGGACAGCTATGTGTGTGATCTGGTTGCAACTTCATTCTTGGCATCACAGCATATTTCACTGTGATGGGTGTTCTTAACGATTGAGCCCTGGTCAGCATTTAGAAAAATCTGTTCTTTGTCGGTTCGCTTAGAAGGGAGTGCACAGCCCCACCCTTGTGGCTTCCTCCACACGATGCCTTTCTGAGTCTGACGAAGAGTCTTGCTTGTGTGTAGAGCACAAGCAGGACACTCTCTTCTTCGGACTTTTGTGAAGAAAGCAAAGACTGAGGCAGGCTGACCTAGGGGCTCCCTTCTAAGTGTGTGGGTGAAACCAGATTTTCTGCCATCTGAGAAAAAGCACCAATGTATTTGCTCTTTTTGCCTTGCAGCAAGACTTCTGTGTGCTTTTCTATAAACAATGAATAAGCAGTGTTTATCCTTCTGAAGCAGTCTTCTTGGTAATTTCGTTCTTGTATTTATAGGATGAGCTTAACGATGTTATTGACGTTAAAGATCCAGACACATCTCCTGCTGCTGAACGCAGAGAGAGACGGTTAGCGGCAGAAGCTGCCAAATTCGATCCTGATCATTACCTGTGAGTACCCACCTGATTACATGTTTCACCAATACCTGGTTAATGTTAAATTGTATACACAGTATAGAGTTAATACTACTTTTTTTAGACAGGGAGGGAGTGATTCTTGTATGAAGTGAGATTTTTTTTCTAGGTTGCATCTTAAATTATTTGTATTATTGATGTTGGGTATTGTGCAATTATAGTTTTGTTTTGTAAGCTCAGTTAGACCAGCTGATATTCCCTGATGCAAACTTTTGTGCATTGCTCGCAGGACCAGCACAAGGAAACCCAAGAGCATTCTCAGTTGTGGATGTTGCAGTTCTGTATTCTTTAAAGTAATGAGGGAAACTAACCCACTGTGATCCACGAGAACAGCAAAGTGGATGTCTGTAGTGTGTTTCAGCTGTGTCTTCCTGGGACAGAACATCAAACAATACCTTAAGCTATTGGTGTGACAAACCCAGACCTACTGGGATATGCCACAGTTTCACTAAGCTGCCACCAACCATTCCCTATAAGAAGTCACACAGACCAGGGATGGATTTTTAACAAATAAAAGAACAAGGTTTATTAAATAACACACAGGGAAAATAAAATGATCAGGTGAATAAGATACAGTAACGTGGCTTAGTCTCAATCATACATACACACAGTTTGGTTCACACAGAACACTTAACTTGAAGCACAGACCCTGAACCTATCAGTTCTGGCTAACCATACAGACACCTGAACCTATCAGGTTGGTACTGACTGACACACAGTAGTACCCTGTCTGACACACAGACTCCCACTCAAGCTTCTTCTCTCAGCTTTTCCTCCCAGCTTCTCCTTCTCCACACACGCTCCACATATATATACAGTACAGCCCCTCCTCCTGATGTCCCGCCTTCCACTCCCCATAGGATGGAACTTTCCCTCCAAACCCATGACAGACAGGTAACATCAGTGCTGTATGTAACACCTCCCCTCTTTATAAGTTGTTTTGTAGGGGGAAAGCTAAGGTGCTTTTCACCAAAAAACAACCTGGATCCAAAACACACAAAAACAGTCATATAATAACATACAATACCATACTTACTTATACTTACACTCTATTAGGCATTTAAACATTTACCATTAACAATACATCAAGTTACCTTTATTCATACAAACCAACATGTTTAATAAACAGACACATTTGACTTTTTGTCATCAAAATATATACATAGTCCATGTTTCTTTCGCCGTCTTCATTCTTCAGGTCTTCTTGACAAGGCATCAGCAACACAGTTCACTGACCCTCTGACCACCTTCACTTCAAAGTCATAGTCTTGCAGATTTAAAGCCCACCTCATAAGTTTACTATTGTGGGTTTTCATTGTCTTTAACCATTGCAGTGGTGAATGGTCAGTGCACAGAATAAAATGTCTTCCCCAGATGTAAGGCTTGGCCTTCTGGATCGCGTAGACTATGGCCAGGCACTCCTTTTCCACGGTTGCCAAATGTCTCTCACCTTTCTGGAGTTTCCTACTCAGGTAGGACACTGGATGCTGGTCACCATTTTCATCCTCCTGGCAAAGAACTGCTCCTACCCCGCTGTTAGACGCATCGGTGTAGATGATGAACTCCCGGTCGAAGTCTGGAGCACGCAGCACTGGATAGTTGATGAGCGCCTCCTTCAACCTCCGGAACGCCTCCTCACAGTCGCTGGTCCACGGGATGCGGTTATCAGCCTTCTTCCTCGTCAGATCGGTCAGCGGAGCCGCAATCTCGCTAAACCTCGGGATGAACTTTCTGTAGTAGCCCACCAACCCAAGAAATGATTTGACTTTTTTCTTGGTGGTGGGTCTGGGCCAATCACGAACTGCTTCTATCTTGGCCTCGAGGGGTTTTATCACTCCTCCCCCTACTATGTGACCCAAGTATTTTATTTCTGGGCTACCCAGCTGACACTTGCTCGCCTTTACTGTTAGCCCTGCTGCACTTAACCTCTGCAGCACTAACTCCAGGTGTTTCAGGTGATCTTCCCAGGTATTACTGAAGATCCCTATGTCGTCAATGTAGGCCACAGTAAAGTCACTGAGCCCTGCCAAGGTCTGGTCCATCAGCCTTTGGAATGTGGCTGGTGCATTTCTGAGACCAAAGCTCAGGACTCGAAACTCATAGAGACCAAAAGGGCTGCAAAAGGCGGTCTTTTCTTGATCCCTGGGATCAATTCTTAATTGCCAATATCCCTTTACCAGGTCCAATGATGAGATGAACCGACAACCCCCTATGGTTTCAATCAGGTTGTCTAGCCTGGGCATTGGGTAGGCATCAGGAGTGGTTACGCGGTTTAATTTCCTGTAATCTACACAAAACCTAATGCTCCCATCAGGCTTGTCCACTAGGACTATCGGAGAGGACCAAGGACTAGAAGAGGGGACGATTATGTTCTCCCTAAGCATCTCGTCCAGCTCCTTCCGCACCTTGTCCCTATAGGGTCCCGTTACTCGGTATGGGGATACTGCCTGCGGGGGTGCATCCCCTGTGTGGATCCGATGCATCACTCCCTTCACTATCCCCGGCTTGTTGGAAAACACCTGTTGATATTTAATGAGCAGCATTTTTAGTTCTTGCTGCTGGTCTTGGGTGAGTGCAGGACTGATCTTTACCTCCTCTGGGTTGTATTTTACTTCCCCTCTACCCTCCCAGAAGGGTAATTCAGCTTCCTCACTCTCAGCTGCTTTTATCGCAAATAAAACCCTCTGTTCCCCTCTGTAGTAGGGTTTTAGGGCATTCACATGAACCACCCTCCTTGCTTGGTTCTCCTCCTGCTCTATAAGGTAGTTCAGGTCTGACATCTTGGAAATGACCCTATATTGTCCTGCCCATTTGAGCTGCATTTTGTTCTCTCTGCAGGGCCTAAGCCAAAGCACTTCCTCCCCTGGGTCAAAGTGCCTCTCTCTAGCTTTGTGGTCATACCATGTTTTCTGTCTGACCTTCTGAGCTTGCAGGTTTTCTGCTGCCAGTTCTAGGTTTCTCTTTAGGTCATTCATCAAGGTGTCTATGTATGTCACAACGTCTTGTGGGTCATCCTGGGTGATCTGCTCCCAATTTTGTTTGATCAAATCAAGGGGCCCTTTCACCCTTCTCCCAAATAAAAGTTCAAACGGACTGAACCCGGTACTGGCTTGTGGCACTGATCGATAAGCAAACAAAAGGGATTGCAGCTTCTGGTCCCAATTGTTTGGATTCTCTGCCAAGTAAGCCTAATCATGCGCATTAGAGTCCCATTGAACTTCTCAGTTAACCCATTACTTTCAGGGTGATAGGCAGTGGTTTCCTTGTGCTTAATTCCACAGATTTGCCATAACCGTTTCATGAGCTTCGATGTGAACGATGCGCCCAAATCTGTGATTATTTCTGAGGCAAATCCCATCCTGGACATATACCCCACCAAGGCATCTGCCACTGTGTTAGTTTCAATGTTAGTCAAGGGAATGGCTTCAGGGTACCTCGTGGCATGGTCCACAATGGTGAGAATGAACCTGTTCCCCCTCTTTGTGGCCTTGGGCAAAGGTCCCACAATATCCACCCCTATGCATTTGAACGGAGTGTCAATCACAGGCAAAGGGCACAACTTTGCTTTGGTCCTGTCGCGGCTATTCCCCTGCCTTTGACACACATCACATTGTTTACAGAATTCTTTGATCTGCTTCCCTATTTCAGGCCAGTAAAAATTCTGTGTGATTCTCTGCTGTGTTTTGTTCACCCCTAAGTGGGCAGCAAACATGTCAGAGTGCCCCCTTTGTAAGATCATGGGGCGATACTTTTCAGGTACCACTAGCTGACTTCGGATCCCATCTCCCCCTTTTGAGATATTCCTCAGGGTCTCTCTATACAAAATCCCCTTTTTCTCTAGAAATCTCACTGGGGTTTCAGGTGTTAGCTGGGCGTCAGTCACCTGTTCAAAACACTTTTGGAGAGTGGCGTCTGCCTTTTGCTCTTGGCCAAATCGGCTGTCTGTGGTTAAGGTTTCCACCACAGCTTCTGAACTCCCCTCTGCTTCCGTCTCTGGCTCATCAGTACCCCCCTGAACTGTCCCCGTGGTGGCTTGTGAGCGTGTAATCACTAGCACCCGTTTCACATGTTCAGCCAGGTCATTTCCCACGAGCACGGCTGCTGGCAGAGTCGATGAAATTGCTAGCCGCCAAACTCCCCTCCAGCCTTGAAAGTTCACAGGTACCTCCGCTACTGGCAGTGAGATCACCTGCCCCTCAATCCCTGCCACCTTCATGCTCTCATTTGGGATTATATATTCCCTAGGAATAATATCTGGATGGCACAGGGTCACCTGGGAACAAGTGTCCCTCAGCCCCCTATACTGATGGTCAAGTATTCCTACGTCCACCCCTGCGGTTTCAAACAACTGAGAATCTGTTCTCACGAGCAAGCAGCGCTTGACCTCCACAAGAGGACCATTTTCCTCAGCCTGATCAGCAGATGTAACTGTTCCAGATTGAGTAGCCATGGCAACAGGCTCCCTCAGTGACAAGGTGCTTTGCTCTTTCTGGACACAGAACACAGCTTTTGGCTTGGTTCCACTCGAATCCTGAGGCACAATTCCTTTTAGCTGCTTTAATTTCTCACACTCTGAGATTAGATGGCCCTTTCCCTGACAGAAATAACATTTTCTGCTATATTTTGAGTCTTTCTCATCTTGTTTTGGTTTTCCCTCCAAAATCTGAGGTCTTGGTTTCATGTCTGAGGGCTTCCCTTCACCATGGGCCCCTCCCACTTGCTGGCTTTTCCCTGGTCCCTGAGAGTACTTGCTGTAGGTTTCTTTAGGTTTCCCCATCGATTTCCCCTCACCCAAGGGCTTTCTTATTTGGGAAATAAAATCTGCGATCTCGGCTGCTTCTGCCACAGATTTCGGTTTCCTTTCCCTCACCTGGAATTTCAGTTCCCCATGCAGGACTGAATAGAACTGTTCCAGCGCTATCAAGTCTTTGAGCTGCTGAAAGGTCTCTGTCCCCTCCTGAGATAGCCATTTCTCTAGCAGCCTCACCAATTGGGCCCCCACTTGGGTAAAAGTCTGCTCTGGTTTCTTGGTGATTGACCTGAATCTTTGCCTCAGCTGTTCCGCATTTATCCCATGTCTGGCAAACACCAGTTTTTTAAACTCTGCAAAATCTTTCATCAGTTCCTCTGGCATCTCTGCATAGACTTCTGCAAGGCTGCCACTGATTAAAGATCGCATGATGGTCATCTTCTCAGTTTCCCTTACTGAGAAGTCCACAAACGCTCTTTCCACTAGGGAAAAGAACACTTCAGGGCAATCTCCCTTGTGGTAAACAGGGAATTTCTTCAGGTCAGCTTTAGACAATTGGCCTCCCTCAGAATCCCTATTGTTATTATTGTTCTGATTCATCAGTTCCAATTTTCTTAACTCAAACGCCATTTTCTCTCTCTGCAATTCCAATTCAAATTGTCTCTGTTTCTCCCTTTCCCTTTCCTCCATTTCAAATTGCCTCATCCTCAGTTCATGCTGTTGGGCTATGAGCATTTTCCTGAGTTCTGGGTTCTGTTCTCCCGTGCTGTCACCCTGCACTGAGCCAAATTCATCCTCAGAACCTTGGTCTACCTGGGGGTCTTTCACTTCACCCATTTCTGCCATTTGGCTTCGAGTCAAGGGCATAATCCCCCCCCCAGAACAGGCTGCTTTCAAAAGTCAAGCCTCAAAATAAAGCGACCACTTTTTTTTTTCTTTTGCCTCAGAACCAGCTTTCTATAGATTGCTGCTGTTCTTCAGCACTAACTTGCAACAGTTGCGAGCCAGAGTCTACCCCCCTCTGCTAGGCCTCGCAGCAGGCAGGCTAAATCACTTCTACTTTACACAGTTTTGCCTCAGCCTTTTTCCCGCCAAAACAGGTTGCCTCAGAGCTCCCTAATCTAGTCCCCAGTTGGCACGTTCTTCCACTAGCGCACCTCCCCGTGAGGTACACCTAGAAGATTACCTACGCGCCCTCAGATTGTCCCTGACTAGACCCCCCTTGCTCTGGGCACACTTGCCAAGGCTTTGCTGGACCACTAGACAACTGGACCAGTCGTATCCCACCGCTGCCACCAATCAATGTGACAAACCCAGACCTACTGGGATATGCCACAGTTTCACTAAGCTGCCACCAACCATTCCCTATAAGAAGTCACACAGACCAGGGATGGATTTTTAACAAATAAAAGAACAAGGTTTATTAAATAACACACAGGGAAAATAAAATGATCAGGTGAATAAGATACAGTAACGTGGCTTAGTCTCAATCATACATACACACAGTTTGGTTCACACAGAACACTTAACTTGAAGCACAGACCCTGAACCTATCAGTTCTGGCTAACCATACAGACACCTGAACCTATCAGGTTGGTACTGACTGACACACAGTAGTACCCTGTCTGACACACAGACTCCCACTCAAGCTTCTTCTCTCAGCTTTTCCTCCCAGCTTCTCCTTCTCCACACACGCTCCACATATATATACAGTACAGCCCCTCCTCCTGATGTCCCGCCTTCCACTCCCCATAGGATGGAACTTTCCCTCCAAACCCATGACAGACAGGTAACATCAGTGCTGTATGTAACAATTGGTTTTTCCCATTTTGTGTGTTTTATCAGTTAAATGCTTGGGGAATGGAAGGGGAAGGATGTGTATGGGAACACTGTATTTTTGAATTCTGATCAGAACACTTTTTGATTCAGCTTTCTCATGTGCTTTTTAAAATAAATGGTTTAAATTTTTCGGTAGCTACAAGTGCTAACATAATATGCAGTAGTTAGATGTTTTGTATAAACATAGGTTCAACAAAGTATATAGAAAGTGAGCCACCTTAAAATAAACATGCCCATGAGAGACAGTAATATCAATAGTTGCAGCAATATCTTTCTTAGGACCAACCAAAACAATGCAGATGTTTATGAGCATTCAAGTTCTTCAGACTTTCATCAGGCTAGAGGACAGAGAACAGCCATTAGTTCTTTGTCCCTGTATGTATTTCTTGGTGTAAGTTCCTTCATATACTACATCAGTGTAGTACCCTGTTTCCCCCAAAATAAGACCTAACCTGAAACTAAGCCCTAGTACAATTTTTCAGGATACTCATAATGTAAGCCTTACTCCAAAAATAAGCCCCAGTTAAGTGAAACCCACCTTCCACCATTGTGCAGCAACCAGAAGATGACATGACTGTATTTGAATAATGTAGATTGTTGTACATGGGAAAAAAATCCCCTGAAAATAAGCCCTAATGCGTTTTTTTGGAGCAAAACTTAATATAAGACCCTGCCTGATTTTCGGGGAAACAGGGTATATGGGCCAAAATCGTGTTGAAGAAAACTGCACATACTGTATAAGGCCAGTCGTGCAAGTGTTGTTTCCTTCCTACTGGCCTTTTGTCACGTAATCAGGCTCATGACTGGATGTATGATTCATTGTGCAACACAAGAATCATTAAGAGCAAAGCAGATGGCCCTCAAAATATGTGGAATTGTTCACTTGCTTCTCCTTATATGAATGCATATGGGAATATGTTTCAACCTATAAACATTGGTAACTCAGAAAAGTATGATGTTGATTGGTTAATCAAATTTCTACTCCCCGTGTGGACAGAATGCTGTATGATGAGTTTTTTTGCTGGAATATCTGATCCATCAGATTATACAATATATTATATTGCTGAATATTGTATAGAAATATAATATAACCAATAGAATCTTTTGGTTTTTTGAAAGTTAAGGAATAATCCAAATGTACCTTATGCCTTAGGAGGGAAAGAAGTGTGTTTGCTAGGCCAGATTGGAAGAACAGCACAGTACCGTATATTTTGCAATAATTCCAGTAGCCAGAGGTCCTTCTGCAGACTTTCAACTGTTTTCCCTCATCTTTGAGGTGTAGTGACTTCTTCACAAGAAAGAGAGGAAGAAATTAAAGGATCAAAAATGGTTCAGCCTTATTGTGTGTGTGTGCGTGCATGTTTTAATTATTAAAATGTGACCAACAGAATAGAAAATATAACTAACTTGCAGTGGTGACACAGGCTTCTTCAGGTGGGTAGGGAAATCATGCATCTCTAGTTGGTGAGTCCTTGGTTTGCACACTGCTGCAGTACCACATAATAAGATTACTTTGCCTACATTCACAAATGTGTTAGATGAGTTGCTTTTGTTTTTTTACCTTCTAGTGCTGACTTTTTTGAAGATGAAGCTGTTCGTCATATTTTGAAATACAAGCCATGGTGGGTTAAAGCTTATACAGCCAAGATGGCCTCTCAAGAATGTGATGACAGCAATCAAACTGCACTTGGTAGGTCATGCCTGGTGCAGGTAGCCCTCCCCTCTCCTGTGCTGGCTTGAGAGCAGGAGGCCTTTTAAGTTGGTGGCGTTTTGCAGTGCTTGCTTGCTATCCTTAGTGGGAAAAGAACGGATGCTCTACACATACTTCTGTCCCTTTCCAAACAACTGTAAAACCTTGCTTAGGAAGACTTGGGTGTTATTATGGCTGAAATCCTGTTTCTTAGTGTATCACGATTCATAACATTCAGTTCCTTCCTAGCCTGGAAAAAAAGGAGCTCTTGTATATGCTGTCTATGTGCGCAATAGAGGCTCTCGATTTGCCAGCTGGGAATGGAACCAATGCTACAAATTGTGTTATGCTAAATAACAAGATTTCAGCCTGTGTGTAACAATGTAAAAGGGGCAAATGAAATAGTTGGCAAAGTAGACTGCCACTCTGTTCCTTACCATTCTTCTAAAATGTTTTCCTTTGGTTATCCTTTCTCATTCATGAAAAACAAAGAAAAAAAACTGACTAATTGCAATGAATTTAAACTGATACTAGGCATCTTGGTTTGTCTAGGGCAGTGATGGCGAACCTTTTTGAGCCCGAGTGCCCAAACTGGAAAACAAACAAACAAACAAAACCCCCAGCGGGCTGCCATGGCAGCGGAAGTGGTGGCAGAAGCAGGAATTGCGGGCATGGAGGTGCCTCCAGACCCCACTCTAGATCCGCCTCCAGTCATGCCCAACCCCACCACTACCTATAGCTTGGCTGGCCCGCTGGCACCAGCTGCTCCGTATCCTGGCCCGCTGCCTGTCGGAGTGCTAGCACTGGGCTGCAGCCACCTCCTCAGGTCTGGCTGCCAGGGGTAGCAATCCAGCAACTTATAGCTTGCGTGCCCACAGAGAGGGCTCCTGTGTGCCAGCTGTGACATACGTTCGCCATCACTGGTCTAGGGTTATTGTGCACAGAATTAGACTTTAGACTGAAAGCAGCTGTCATTAAAAGGGCGCCTCTTAGGAAACTACCAGACCCATAATGCCTAGGAGTTTCCCAAAAGCTTAGTCCTGTCAGCTACTACTTCTGTTTTCCAAGATAAGCCATTGTTTCTCAGTTCTAAGGCATTACAGACATCTGAAAGGACTGAGGATTGTTTGGCTAAAGCCCCTAGAAATCTGGTTGTGGGAATTCCTGTAGACGTCTGTGGGCTGTAATCCACAAATTCCAAAAATCCCATGCTTGTTGATCATAATAGACATGGAATGTTCTTGCACTGAGTTTTGAAAGAGGCAGTGGAACATGTTTTAGAGATTATCCATGTTGAAGGCATCTTCTCTCTGTTAAGGATGTTGAACTAGTTGATTGTTCGGTCCTCTGTGATTCTTAGGCTACTAAATAAAGTTGGTAGAAAGGCAATTATAAATAAGGGCCCTTTAAAAACTCTCTCTCTCTTCCTTGCAACCTTTTAAAACTTTATTATAAAGAAAAACTGATTCATTTGGTACTAAGTAAAATTCTTACTGTAACAGCATGTATAAAATTTTATCTCTTCAAACAGGTTCATGCTCCACTGATAGCATGTAATATACTAGTGAAAATGACATTTTCTATGGATATATCTGACACCATAGGTTTAATGATTTCCTTCTCTCCTCCCCCTCCTTTTTTAGCAGGCATGCTCTGCTGAAACTGCAGTGATTTTCAGTATTTTTAGGAAGAAGGTACGGCATGATTGCGCTGAGTGAAGAATGCACATTTGCTGCAAACTAGTTTTTGAATTAATTTTTGTCAAAATTGTAAATGTCCTTTCTTTTTTAGCAAAGCCGTGTTGAGAATGGACGTTGAAAAACACTTAAGAGACACCCATTTGATGCACCAAATTGTCACTATCCTGTGATAAAAATACATTTCAAATAGTTTTGTCTTTTCCATAGTGCCTTCTTTTAAAGTGCAATGTTCTATGCCATACAATAGAAATGATAATATACAGCGCTGTTAGATATTCTCAATGCCCATTTTAACTTTTTTGCCTATTATGTTACTTCTCATAAGGATGCAGACTATCTATAGTCTGACTTTTGGTACAAGGCTTTGATCCTATTGCTCATTCGATCAAATTCCAAAGCAACACGCTCCACATTTTCAATTTGAATCTTTAACTGCATTTCTTGAATCATTTGCATTTCAATAATTACTATAAGCTTTGTTTCTTAGCATTGAGTTTTAGATCATGTCCATTACTTACTTTTTACTTGTTAACAATTTTAGACCATAGATCTTTGATTCACTTGTTTGTGTCTTTTCTAACTTCTTGTTTAGGTTTGCTGCGATGTGTTGTGGGTGAAGCTGCCTGGGGAAATAGTCTGGAAATGTATTAAGTCTTGACATGGGAGCTTTGTATTCGTATCCCAGGGGATACAAATACGAAGCTCGGCACCGCAGATGTCACGGAATTCCATTCCTGGCCCCTTCCACACACACCCCCCCCGAGCCAGCCAGGTCCACTCCCCGGGCTTCTTGCAGTGTGTGCCTCCAATCACAGATGTCATCCCGCCAGTGCTCCCCCTGCCTCTTCCTTCAGCCAACCACTCAGCAGCTGAGCAGGGAAACTCATCTTCCCACCTCCTCAACAGCGGTCTGCTGAGGGTAGAAGTATGGCAGGACTACATCTGCAGCTGGGGCAGTGTTGCTGCTGTTGGGTGCGCGTGCACTGCAAGGGGCCCAGTGAGTGGACCCAGGCTGGTTCTGAGGGGAGAGAATGGCACTTGTGGTGCCATGTGCTGTATTCGTATCCCCTGAGACATGTATATGAGGCTCTCATGTCTAATCAAGTCTAAAATGTGGCTGCAGTATTTCTTATTGGGACTGGTACTATGAATTTGCTGTGCTAGCGCTTTGCCATTTTTTGTCACGTCTTGATTTGTTTTCAGGCACAACTTCAGCTGCTGGCTTTGATCTTTTAGATCACGTCTTGGGACCCTGTTACATCAAGGACTTTAACTTGCTTTTATATTGTAAACTTCCATAAAAACCTTTTGTTCCAAGTGACAAGATAAATCAAGTCAAGTAACGTAACCAGTTAATTTGCTGCAGTTGCCTCCTAGTCAGCTGCCTTCTCCATCCATAATTCTGTTGGGCTGGCTCAAGCTTTATGTTCATTTGAAACACTTTGTGTTCTAATTTTGCCTGACCTTTCAGGATAATCCCTGGTTTGATCTGAATTTTACTGCTAGCGGTGCATGGAGAGTGTCCTTAACAAGACACATGGCAGGGTTAAGGATATAGAAGGAGTTGTAGCAGATTGTTTACTTTCAATCCAAGGATAAGGGTGGATGATACCTTGATTTAGACCATTAAAATCTCAGCTTAGGCATTAAAGAAATGGGCTTGGCACAGAAGAAATATAAAAGTTCCAAACATAATGGTTGTGTGTGTAGACTTACATTTCTTTGTTAAAAGCTAGTTCCAAAATGGGAGCTGCAGGTTGAGCTCAGAGGTGGCAAGTGTTTGCTTGATTTATTCTGTTCTAAACTAATTTGTGCATTTTTCTGAGGGTTTGAATGGAGCAGTGGTAGGCCACATTTCTTACCTTTTTGTGTCTGCATCTACTTGCTTTTCAGGAGGCTGTTAAAGCCATTTCATCTCCTCCAACTTTGCTTCTCTCTGCTTCATGCTTCCTAGTTCAGATTGTAGAAAAGAAATGTTTTCTAGGAAGCCAATAGAAATATTCTTTTGATATCGATGCTGACATTGTTGGTTTTTGTGACCAAGTGTCCCTCCAGTAGAGGGCATAGTATTCCTTTAACACAGTGGTCCCCAACCATGGGCCTCCAGATGTTCTTGGACTTCAACTCCCCAAATTTCCCATTGTGTGAAGCAAATCAAGGAGATTTTTTTTAGATAAGCCTAACTAATTATGTAGCCTTTCCCATGGGCTGGGGGAGATGTGGGCATTTCATGGAACTCAGGTCTGTATTGTAGCCTTGCTCATGCAGAGCCCTGATTAAAGCGTTTCATGTTCTTTAAAAGTCATGTTCAGCTTACCTAACAATTCATTTTTATTTGATTTCACAATATAAAATGCTAAGCCTCTTGTTTTAAACGACAAGCAGTCTTCAAAAGTGTAGGGAGCCTTGTGCGTTTAATGTATCATTTGCATGCTCTGAAGTAATTTATTTTGTCCCCAGTAATCTATCTTGCTTGCTAGCGATCAGTTCTCCAATTTCCTTTTATAGGAGAAGAAAAATGATGCTTAATTTTTTAAAAGGCCCCGTCTTTCCTCGGGCTTCTAAGTGCCTAAATAAAATATTAATGAGTCTCACTCTTATTTATTAGGCTCTTGAATTGAATGAAATGGTTAGTGTCCAGCAATCTAACATCTATTATACTAATGATAGGCAGAAGAGTATTACATAGGTTCAAAAAGTCAGGACTACCATAATGGTATGATTCTGATCAGGTTGCACATGTTGGCATTGAAGCTCAGATGGCAATTTTGTAACACACAGATATGATGCCCACTTCTGGATTTGAGTAACCCGGTCAACCCATCCTTTTAGTATGATTACTCTCAACTTTTCTTTTAGAGCAAATAAGGTGCTTTTGTTATTTATGCTGGTTATATTTATGTACCTGGCCATACGTCTCCAGCATAAAAATCATTTGGAATTTATTACCTTTGAATGGTTTGTTTCAAAGAATACTTGTTAATAGTATTCGCTTATTTACTCTAAGAGTAGTTTTAACTGTTGAGTGCTATAAGGATTATGTCCAGAACATGATAACTGAGAAACAGTATCAGGATGATTGGCTGAGCCCTGACCTTTTCATAAGTACAGTGGAGGAGAGAACCCTCTGACAGGGGTTTGACTAAGCAGCTTAACAAGGACAAACCATCTTGAGTACTTATGAGATGCCGATGCCAGTTTGCTTTAACATACCATCCTGATCATCTTGGATCTTGTCTGTTTGCAACCAGTCAAAACGAAGCAGGGTCACACCTGGTTACTATGTGGATGAGAGACTACTAGGGAACACCAAGAATCTCTAGGTAGAGCTAAGAAAGAATCTCCCCTGAGACCTTGGGGAGCTGCTGCCAGTCAGAGGTTACACTACTGAGCTAGAGGGACCAGATGTCTAGCTCTGTGTAAGGTAGCCTCCTGTGAAAAAGAATAAAAGGGGAAAGTGCCAGAGTTGGTAGTGTAGAGAAGGGCACAGCTGGAATTTGAACAGCAAGCTCCTGTTAAGAAGTGAGGAATGCTGCAGCATTTTGTTGCAGATGTGCATGCATGGTATATGTGCAATTTGCCCAGCTGTAAACATAGGAACGGTGCTGAAGATTGAAGTCTTACGTGGATCTGGTTTGTATTTCCACACTGATCAGTCAAATGCCAACAGGAGGAATGCATTTAATATGTAAATACAGCCACACTAACCCTAGCTTGTACTCCCCAGCAACCAGTATTGAATGTCACTCTTCCTTTGATTCTGCTGCCAATAAACACTCAGTGCAGTGAATAGCCGTTGATAGTTAGTTCCTCTACAAATTTTTATTTATTTATTTATTTATTTATTTATTTATTTATTTATTTATTTATTTATTTATTTATTTATTTATTTATTTATTTATTTATTAAAACAATTAAGCATATATTAGGATTAAAAACCAAGGTTAAAACAATTTAAAAACATTTAACTTAAATAAACTTCACCTAAAACTGAAGTGAAATTTCTCCAACCCTGAAACATGCATATATTTAACTTTTAGGGAAAATGTTTATAGATTTATTTTCAGCTTAGACATTGGATAAGTATGGAATCACATACTCTACTGAAAACAGGTGATGAAAGAAATCTCTTGATCTGTTTTTAAATAACTTTATTTTGAAAAACCAAGATGCCTGATTCAGAACACGTGCACATGCCAAACTCCAGAGACTTCTAGACTTTCTTGGATCAGAATATGTCATCTGTCACACTTCCTCCTTATCTCAATCAAGTTAAAATTAAATAACTTAATTATTGTTGCTAGAACTTCTGATTTTAATATTAGCTCCAAGCTCTATATGCTCACTTTTGAAAATGTTTCTGTTTAACAACACCCGATTTGGGTCCAGTAAAGTAACTTCTGTTGTTTCAAGAAGATATTCTTAACTTTGTTTGTACATCAGGCGGAACCACTTGGTGTACAGCAGGGTGGATTAAAATGAATTATTTTTACATTTAAAAAGATTTTTGAATTTAAATTATCAAAAAATCCAAATTTCTTTATTTAAAACATGATTTAAATAAGTTTAATTTAAATCAGATCCACCCTGGTGTACAGGCACGATAATTGGGGGCAGGTGGAAAAGATCCTACTTTTAGGGCCACTAAAACGATTGTGCAAAGTTGGAAGTGCTGGATAAGAGGGGAGTCATGTTGTCACTTTGTACATTACTACAGATTCATGATGGCCTTCCCATTCTGGCAACCATGCAGAGTAGATTGATCATACATGGAAGGGAAGTGTTGAATGAAAAACTTAGTTTGCTGCCTTTTTCTTTGGTGTGGAAAAAAACCCTGAAGCACTAGAAATGATGTCGGTGGGTGGTGGGTGGGTTGGAATCTGAGGAGATATGTTTTTTGGACTGCATAATCTAATCCAGAAAGTCTAGGTTACAACAGTGCTATAAGTGATATAACGCCTATCTGGTTTCCCACAGTGAGCAGGCTGAATATTGAAATGGTATCTTAAAAATCTGAAACATTTGCATTAATAATCTGTCTAAGAAATTCTTTCTTGCAAACCATGCTTGTTAATTGCTTGTGCAGCAACTGCAGTTTGGCTTCATATATCTGAGGTGGCTATGAATTAAGTTTAACACTTTCAGTGTTACCAAGCAGAAATCTTTCCTGTGTATTCTAGTAGGAACACTGGGATGATTAAACTGTTTCCCCTGTTGTTATTGTTTAGTCGTTAAGTCGTGTCTGACTCTTCGTGACCCCATGGACCAGAGCACGCCAGGCCCTCCTATCTTCCACTGCCTCCCAGAATTTGGTCAAATTCATGCTGGTAGCTTCGGTGGCACTGTCCAACCATCTCATCCTCGGTCGCCCCCTTCTCCTCTTGCCTTCACACTTTCCCAACATCAGGGTCTTTTCCAGGGAGTCTTCTCTTCTCATGAGATGGTCAAAATATTGGAGCCTCAGCTTTAGGATCTGTCCTTCCTTCTGTTCCCCTGTATATCATCCCAATTCCTACTCAGTCCTAAGGAACCTGTTTATTGAAATGTAACAGGCAATGAAGTGCTGCAGAAAACAAGTGGTTAATTCTGAAATTAACACAGGAATAATTCTAGGTTTTGGTCAAAGAAGGTTCTCATCAATACCATCTTTGTGTGTGTGTGTGGTTATGAATATGGGTTGTTTAGAATAACCTTTTTGTTTTTAGTTTCTTTTACAGAAGACGAGAAAGAACAGCTGAGAAAATTCACTAACAGAACGTTTCTGCTTGACAAAAGAACCTGTCAACAAGTATGTTTGAGCCTTGCTGATATACTTCTGGCATATTGCTATGAAGTCTATGTCACTGAAGGAGAAAAGAATGTGAGTTTCTTTCCCTTCCCATCCTAACCCTACTTCCTGTATGAAATTTTAGTTAAGTCACTTTGCCAGTATAGCTAGAGGGGATTTGTGCTGTCATCTAGAAGAGTTGGCTTTACAGTGCACTTAGTACTCAAGGTTAAAAACACACGACTGAAAAGTTATACTAGACTGTTTCCCCACCTCCTTGAAATTAACAATCCAATGTGTGGGGTGTTATTGTTTTAGAATGTCCAGCAAATGTTCTGAGTTTTTGTTTAGTAGCAGAGAAGGAACCAGCTTGAGGAGAGGTGAGAAACCCTTCTTTGTGAAAAGTGCTGTATTGATCTTTATGGTTTTATAAACATATAAGCTAAACAAACAAACAAACAATATGTTCATATTGGTTTGTTTACTGTTTTAATACCTTGATATACAGTGGGGTCTTGACTTAAGAACGGCTCGAGTTATGAACATTTTGACTTACGAACCGCTCTCATAGGAAAATATTGACTTGACTTACGTACTTAGATTTGAGTTACGAACTGAAAAAAAAAACCACGTGGGAGGCAGGGAAAGTGCAAAATTGGAACTTTCAGTTAACTGTTGGCCAGTGAAAAGGGTGCCTGTCTGCTTCCTCACTCCTCCCAGGGTTTAGAGAGTGGATTGGGAGACAGCCTTCGGACTGCCTGGTACTGTACTGCCTGGACTGTCTTTTCCCTGCCTTCCCTGAACCTTTCTTGACCTAAGGAAAAAAGAAACAAAATATCCCCCTCTAGTGGTCGAAGGCAGAATAGCAGCTTCCCATTAGTTTCTATGGACGGAAAAGAGCAGATACAGATCAAATGGTTTTCAATGCATTCCTATGGGAAATGCAGATTTGACCTGCGAACTTTTTGACTTGAGAACCGCCTTCCAATACGGATTAAGTTCTCAAGTCAAGACCCCACTGTATTTTCCACGGTGTGACAAACCCAGACCTACTGGGATCTGCCACACGTTAACTAAGCTGCCACCAACCATTCCCTATAAGAAGTCACACAGACCAGGGATGGATTTTTAACAAATAAAAGAATCAGGTTTATTTAAAACAACACACAGGGAAAATAAAATGATCAGGTGAATAAGATATAGTAACGTGGCTTAGTTTCACTCATACATACACACAGTTTGGTTCACACAGAACCCTTAACTTGAAGCACAGACCCTGAACCTATCAGTTCTGGCTCAACCCTACAGACACCTGAACCTATCAGGTTGGTACTCTGACACACAGTAGTACCCTGTCTGACACACAGACTCCCACACCAGCTTCTTCTTCCCAGCTGCTGCTTCGTCACATCCCAGCGTCTGCTCACTTCACCACACAGGCTTCACATATATATACAGTACAGCCCCTCCTCCTGATGTCCCGCCTTCCACTCCCCATAGGATGGAACTTTCCCTCCAAACCCATGACAGACAGGTAACATCAGTGCTGTATGTAACACCTCCCCTCTTTATAAGTTGTTTTGTAGGGGGAAAGCTAACGTGCTTTTTCCCAAAAAACAACCTGGATAAAATACACAAAACAGTTATACATACAATATCATACTTACTTATACTTACATTCTAAGTTAACCATAGCAATTAGGCATTTAAACATTTACCATATACATTACATCAATTTACCTTTATTCATACAAACCAAGTTCAAAAAACAGGTACATTTAACTTTTTGTCATCAATTTATATACATAGTCCATGTTTCTTTCGCCGTCTTCAATCTTCGGGTCTTCTTGACAAGGTGTCAGCAACACAGTTCACTGACCCTCTGACCACCTTCACTTCAAAGTCATAGTCCTGCAGATTTAAAGCCCACCTCATAAGTTTGCTATTGTGGGTTTTCATTGTCTTTAACCATTGCAGTGGTGAATGGTCAGTGCACAGAGTAAAATGTCTTCCCCAGATGTAAGGCTTGGCCTTCTGGATCGCGTAGACTATGGCCAAACACTCCTTCTCCACGGTTGCCAAATGTCTCTCACCTTTTTGGAGTTTCCTACTCAGGTAGGACACTGGATGCTGGTCACCATTCCCATCCTCCTGGCAAAGAACTGCTCCTACCCCGCTGTTAGACGCATCAGTGTAGATGATGAACTCCCGGTCGAAGTCTGGAGCACGCCGCACTGGATAGTTGATGAGCGCCTGCTTCAACCTCTGGAACGCCGCCTCACAGTCGCTGGTCCACGGGATGTGGTCATCAGCCTTCTTCCTCGTCAGATCGGTCAGCGGAGCCGCAATCTCGCTAAACCTCGGGATGAACTTTCTGTAGTAGCCCACCAACCCAAGAAATGATTTGACTTTTTTCTTGTTGTTGGGTCTGGGCCAATCACGAACAGCTTCTATTTTGGCCTCCAGGGGTTTTATCACTCCTCCCCCTACCATGTGACCCAAATATTTTCTTTCTGGGCTACCCAGCTGCAGTTTGTTTTCTTTGCAGGGCCTAGGCCAAAGCACTTCCTCCCCTGGATTAAAGTGCCTCTCTCTAGCTTTGTGGTCATACCACGTTTTCTTTCTGACCTTTTGAGCTTGCAGGGTCTCTGCTGCTAGCTCTAGGTTTCTCTTTAGGTCTTTCCTTAAAGAGTCTATGTATGTCACAACGTCTTGTGGGTCATTCTGGGTGATCTGCTCCCAATTTTGTTTGATCAAATCAAGGGGCCCTTTCACCCTTCTCCCAAATAAAAGTTCAAATGGACTGAACCCGGTACTGGCTTGTGGCACTGATCGATACGCAAACAAAAGGGATTGCAGCTTCTGGTCCCAATTGTTTGGATTCTCTGCCAAGTAAGCCCTAATCATGCGCATTAGAGTCCCATTGAACTTCTCAGTTAACCCATTACTTTCAGGATGATAGGCAGTGGTTTCCTTGTGCTTAATTCCACAGATTTGCCATAAGCGTTTCATGAGCTTTGATGTGAACGATGCGCCCAAATCTGTGATTATTTCTGAGGCAAATCCCATCCTGGACATATACCCCACCAAGGCATCTGCCACTGTGTTAGTTTCAATATTAGTCAAGGGTATGGCTTCAGGGTACCTCGTGGCATGGTCCACAATGGTGAGAATGAACCTGTTCCCCCTCTTTGTGGCCTTGGGCAAAGGTCCCACAATATCCACCCCTATGCATTTGAACGGAGTGTCAATCACAGGCAAAGGGCACAACTTTGCTTTGGTCCTATCGCGGCTATTCCCCTGCCTTTGACACACATCACATTGTTTACAGAACTCCCTGATCTGCTTCCCTATGTCAGGCCAGTAGAAATTCTGTGTGATTCTCTGCTGTGTTTTGTTCACCCCTAAGTGTGCAGCAAACATGTCAGAGTGCCCCCTTTGTAAGATCATGGGGCGATACTTTTCAGGTACCACCAGCTGACTTCTGATCCCATCTCCCCCTTTTGAGATATTCCTCAGGGTCTCTCTATATAAAATCCCCTTTTTCTCTCGAAATCTCACTGGGGTTTCAGGTGTTAGCTGGGCGTCAGTCACCTGTTCAAAATACTTTTGGAGAGTGGCGTCTGCCTTTTGCTCCTGTCCAAATCTGCTGTCTGTGGTTAAGGTTTCCACCACAGCTTCTGAACTCCCCTCTGCTTCCGTCTCTGGCTCATCATTACCCCCCTGAACTGTCCCCGTGGTGGCTTGTGAATGTGTAATCACTAGCACCCGTTTCACATGTTCAGCCAGGTCATTTCCCACGAGCACGGCTGCTGGCAGAGTCGATGAAATTGCTAGCCGCCACACTCCCCTCCAGCCTTGAAAGTTCACCGGTACCTCCGCTACTGGCAGGGAGATCACCTGCCCCTCAATCCCTGCCACCTTCATGCTCTCATTTGGGATTACATATTCCCTAGGAATAATATCTGGGTGGCACAGGGTCACCTGAGAACAAGTGTCCCGCAGCCCCCGATACTGATGGCCAAGTATTCCTACGTCCACCCCTGCTGTCTCAAACAACTGAGAATCTGTTCTCACCAGCAGGCAGCGCCTGACCTCTACAAGAGGACCATTTTCCTCAGCCTGATCAGCAGATGTAGCTGTTTCAGATTGAGTAGCCATGGCAGCAGGCTCCCTCAGTGACAATGAGCCTTGCTCTTTCTGGACACAGAACACAGCTTTTGGCTTGGTTCCACTCGAATCCTGAGGCACCATTCCTTTTAGCTGCTTTAATTTCTCACACTCTGAGATTAGATGGCCCTTTCCCTGACAGAAATAACATTTTCTGGTGTATTTTGAGTCTTTCTCATCTTGTTTTGGTTTTCCCTCCAAAATCTGAGGTCTTGGTTTCATGTCTGAGGGCTTCTCACCAAAATGGCCGCCCATTTCTGGCGGGCTCTGAACTAACCCTTTGGAGTACTTAGGGTCCCATGTTTCCCTCATGTTTTCCTCAGAATAATTCAGGTTTTGAAGTTGTGCCTTAACCTGTGTGCCTTCTTTTGGTTTCAGAATAGTTTGTGGCTTTATCTTTCTTTCACACTCATAAACCATATCCACTGCCACTTTGGATTGTAAATCTTTTCCCTCAGAAAACTCATCTATGCCGTATGCATCCTTAAAAACTTGCCTTAATAGAGTAAACCCAGACCTCTGTTTCTCTTTCAGTTGTTCAATATATCTATTTTCCATTTGCTTAAATATATTTTCAATATTTTTCATCTCTTCCATATACCTATCCCAGTCATCATCCCTCTTGGATTTTTCCTCACTATTTATTTTCATTTGGCAAGTGGTGCAGCTTTGACAAAATTCTTTTATTTCTTTTCCCATTTTTGGCCAGTAGTACTTCTGGGATATTTTCTGCTTAGTCTTTGCCATCCCTAAATGTCCCGATAGGGTGTCTGTGTGACATTTTTCCATTACTTTCTTTCTATATTTAGAAGGAACTACAAGCAATTTTTCCTTCTTGGAGTTTATTAAGATCTCCCTACATAAAAGTATGTAGACATGGTCTAGAGGGGCGGGGTAAAAATCAAATAAATAAATAAATAAATAAATAAATAAAAGGCCTTCTTCTTCACAATAATATCTCTCACGGTTCTCAGGGGTTACTGGACAATTGCTAACCATCTTAAAGCACTGCTGCAAGGTTGGATCTAGTTGTTGATCCCATTTGCTAAACTCAATAGAGTCCTCCCCCTTTGAGTTCTCCATTTCTATTTCTAACTGCCTCATTTGAACTTCATGCTGTTGGGCTATGAGCATTTTCCTGAGTTCTGGGTTCTGCTCTCCTGTGCTGTCACCTTGCACTGAGCCAAATTCATCCTCAGAACCTTGGTCTACCTGGGGGTCTTTCACTTCACCCATTTCTGCCATCTGGCTTCGAGTCAAGGGCATAATCCCCCCTCAGAACAGGCTGCTTTAAAAAGTCAAGCCTCAAAATAAAACGACCACTTTTTTTTTCTTTTGCCTCAGAACCAGCTTTCCCTATAGATTGCTGCTGTCCTTTCAGCACTAACTTGCAACTGTAGCGAGTCAGAGTCTACCCCCCTCTGCTGGGCCTCTCAGCAGGCAGGCTAGATCACTGCTACTTTACAGTTTTGCCTCAGCTTTTTTCCCGCCAAAAACAGGCTGCCTCAGAGCACCCTAATCTAGTCTCCCCAGTTGGCACGTTCTTCCACTAGCGCACCTCCCCCTGAGGTACACCTAGAAGATTACCTACGCGCCTCAGATTGTCCCTGACTAGACCCCCCTTGCTCTGGGCACACGTGCCAAGGCTTTGCTGGACCACTGGACAACTGGACCAGTCGTATCCCACACGCTGGACACCAATCAATGTGACAAACCCAGACCTACTGGGATCTGCCACACGTTAACTAAGCTGCCACCAACCATTCCCTATAAGAAGTCACACAGACCAGGGATGGATTTTTAACAAATAAAAGAATCAGGTTTATTTAAAACAACACACAGGGAAAATAAAATGATCAGGTGAATAAGATATAGTAACGTGGCTTAGTTTCACTCATACATACACACAGTTTGGTTCACACAGAACCCTTAACTTGAAGCACAGACCCTGAACCTATCAGTTCTGGCTCAACCCTACAGACACCTGAACCTATCAGGTTGGTACTCTGACACACAGTAGTACCCTGTCTGACACACAGACTCCCACACCAGCTTCTTCTTCCCAGCTGCTGCTTCGTCACATCCCAGCGTCTGCTCACTTCACCACACAGGCTTCACATATATATACAGTACAGCCCCTCCTCCTGATGTCCCGCCTTCCACTCCCCATAGGATGGAACTTTCCCTCCAAACCCATGACAGACAGGTAACATCAGTGCTGTATGTAACACACGGCACTTCAATATATCATTTTAAAAAATTCTTCTGTGTCAACAAGCTTATTTGTTGAGAATCATTCTTCTTAAGGTAGGAGGCACACGGTCTTCTGGATCCTATCTTAGACAAATTGAAGCTTTTAAGAATTACATGAATGTGTCTGTTATATCGTTGTGAATGTTTGTTTTGAGCTGCCTGGAACTGGATCCCTGGAAAGTGATGACTAGTGTTAAAAGTGTTAAGTTTGGGTAAGATAAGGTTTAAGATAGCACTGGATAATTACCAGAGGTGAATTTCTCAGAATACAGGTATGAATAAACAGGTAAGATTAGGAGTTGAAAGCAGATTGCAGGCTTTAAAGAAATGTTTACAGTGCACAGATGGAGAACAAAATTAAAGGACCTGTAATTGATAGGTGACACAAGTTCCAGGAGCAAAAGCGATGGTAGGGCACTGTTCTATAAGACGTTTGTCATACCGCAGTGCCCCGCAAACTAAATATGGCATGGCTATAGATGCTTTTATATTATTCTAGCTGTGCAAAGTCTTAGAATTATTTTCTCTAAAGTGAACTTGGTTTCTTTACCGTCCTCTTTTAATGTATAAGTACATGCACGAAACCCTTCTTAGTTAGCTTTTATCTTTTTGTCTTTGTGTTATTGTGTTGTTATTTTTTTTTAAAAAATCTTAACTTAAAAACTTTAGGTATCTATAAAGAAAGATGCAGAATTGATTGAATATTTCAGACTTCATAAATTTTAGTAGCCATTTAGGAAAGAATTGCAATTGGATGTGTCTGTAACTTTCACAGAAATCCTGAATTCCTTGAGTCTTAAAAAAGCTGTGTCTTAAATTTTCCCCCAAAACATTTAAGTCTTATCGTTTTACAATTGTAATATCTCATATGTTGCAGTATTTGTTTTTCAATTCTATGAGAATAGTTTCTTTGTTTTAATGAAACATTGTATTCTAATGTACTTATGTCCTTAATGAACCAGGTTGAATCACCATGGAATATACGAAAACTGAGTTCAACTTTGTGCTGGCTGGAGGTAAGATAAGCGTTTCTTAGCTAATACAAGTTAAATCAATCGATGTACTGTATCTGATAAACTGTTAGTAGTTTATTGCAGTGCAGTATTGAACAGAGTGAGAATTTCACAGCCAGTGTCTTGCTTGCTTTTGAAATAAATATGTGTTGTCCTCTTACTTTATTCTTTTCTTGAAATACAGACTTTTACTGCCATCTCTGAAGTCCTGATATCCTTTGGAAGAAGAGTGCTGTGTTACCCTCTCTACAGACACTTCAGTCTAGTGACTCGGGCCTTAAATGACACCATCATGATATTACAGTTAGGTAAGATAGTTGCAACGTGTCTTGAGTTGCATGTTACCTTCCTAAGCTGGCTGCTTCAGATCTATTTTACATCTCTCTGTGATGCTTGTAAGAACATAGTTTTAGTCATTCAGCCTTCCATCCTTCCGAGATCAATAAAATGAGTACCCAGCTTGCAGTGGGAGCCCCCCCAGTGAGCTGCCCCAAAGAGTGCTTTAAGCACTCTGACATGCTATATAAGCAGCATGCTTTGCTTTTGTTTTTTCGCTGCTGGTCTGTTTCTAAGCCAAATTCAAAGTGCTGGCTATCATAGCTTAGATCAAACCTATTTGAATGATCATACAACCCCAGATGAGACTTCTCAGCTTTTAAGATCATCTGGGAAGGATCTTGGTTCCCGAGCAAATTTGGTGAGGATACAAAAGGGGGCCTTCTCAGTAGTTGCTTCTAGGCTTTGGAATGTGCTGCTGTGAGAAGCCAAATTTTGCGCTTTCCCCGCCTCCCCCTTCCAGTCCGTAGGCTGCAGGTCGTCCCCGCTGTCAGCTTTGAGCTTTCTAAGCCCCAAAAGCCCAAAGCTGACAGCGGGCGCAGAGCGGCTTTTGGCTTCCCGCCTTCCAAAGCTGCAAGCCAAAAGCCGCTCTGCGCCCACTGTCAGCTTTGAGCTTTCGGGGCTTAGAAAGCTGGACCCACTGGCCTCTTGCTTCCTGTCCCCGGTGCCCTCTGCCTCCTGTCCCCGCGAGGATGGGAGGCAGAGGACAGTGGGGACAGAAGGCAGAGGGCAGCGGGTGCAGCTTTGGAAGCCCCAGATTTTTTTTTCTTCGGCTGGAACGAATTAAATGGTTTTCAATGCATTCCTATGGGAAATGGACCCTCAACCTACGGAATTTTCAACCTGCGGCCACAGGTCCAATACGGATTAATTCCGTAAGTCGAGGGTCCACTGTAGTACTTTGAAAACTGTTAATTGTTTTATAGTGTTGGTAATTGTGAGCTGCCTTAGGTTCAGGGAGAAAAGTGACATATAAATAATATAAATCAGCAGTTCTTAACCTTTTATCATAGAACCCTTTAAATATATTCAGTTGCCACGGGTCACCAAGACTTAACTCAATATTTAAAACTCTAAAGTGCATCATATATTTATTTAAAGTTTTCTTATGAAGGGTCTTCAACACACTTCAATCAATCCATATTATGAGATGTTGCAATCTAATTTAAGCTATTTAAGTACTTCTTCAGTTGTAGTGTGTACCAACGAGGAGATGAACAGTATGTCTTCGAAAACATTTATCTCATGCTTATATCTAACGTAGCACAGTAAGGTTGCTTTCTTATGCCTGTGCTTTCATCCATTTGTAGTACAAAGTAGGAGGACATATGAATTCTTTTTAATATTTGTTATTTGCTATTGACTGACAAACCATTGATTAGCTTCTTAACTGTGCCATTTGACAAAGGTATTAATGAAAGTTCTATGGCAGCTTTCTCATTGATCAATGCAGAAATCATGATTTTTACAGCAGGTAATATAAGTTCTATATCCATTGAATGTGGTTTTCCAGTTTTTGCTGTTAGTTGAGAAACATGAAATGAGTCCCTTACTGCATTTTTGTTGTTACAAGCAGTTGCAGTCTTTTTTTACCATTTTCCTACTTTCCCAAAGCTCATGTTCCTTACTTTTGAAAAGCTCGATGCTCTTTGTTGCATGTTCTTTGTTTCGTATTGAGATGTCTTTGCAATTTTGATGGTTTCATGGCCTCGTTGGACAATATCTAGTAACACAACACACACTGAGGTACTTGCTTGTCTTTGAGACCTGTACACATGAAGCCAATCAACAGATACTCCTTGCTATAATGCTGATCCTTTTTAAGATGACTGGAAGGTGCTTCATTTTGCTTTGAACAGGATAAACCTCATCAACCTCATCAGTTCTTTTATGTTTCAGGTTCAGCCAGTCATCCATTCTGAGGCTCAGCCAAAATGTATTCATACAAAATTCACTGCAATAGTACTGAAAAGTAATAGTGATATAAAAATGTCATTGCATCTCCAAGGTTGCCTTTTATTCTCATTAATCAATGATTTTTTTTAAAATCAAATTGATTTAAATCATGATTTGAATCCAATTTAAATTTAAAATCAATTTTTAAAAATTAAATAGTTACTTAAATCAAATTTACCCTACTTTACAGGGGAAGACACCTTCCTTTGACTGCCTAAAGTTACTTAGGAAATTATTGTATGATGAAGTGTGATTAGGTCAGTTGAACAGTCGTTAGTGCTCTGGGTAGAAATTTAAATCACTTGGCCTCCATTGGAGCATATGTTGTTTTTTAGTTGTTAAGTCATGGCAAACTCTTCATAGCCCCATGGACCAGAGCACTCCAGGTCCTCCTGTCTTCCACTGCCTCCCAGAGTTGGGTCAATTCATGTTGGTAGCTTCGATGACACTGTCCAGCCATCTCGTCCTCTGTCGTCCCCTTCTCCTCTTGCCTTCACACTTTCCCAACATCAGGGTCTTTTTCAGGGAGTCTTCTCTTCTCATGAGATGGCCAAAGTATTGGAGCCTCAGCTTCAGGATCTGTCATTCCAGGGAGCACTCAGGATTGATTTCCTTCAGGATGGATAGGTTTGTTTTCCTTGCAGTCCAGGGGACTCTCAAGACCCTCCTCTAGCACCACAACTCAAAAGCATTAATTCTTCAGCGGTCAGCCTTTACGGTTCAACTCTCACTTCCATACATTGCTACTGGAAAAACCATAGCTTTGACTATGCAGACTTTTGATGTCTGTGCTTTTTAAGATGCTGTCTAAGTTTGTCATCACTTTCCTCCCAAGAAGCAGGCATCTTTTAAATTTGTGGCTGCTATCACTATCTGCAGTGATTATGGAGTCCAAGAAAGTAAAATCTGCCACTGCCTCCATATCTTCCCCTTCTGTTTGCCAGGACCAGTGGCCTTAATCTTAGTTTTTTATGTTGGTCTTCGGACCATTTTTGGCGCTCTCCACTTTCACCCTCATTAAGAGGTTCTTTAATTCCTCCTCACTTTCTGACATCAGAGTGGTATCATCTGCATATTTGAAGTTGTTGATATTTCTTCCAGCAATCTTAATTCCTGCTTCGGATTCTTCCAGTCCTGCCTTTCTCATGATGTATTCTGCATATAAGTTAAATAAGCTGGGGGACAATATACAGCCTAGTCATACTCATTTCCCAATTTTGAACATATTAGTTGTTCCATATCCAGTTCTACGTAACTGTTGCTTTCTGTCACACATATAGATTTCTTAGGAGATAGATAAGGTGGTGAGGCACTCCCCTTTCTTTAAGCACTTGCCATAGTTTGCTGTGGTGCACACAGTCAAAGGCTTTTGGGTAGTCTATGAAGCAGAACTAGATGTTTTTCTGGAAGTCTCTGGCTTTCTCCATAATCCAGAGTATGTTAGCAATTTGGTCTCTAGTTCCTTTGCCCCTTCGAAATTCAGCTGGTACTTTTGGGAGTTCTCGGTCCACATACAGTGGTGCCCCGCATAGTGATGATAATCCGTTCCGGATAAATCGTCGCTATCCGGATTCGTCGCTATATGGGGCAAAAACCCCATAGGAACGCATTAAACCCTGTTTAATGCGTTCCTATGGGGGGAAAACTCACAGTTATACGAAGATCCTCCATAGGAGCGGCCATTTTTGGTGCCTCTAAAGCGAGGCAACACAGCGAGCGGTCATTTTGGAACCGCCGATCAGCTGTGCAAACATGGGGCCTTTGGGAGAACAGCGAGGGAGGCAACCCTCCCCCGCGGTCCTTCCTAAGCCACCGCCTGCATTTTCACCCAGCTGAGCGGCGGTGGCTTCGGAAGCTCGCTGGGGGAGCCGGGCGAGAGCAAGAGGGAGGGAACATTTGACGGGCGGGCCCTTGGGTTGCTCCCGGAGAAGTGCTTCTCCGCGAGCAGCCCAAAGGCCTGCCCATCAGCTGTTCCAAAAAGCGAGCCTTTGGGCTGCTCGTGGCGAAGCGCTTCTCCAGGAGCAGCCCAAGGGCTCGCCTTTTGGAACAGCTGACGGGCGGGCCCTTGGGCTGCTCGCGGCGAAGCGCTTCTCTGGGAGCAGCCCAAGGGCTCGCCTTTTGGAACAGCTGACGGGTGGGCCTTTGCGATGATTGTGGGGGAGTGCTCCCCCGCGATCATCGCAAAGCAAATTTTCCCCATAGGGGCCATCGCAAAGCGATTGCTCTTGCGATGGCAAAAAGTCCATCGCAAAGCGATATCATTGCTAAATGGAGCAATCGCTATGCGAGGCACCACTGTACTGCTGAAGCCTACCTTGTAGGATTTTAAGCATAACCTTGCTAGTGTGCAAAATGAGTGCAATTGTACAATAGTTGGAGCATTCTTTGGCACTGCCCTTCTTTGGGATTGGGATATAGACAGATCTTTTCCAATCCTCTGGCCACTGCTGAGTTTTCCAAACTTGCTGGCATATTGAGTGTAGCACCTTAACAGCATCATCTTTTAAGATTTTAAATAGTTCAACTGGAATGCCATCACCTCCACTGGCGTTTTTAGCCATGTTTTCTAAGGCCCACTTGACTTCACTCTCCAGGGTGTCTGGCTCAAGGTCAGCAACCACACTATCAGGGTTGTCCGCGACATCCAGATCTTTCTGGTATAATTCCTCTGTGTATTCTTGCCACCTCTTCTTGATGTCTTCTGCTTCTGTTAGGTCCCTCCCATTTTTGTCCTTTATCATGTCAATCTTTGCACAAAATGCTCCTTTAATATCTCCAATTTTCTTGAACAGATCTTTGGGTTTTCCCTTTCTTTTTCCCCCCTCTATTTTTTTGCACTGTTCTTTTAGGAAGGCTCTCTTGTCTCTCCTTGCTATTCTTTGGAAGTCTGTATTCAATTTTCTGTAACTTTCCCTATCTCCCTTGCATTTTCTTTCCCTTCTCCTCTCTGCTATTCCTAAGGCCTCGTTGGACAGCCACTTTGCTTTCTTGCATTTCCTTTTCTTTGGAATGGTTTTCGTTGCTGCCTCCTGTACAATGTTATGAGCCTCCATCCAGAGTTCTTCAGGCACTCTGTCCACCAAATCTAGTTCCTTAAGTTAGTTCTTCACTTCCACTGTGTATTCATGATGGATTTAGTTTAGATTATACGAGACTAACCCAGTGGTTTTTCCTACTCTCTTCAGTTTAAGCTTGAATTTTGCTATAAGAAGCTGATGATCAGAGCCACACTCAGCTCCAGGTCTTGTTTTTGATGACTGTATAGAGCTTCTCCATCTTTGGCTGCAGAGAATATAATCAATCTGATTTTGGTATTGCCCATCTGGTGATGTCCATGTGTAGAGTCGCCTCTTGTGTTTGTTTGAAAAGAGTGTTTGTGATGACTAGCTTGTTCTCTTGAGAAAACTCCTTTGCCCTGCTTCGTTTTGAACTCCAAGGACCTGTTGTTCCTTTTATCTCTTGACTCCCTACTATTGCATTCCAGTCCCCTATAATGAGAAGAACATATTTCTTTGGAAAGATGGAGCATATAGTTAACAAAAAAGTGCCACATTTACTTGAATTATTTCATTAAGGAAAGAAGGAATACGTAGCATAATCTATCATGGTTTTCAAGATGCTTTGAGAGAAATTAATGAGGTATTAAACTAAATAAGTAGAAAAACACTCTAAAATTAATTACTTTAGGTAGGATATATGTATGAAAGTCATCCTCACTGAAAGTGTCAGTATTACTGAAGTGAAAATTCCTGCTTTTAATAAACTTCTCTACTTAGAAGACTAGAACACTAGTGTTTGCAAAATAGCCTAAAATAAATAAAACTGATTTTTCAAGAAAAGTATTTAAATAGAATTTTTATTCGAAAAGTGTGAGTTCTTTGATTAAAACAGATGAGAAGCAAGGTTTACGTGGCTGCTGTTAATATATTTGTGAAGAGATCAAGAAGATTTGAGGCTTAGCTGTTAGGTTGTGTTGTTGTACCAGCTAGTGAGAGGCCATTCCCATGAGAGGAATACCTGTGTAATCTTCTTTTGGGCCAGTCCAGTTTATTTTAACTGGAACCTTATTGCTAATCAGCTTTCACTGCTTTTTTTTCCTGAGAGACATGAAACTTAATCAGTGTTCCAGATGGTTCTGCTGCACTGGTTTAAAATATGTAAAGAGGGAGAAATGTTAGTCTGTTTCAACAAGAAAGAAAGAAAAAGAAGAAAAAACAAATTTATTTCACTGTGAGTTTTCATAGTGCCAGCACATTATTAATGAGCAGCAGTTCACTGCCATTACTTCTGTCATTTCATTTAAACTTGCATAAATCTTCAGTAGGATCCTGCCTGCAGTGTGATAAAACTCTACAAATATGCCTAGTTTTGGAAACATATATCCATGGCACACTTTTGTCTTACAAACATATATATTTGTATAATAAGACTCGAAGTCTTTTGAGAGACACACTCTTCCTTATGTCTTCCCCTCTTCACATACTACATATTTTATTCACTAGCCTTAAGGACATTTATTAAGAAGTAAATCACTTTTATTTCACCTTAAATGACCCTGGAGTAATAGTGTATTTCCTTACTTTCTTTGGGATACCAGTCCTAGTTCATGCAACTGCTGTTGGTATGTCCACAACACAGACTAATGTGCATAAAATTCAAAGTTTAATTTGCAGGAGCTCAGCAGCAGCATGCTACCTGTGTGGAGCCTTATTGTACAGGTTCAGAGATTTGAAACAGAGGAGACTTGTTGCATGACACTGTTCTTGTTTTTTTACATGCCACTTTAGTAATCCTTCCCAAGGTTTTGGGTGACACTCCTTCAGAAGCAATGATGACATCCTGTTCATGACATTGACACATTCTGTGGCTGAGAACCAATTTGTTGATTTTATCTATATGCCATCTTTTCCCCAGCAATGGGGCACAAGGCAGCTCAGACGCAAGGTGGAAATCAGAGCAGTTTTTTCAGGATCGGTATTTTGTGGTACATGTCAGGCAACAGTTTTACTGCTGCATTTTGCACTGGTTGTAGCTTCCAAACATTTCAAAGGCAGTCTAATTTAGATATAAGCTGCCTGAATAGTTTAGTCCGTTAGGTATCTGGATGCAGAGCCAGAAGCTGGGAGGTCATTTCCCCACTGGGGAGTAGAGACAAACCTGTGTAGCCATAGGCAAGCTGCAGGGCTTCCCCAGAAGAAGGGAATGGTAAACCACTTTTGAGTACTGGGGGGAAAGCCTGAAAAGGATCACTGTAAACCGGATTTGACTTGACATCATGCTGTTATTAATTTGGACATAATTAAAGAATGAATCACTGTGGCAATGACATAAAGCACAAATGTAAAACACTTTATATAGTATAAGGCACTAATGAATTCTAAACAATTTAAAACACGCCCATTTGAAAAAAAAAGGAAATAGAAGTTGTCGGCAGTAAAAAAAAAATCTTTAAAAAAACCCCAAAGAAATAAAAACGTTAAGATAAAAAAAATTTATTATAACGCTTTTCTTAAGAACAGCTACTTAGTTCCTAAAAGCCTGCTGGAATGTTTAAAAATGGGGCATTTCTGTATGATGTAGAACTCTTCATTGCTATTTGTTTTTGATGTATTTATATGAGTGTGTGATCTGTGCCGTGAAGTCGGAACTGATTTACAGCAACTCTAATTGATGCTTTTGAATTGTGGTGGTGGAGGAGGCTCTTGAGAGTCCCCTGGACTGCAAGGAGAACAAACCTATCCATTCTGAGGGAAATCAACCCCGAGTGCTCACTGGAAGGACAGATCCTGAAACTGAGGCTCCAATATTTTGGCCATCTCATGAGAAGAGAAATCTCTATGGAAAAGATCTTGATGTTAGGAAAATGTGAGGGCAAGAGGAGAAGGGGACGACAGAGGATGAGATGGTTGGACAGTGTCATTGAAGCGACTAACATGAATTTGACCCAACTCTGGGAGGCAGTGGAAGATAGGAGGGCCTGGCGTGCTCTGGTCCATGGGGTCACGAAGAATCGGACACGACTAAACACACACACACACACACACACACACACACACACACACACACACACACACACACATACACATATGAGTGTGTGTTCTGTGCCGTGAAGTCGGAACCAGCTTACAGCAACTCTAATAGGACTTTCAAGGTGAATGAGACATTTAAGGAGTAGTTGCACTAGTTCCACTGCCCCAGTGAGTTTCTGTGGTTGAGCCCAAATTTGAACCCTGTTCTCCAGGGTCATAGTCCACCACACTGGGATTCCATTTATATGAGTAATCTCTGAATATTCTACAATGCTGTGTATTGGGCATGAGATAGTAGTGTCTGCCTGGTTACATTTGTTGTGGAAAGGAGGCTTCAAGCTGACTGTATGAAAATAAGCAAGAACCTGCCTTTGTTTGGATTGGTTTGTTAGAATACATCTGATATATTAATAGGAAGAATATTCTTCAAGTGCTGGTCTTTTTTTTATAGGGATGAAATGCATCACCCCTACAAAAAAAGAGAGGGGGAGATGTCATCAGACTTGGTGAGCCCATCTGCTCCCTTCTGTTTCTTGTTTATTTTTCTCTCTTTCCCACCTGCACCCCTCATTTTTTTAAAAAACCCAAAGCTTTTGGCCCTGATCAACTAAAATTAGTTGTGACTATGTCTGTTCCATTGCTTTTTCTAAGAGTTTGTTTTGCTCATCCAGATTGGGGCTAGTCTTGCCGTTTTGAGGCAGAAGCAAATTGAGGTTTTGTCACTACCTGCATAAAAACTGCAGGAAGTCACTATACGCCGTCTCGTGCAAAAAGGGTGGGGCATGAATGCCAGGGTTGTAAAAATTCTTCTGCAAAAGACTGGAACAAAAAAACAAAGTCTGTTTTGTTGAGACAGTGTTTTCACAATACCATTGTTTGAATACATTTGTTTGAATTCTTTGATTTCCTGCTAAATGTTGTTGCAGAAGACTGTTGAGATCCCTCCATTGGTACAGTGTTCACATGGATTTACTGTTCCTTTTTCTCATGCTAAATGTGCATCTATTCAGTGCAGTGACTGCCTGGCACCAAACTATTCGTTTGTATAAAATTATTGTTCTGCAATTCTGTCTTGATCCCTACATGTTGGAGAGATTCTACATTGTAAAATATTGGACAGTAGAGGGAGTTTTGAGTCGATTGTTTGGAGTTCTTAATTTGTCACTTACAATATTGTATATTCTCTCTGCTCAGACATGGATTAAAGAGGGAGACAAAGACAAAGTATTTCTGCAAGTAGTAAACCCCCTTTTAATTCAAGTGCAGATATTTATATATTGACAAATCATTGTTCTCTCTGACCTGTGAGCATTTCATGGTAGGGTATTTGAATTTTAGTGTATTTTTTTACAGTAGAAAACCTGAAGTGGAGGTGGAGGAGGGTGTTGAAGCTTTTCAGTGAAGAGGTCTTATGTTGCAGAAACCTATTTAACGTATCTTTATAACTAGGCTTTCTATCCCCTTAAAACCTCATTTCATTTTTCTGCTAACAGCAGTTTGTGAAGGCACTGTGCCTGTAATAGCAGCAATCTGGTAAATTGCAGGGACTTTTCTTGTTACTTTATGGGAAATGGTGTATTTCTTGAATATCTAGGTACTATGCTAAATATAACATTTTTGAAAACACACACCAGTACACCTAGCATTTTCCACTCACGCAACTGCCAAGTTTCTTGATTTCACAGTAAATTGACTCTATATTAGAAAGTTACATACGTTCACTTAGTAATTCTGTGCTGTCAATTTTGACTTACAATGACCCTTTTCAGGGTTTTTCAGGTAGAGAATACTCAGGAGTAGTTTACCATTCCCTTCTTCTGGGGGCACTTTGAGACTGTGCACCTTGGCCAAGACCACACAGGCTGGCTCTGTTTTCAGGAGGCACAGTGGGGAGCTGAACTCCAAACTTCTGGCTCTGTACCCAGGTACCTTACTCACTGAACTGTGCAGCCAGCTAAGTTTACTTTTACAAGCTATTAAATTTTATTAGTTTTTCAAGATAAACAGAGTTAAAAATGAGTGTATTATCTGAAAACAGTAGGAATTTCAATTATTATCATTGTTTCACTCATGACCTAGCATGTAAATCCTGACCTGGCTTGTCTTTGTACAGTCGTGCCCCACTTAACGATTGCCCCACATTACGATGAATCCGCTTTATGACGATCTTTTTGCGATCGATATTGCGATAGCAAAACGATGGTCTGAATGGAGAGATTTCGCTTAGCGATGATCGGTTCCCTGCTTCGGGAACCGATTTTCGCTTTACGAGGATAAAAAACAGCTGATCGTCGGGTTTTCAAAACGGCCACCAGGTGCTTAAAATGGCTCCCCGCTGTGCTTAGGGATGGATTCCTCTCTATACAGGCACCGAAAATGGCTGCTGTATGGAGGATCTTTGCTGGACGGTGAGTTTTCAGCCCATTGGAACACATTGAATGGTTTTCAATGCATTTCAGTGGGCTTTATAATTTCGCTTTACAATGTTTTCGCTTAACTGTGATTTTCCTGGAATGGATTATTGTCGTTAAGCGAGGCACCACTGTATATAAAAACAAGTAGAAAATATTTTCCTTATTGTTTGACTTTGGGCAAAACCTGTTGTTTTCAACACACATTTGTGGAAGCTTTCCCATGCGCCCTAAGCTTCCCATGGCATGACAAGGTTCACAGTGAATTGTGCAACTGGACGAAGACCATACATGTCATGGGGGAGGGGAGCTACTGAAGCTTGCATCATTGTATTTACTCAGTTGTGTTGGGCAACAGGATTATGGCTAGAGTGATTTATTTTTGTGGCCTTGGGGAGAATTGGCACATTAATGATTGGGGTTTCCCCCCCACATTTCTAGAGGTGTGCTTATTTGTGTTTTAGAACAACTAGAATTCTCCACACATAGCTGTCATGCTGCCTGGGGAATTTGTGAGATACACACAGCCACAAAAATCACACTTTTACATTGTTGTGTAAATGTGCAGAATTTGCCTGTTAATAAAGATAGACTATGAGTAGACTCAGACAGTCAGAAAACCAGTGTGGTATGGAATGTTGGACTAGAGATCACGTGACACTGGCTTCAACTCCCCACTTAGACTGTAAAGCTCACTGAGTGATTGTAAGCCACACAATCTGAGCCTGATTTATCTCACAAAGTTATTTTGAGGCTAAAGTGGGAAAGATGAGAATAATGTATTTTGCTTTCAGCTCATTGGAGAGAATATGGGGTATAAATATAATGCATTCATCTATTCACACATACATGAAGCATTGGATGGATTGGTTGTGTCTTTTTGAATAGTGAGTGTGTCAGTTTGTGCTTAGCTTCAGAAAGGAAAAAGATTAGAGTCATTTTGTTGAAGTTGTACAAACTGGTGAAAAAAACAGCACATTTGTTGTTTCAGTCTCATTCTGGAAATGAAATCTCTCATAGGTGCAGAGCCTCTTCAGTATGTATTTATTTATATAAATAGGCTGATGAAAACATAAAGGAGACACGATGGTCTTCCCATATAAGCCTTCATTTCGTTCAACTCCCCAGCCATTTTTTATGACTTGGGTACCTGTTTCCTTTCTATTAGGGTTTCTCAATAATTGGATGCATACAAGGATTTTTAAAGACCCCACCTTCCATCTGCACCCTGATCTAGGATGTGCCGTCCCCACTGGTTCACTGCACCCTGCTGTTTAGTCAATTCCCCCCTCCCCCCCGGTTTCTCCCAGCTTCCTTTGACCCATTTCTTGAATCCTTCCCAATTCCCTTCTAGCTTTTTACCCTGCTGCTTTCTGTCTTGTTCTGTCTCAGCACACACTCTCCTTTAGTGGTGAGCTTTATCTTTTTATCTTACACGCTAAGAATTCCTCTAGCTAACCCATTTATCACTGGGTAAAATTCTACCACCTCCCCTGCTTTCAAACAAAACCCAATAGGCAGTTACAGAATTCTGTCATTCCTTTGCCATGCAAAGGCCTTTCACTCGCAGGCAGGCAGTGGGAACTGAATAGATACAAGCTTCCTTTGGGCCCTCTTTTGAGAGAAAGGTGGAATATGAAATAAATGCAGGTCATAACAGACCCAATGTTTGATTTCATTCATTTATATTCATCCAGTAACTTCTCTTCTCCTCAAATAACCTCTTTTTGTTTACAAAAAGCTGTGAAATCTTTTTTTCATAGGTGTCCCTTGCAAGCCTTCTGTGGTTCAAGTTAGCAAGACAAGATCATTTTTTTTTCTCACTTTATATTTAACCCTGCTCTTATTTGGAACTCATTGTTCCAAAACAAGACGTATTAGCTCATTGAATTTCCTCTGAGGGAGCACAAGTTTCTTCACGGCTTCATCTGGATGACTTGGTGCTTAAATACACTGTTAGCAGTGCTGTCTTATATCTATCTAGGGCTGTTGAGAAAAATAGTCTGTACCTTTGGATCTGGACATTCTCAATGTGCTGATGAGCTTCTTTTTTTAGGTATCTCTTAAGATGCCTTATTCTTAAATTAGTGTCTGGAAGCTGTGCCTTGAAAGATGAAGTTAAAGAATCAGAAGGGAAGATAAGAGAACAAAGTGGCCATGCTGCTTGGTAATCCCAGTGTTCTGGAAAGATTTGTGCTTTGTGTGATTATGAGTTGGTGTTTTCCTTCTGGAATCCAGGGTGCTCTGGGATTATTCTCTGCTCATGCTATTGGACATGATTAAAGTTGCCTCCTGTCAATTCTTAAGGCCTCTTATATTTCTTACTCCTTTGGGACGTGGTGGCGCTGTGGGCTAAACCGCAGAAGCCTGTGCTGCAGGGTCAGAAGACCAAGCAGTCGTAAGATCGAATCCACGCAACGGAGTGAGCTCCCGTCGCTTGTCCCAGCTCCCGCCAACCTAGCGGTTCGAAAGCATGCAAATACAAGTAGATAAATAGGGACCACCTCGGTGGGAAGGTAACAGCGTTCTGTGTCTAAGTCACACTGGCCATGTGACCACGGAAGATTGTCTTCGGACAAACACTGGCTCTATGGCTTGGAAACGGGGATGAGCACCGCCCCCTAGAGTCGAACACGACTGGACAAAAATTGTCAAGACTTAGCATAATTAAATTGTCAAGGGGAACCTTTACCTTTACCTTTTACCTTTGGTAAACAGTTATGATAGATGCAGTTTAGGTGGTTTGCCCATAGTCGTGTAGGAAACGGCATGTAGTGCATAGTTATGCTTCTGTTAACTGTTAGGCTTGATTGTGGTCTTTCTGTTAAGGACAATTCAGAAACTACTCATATTGCAAAGTGCTGCTTGAGTACCTCATGTTGAATATTTGAAATTAGAAGCACCTTCACAGTTACTTCTACAGTGATTTCACTAGCTGGCACTTCATGGGCAAAATTGAACATATTGGTATTTGGCTTTTAAAGTTATTCCTTGGGGCTCAAATTTTAAAAAGTTTTTCTTCCTTAGTAATCCTCCATCTTAGAACGGTGATAGATAACGAGAAGGGAGGTGACCCTTGACTTAACCTTGAGTATAGTCCCAGGACTTGGTGTAAGATGCACGGTTGTTTAAATACTTTGGGAACAGGGAGAACAATAGTTGTATTCAGTCACTATCTCTGAGTCTGCAGTGCTAAATGGGTGGTGGAAGTGTCAAACACGCACCTGCATAGTATGCACTACATTTCCACACCCCTGATGAAAGTCAGTAAACATAAAAGACAAACTGGAGCAAGTTCAGAGGACAAGGATGATCAAGGGACTGGAAACCAAGTTCTGTGGGGAAAGACTAAAAAAACTGGGCATGTTTAGCCTTGAGAAAAGAGGACTGATGGGAAAATATAACACCTTTCAAATACTAGAAAAAATGTCACACAGAGGAGAGACCGGAGCTGTTCTCAGTCATCCCAGAGTGTAGAACACATAATAATGGGCTCAGGTTACAGGAAGCCAAATTTCAGTTGAACATCAGGAAAAAGGTGTAGCTGTTAGAACAGTATGATAAAAGAACCAATTATCTCTAGAGATTGTGAGCCCTTCAACACTGGAGACATTCAAGAAAAAGTTAGTCAACTGTCTGTCAGATATACTGTGATTCCTACCTTGAGCAGGGGTTTGGATTTGATAGCCTCATTGGCTCCTTCCAACTCGGTTATTCTATAATTCTATAATCTATGAAAGAGCATATATGTGCAACCCCACACGTACTATGGATTCAATCATAACTAGCTTCAGAGATAAAAACTCAATACAGTGGTGCCCCGTATAGCGAGGTTAATCTGTTCCGGATTAACCTTCGCTATGCGAAAACATCGCTGTACGGGGCAGGAAAAGCCTATTGGAACGCATTAAACTTAGTTTAATGCGTTCCAATAGGCGCCAAAACTTACCCCTCCAGCGATGTTTTCGCGGTCCGGCGGCCATTTTGGAGCCGCCGATCAGCTGATCGGCGGCTCCAAAATGGCCGCCGGATGACCCGAAATGGCCCCCCGCAGCGTTTTCGCGACCTCGGTAAGCAAGGGGAGGGCATGAAAACACTGACGGGGGCCATTTCGGGTCATCCGGCGGCCATTTTGGAGCCGCCGATCAGCTGATCGGTGGCTCCAAAATGGCCGCCGGACGCCCCGATCGTCGCAAAGCGAGTGCGGCGATTGGGGCAGCTCCGTATAGCGATCCCCAAAAAGGGATCGCTATACGGATTCTTCGTTGTACGGTGCGCTTGTTAAGCGAGGCACCACTGTAGATCTAGACTTAGCATAATTAAATCCAATATGTGTATAAGTGGAAAACATGTGAGAAAGAGCCTTGAATTGGAATTCAGAAGAGCAAAACAAAGATTCTGTTGTAAAAAACCACAGACACACACACCCCTGCACATATAAGAGCAATTGTTTAAGCATTTTTCTGATTTGCTCACTGGCCATCCTGCAACTCTGAAACCAAGTGCAAAACAGACAGGCAGCAAAATTATTTAGAACAGAGGATTGCAGCCTAAATGTCTCGAAGTTGACAGCAGTATTTAAGATAAAGCTGATAAAGTTGAAGGTCAGATTTCTCCAAAATGCTTGCCGGCTGTTTAGAAATACAGCAGAAGCACCTCAGGAAAGTGCACCACCAGATTATGAATTTCGTTTGGGTGCTTCTTAATGTGCTAGGACTATGAAAAATGGTGGGTGTAATTTGAAGCCAATTAGTAAAGAAATCTGAGAACAAAAAAGTTTCTATTTATCCTCAGAAATGAACCCATAAATTCTTAAAGTACTACCTGGCTGCCCAGAAGATTGAAATTTGTTACATGTTGAATCACTCATGAGTATTTGAAGTGCATGAAATGAGGAGTAATGGTATTTTTCTTGTGAGGGAGGAGATTTTTACATGTAGCAAGCAAAACTTAAGCTCATAACGTAAAGTACCATATTTTTCCGTGTATAAGACTATACTTTTGTCCAAAATCTTTAGGCTATAAATTGAGGGTCGTCTTATACACAGAAGTAAGCTGAGGAGAGTACAAAAACAAGTGGAGGGGAAAGCAGGGGTCCAGTTGTTTCTGCAGGGTTCTGATCCCTGCTTTCCCCTCCACTTGCTAAGCCTTAGCAAAAGGAAAGCAGGGATCAAAGTGCTGCAGGATCACTTTGATTCCTGCTTTCCCTTCTGTTTGCTAAGTCCCATGGGGCTTAACAAAAGGTTGGGGAAAGAATCAAAGCTATCCCATGGCTGTATAATGGGGAAAGGGATCAAAATGATTGTGCAGTTGTGGAATTGCTTTCATCCCTTTCCCCCTACACTTGCTAAGCCCCACTTAGATTTCTTAATTTTGGCTTAGAAAAGAGGGTGTCTTATACATGGGGGCATCTTATACACAGGAAAATATGGTATACCCTGTAACAAGCCAATATTCCAGTAGAAGAAGCAATTCAAACTTAGGGTAGAATGTTGAGCAGTGAATTCCATTAATTTATTTTGCTATTTACTGTTGCTTCTTGAATAAAACCACATATTAATTGGTTGCTGTAGCTGTAGCTGTAGAGGCATATTGATGTATAATTAGAATATTGACTTCAAGGTAGTTTAAGAGATCAGATGGTTACTCAGCATAAAACTGGAGTAAAAGTCATACAGATGGAGTTGTGGATGATAATTTGGTGATCTGGCAGTCCGTGGCATCATACTGAGTTGTAACAGAAGCATTATTGTATTCTATGAAGGCAAATGCATTTTGTTTTACAGTTCTTCCTTTAGATAGAAGAGTGGCCTGTTCATAAGATCCTTGTGACCTGAGTTTTAACTACTGTAGTTTCATTGAAAATCTTGTTATGTATAAAAGAGAAGTTTTTTTCTAGACAAACCCATATTTAATATTAACTTTTAAATCTGTCTTACATCATTACCAGATAGGGACGGACTTTGTGATAAGAAATCTTTCTTGTGTAGAGCTGACTACAGAATTTGTAGCATACTTGACATTTCAATGATAAGTGCTTAGCTTATAGTTCTAATACTGTACTTACTATTCTACTGTTCCTATTGCTTATTTTTCCTGAGCGTTTTAATGGTGTATGCCATTGTTTCCCAGCCTTGGTAACGCAAGTGTTCTTGGTCTGCAGCTCCCAGAAGCTTTCACAATTAGCTGTGCTGATCAAAGTTTTGGGGAGTTATAGTCCAAGAACACCTGGATTACTCAAAGTTGGGAACCACTGGTGTAGGTGATATTATGATAATGATAATTTTCATAAATGTTGTTTTAAGAATTCTGTGTATAATTGTCTAAGCAAAGTAATAGCCTTATGCCCTCAATTCTTTAGAAAATATATTTTGTAGTCAAGAGTTTTTTTTCCTTTTCCTTTTGTAAAATCTAACATCTTAAATAGACACTTAGAAGAGATAACTGATTTCTAACATTTCAGTCTTAACAAAGCATGGCTGGTTATATTCAGACTCACTGGAGTTCTGTCCTCCTTTAATTCTGACACATACTGAGAGTTTCAACATGCTAACAGCTTTCTCCCCCTTCACGGATTGCTGCCTTGTCATGGCGAATCTCGCAAATTCTTGTGGAGAACTTGGTTTTCTCAGATTTCCATCTTCCATTGATTAATGCCTTCTAGAAACTAGGGAAATAGCAATGGCCTTTAGGATTAATCTGGAGGTGACCAATATAGTACTAATAAGATATTTCTCCCCAAATTTCCGGTAGGAAAATTATATGGATGAAAAACTGAATGTGTTTACTTTTTTCATGTGTCTGTTACAGGGAAAAGTGCAGTTTTGAAGTGTTTGCTAGATATTCACAAAATTTTTCGGGAAAATGATCCTGCATATATTCTTAATGACCTTTACATTACGGATTACTGCGTTTGGATTCAAAAAGTCAAGTAAGTCTTAAAATCTGCACTTCTCTTGGTGAAAGAATTTTCATTTGGTTTACAATGTGACACTATGGCCTGGCTGTCTGAAATTTTGTTGTGCAGTTAAGGAGTAACTTCTGGTGGTGAGTTGCACAATACATACTGACTGGAGATTTTTTAACTTACAGCAATCTACCATTAAAAGTTACGTCTTTTGCATAGGTATGTGAAAAGGATTTCAGCCACCAAAATAAACATGTCCATCATAAACAGAAACCATATCAATTTCTTCCTCCTGTGCTTGCCAATATTCTAGAAAGACAAAAGAAGAAACTGTTGAATTATATGTAAATATTTTTTCTGGTATGCTATAATACAGTGGTGCCTCGCTAGATGATGTTAATTTGTTCCAGCGAAATCGCTGTAGAGCGAAAACATCGTCAAACGAAATTAAAAAACCCATTGAAACGCATTAAAACCCGGTTAATGCGTTCAATGGGCTGAATACCTGCTCGTCCAGCGAAGATCCTCCATATGGCAGCCATTTTCAGTGCCTGTATAGCGAATCCATCCTCGGAACAGTGGGGGGCCATTTTGAAAGCCGGGGGCCATTTTGAAACCCGACTATCAGTTGTTTGCTCATCATTGTAAAGCGAAAAATCGCTTCGCGGAACAGGGAACTGATCAATGTGAAGCGAAATTCTCCCATTTAAAACATTGTTTTGCGATCGCAAAAACGTCGACGTAATGCGGATTCGTCGTAGAGCGGGGTAATCGTCCAGCGTGGCATGACTGTATCAAGAAGTGAAAATGTATGCTTCTTAATATGATAGCATGCCATAAATATTGCATGGCAATATATTATAACATGATATATCTTATGATAGCATGGAAATATTTGAGATTAAGGAGAATAGTTAAACTATATTAATATTTAAATTCTAAGCAATATATTTATTACGTTGAGTAGTCACATCTTGAAAGTTACTAAAAACCAGTACATTCACCAAAGCACTCAGAAGTAGTTACAGCTGCATTTTTCTAAAGTGTTTATCTAATTTACTGTTTTTTAAAAGTAAATTAGTTGATTTTTTAAAAAGCCATCTGAATACAGTAGCAGTGGCATAGCTCAAACCAGCTCTTGAATAATGCAGTATTCCTTTTCTACCACATAGCAAGACCATACCCCTGTAATCGTGTAAGCAAATCATTCATTCATTTACAATCCTGATAAAATGTGTGTTCATCTCTTTTATTGGAAAGTGGAGTTAACTATGAGAAACTTGTAATTTATAACTAGTTTTGCCAGGTTCTTAGTAGAGTACACATGTTCAGCTAAGAAGCCATGCACAAACAGTTCAATATTCTGAACAACAACAAAATCAGAATTGGACAAAGGAGATTATACAGCTTAGAAATGTGTTCATTTTGCATCCAGATACCTGATTCATAGATACTTCCTTGGAATCAGAAATCTGATTTCTTATGGAATGGGGAAAAGTTGAATGGATATCTTGGTGGAGTGTAGGTAAAAGTGTTCCTGGAAAGTTGCAGAATCAGTTGCTTGAACTCTGATGGTTTTTGCAAATACTCAATCTCTGATTTCAAATATCCCTGCAGCCATGGGGCCTTGAATCTTTTTATCAATGAGAAATTGGGGAAGTATCATATTTGCATGCATGTGGCATGCATATGATGAATTGAGCAATATTAACATCTCCATCCATGCTTAAATAATAATCTGTAAGAGGTGTGGATTAGGAAGGCCATATTTTTATACACTCCTTTTTTACAATCCTATCAGACTCCTTAGGAATAGGAGCACACCTCTATAATTAACTATATGCAACTCCTTTCTCCCAAAATGAGAAGGCTAACAGTAATATGTATTTGCAAAGGCGAATAGTTGTGTGGTTGCTCTTAGGTGCAGTGTTGCCTCGCTAGACAGTTACCCCGCATGACAGTTTTTTCGCTAGACATTGACTTTTTGCGATCGCTATAGCGATTTGACAGTGTTTGGTCCCTGCTTCGCAAACCGATTTTCGCTAGACGACTATTTTGACAGCTCCCTCCGAGCTCACAAAATGGGTGTTTTCAGGACCTAAGCTTCACAAGACAGCTATTTAAATAGCTGATCAGCGGTTCACGAAGCGGCTTTCCTATGGCCGATCTTCGCTAGATAACGACACTTCTTCCCCATTGGAACGTATTAAACAGGTTTTCAGTGGAACGGATTATCATCGTCTAGCGAGGTACCACTGTACCTGGTTTTTCTCATAGGATCCCAGCCAGATAAAGCAATTAAACATTTGAAAGCAATTAAAAAGAGAGCAACAAAAATAAATAGGTTATTGCTACCTAGGCAGGTAAAGCCCAGTATACATGCCAAAAATGTGTGTTAAAACATGGCGCTGAGAGAAAACATGTTGACAAAAGAACAGGAAAAGCAGATGAAACCAACCTTACAGTACCTGAGCAAGAGAGTTCAGTAGCCTGGGAACTGCCACAGAAAAGTCGCCTCTTGTTATCCCCACAAAATGTTCCTCTGACGATGGTGGAATAAAGGAGGAAAAAAAGTGTCCAATGCTTCTTGGAAACTGTTGGGAGCACTCAGCCTCTTAATAGGAACCCCACCCATTAGAGAGCAGCCATTTGTCTAAATCTCAACAGAAGTCTTTTTTTAAATCATGACCAGGGATAGTTTGTAGAATCCCCCTATCTTCCTATTCAGAGTAATTAATAAAAATTGGAGAAAATGTTATCCGATTGTAATTCCACTATTTATAAAATCTCAGACCATAGTGAAGTAGCTGTATTGCCTGTAAGGTGCCATAAAGTTCTATCTCTGTTAGGTATGGCACACAATTATTCTTGAAATAAAGGACAAGGAGGACCGTCTCATGTTTGTCTTCGGTCACTAAATATCAGTCTATTCCCAGCACAGGTATGAACTCTGTGAATCTCTTTTGTTCGGGAAATTAACCTGGTAAATGCGTGTGAGATCCCCACAGTGTCTGTACACAGTCAGTAAGAACACCAGAGTGACTCCCTGACAAACCTTGGTATCAGGTAGATAGGACATGGAAATATGCTGTATTCTCTCCAGTCATCCGTGTGAGCTTTGGAGAAGTAGGGATCTGGAAGGAAGCTTCCCTTCCTTAGCTTATCTGGAACCATCGGAGTGGGCGGGGAAGACACTGCATGGTTGTGTAAAGCTATTGTGATAACTGCTGTCACTTCTTGGGATTGACATTGCTTATGGAAAGACAAGACCCGGTAGTTCTGCTTCATGGGTAAAGCCTGCCATCTTGTCCTCTGGATTGAAAGATCGATAAAGTGTTTGTGAAGTGAAGGAGGGTATTTAAATCATTTTATTAAAGGTTTCAGAGGAAAGACAGATTGAGGGATATTTGAAATATGCTTGAAATGTAGGCTGTCCTGGCTTAGTATTCTTTTCATTCTAAAGAAATGACTCCCTTTTCCTGATGTGCAGCTGAGGCAGTTAGGTGGAGACTACTTCCATACGAAGCCCGGTGTAGTTCTGTGAACCTCAGGGCTTAGCTTCCCGTCTTCATGCCTCAAAGTGGTTCCATATGGGGACGTCTGCATTTAAACAGAAGGCTGTTGCACAAGATGGCCATTTTTGTGACTCAATAATAAAAATACAGAGAATGGAACAAAGTTGAACGTCAGCGTGAGTGTCATGCCAGTTGGAGTCTAACACAAAGATTTTCTCACAGGGATGTGTAGCTTCTATGTACAGTGGTGCCTCGTTTAACAATGATAATCCGTTCCAGGAAAATCTCCGTTAAGCGAAAACATTGTAAAGCAAAAAAAAAAAAAAAAAAAAAAAAAAAAAAACCCATTGAAACCCATTGAGTGCGTTCCAGTTGGGTAAAAACTCACAGTCCAGCAAAGATCCTCCATACGGCGGCCATTTTCGCTGCCTGTATAGCGAGGAATCAGTCCCTAAACACAGCGGGGAGCCATTTTAATTACCTGTTGGCCATTTTGAAACCGCCGATCAGCTGTTCTAAAACGTTTTGCGAAGAATCGGTTCCCGAAGCAGGGAACTGATCATCGCAAAGTGAAATTCCCCCATTTAGACCATTGTTTTGCGATCGCAATTATGATTGCAAAAAGATCGTCGTTAAGCAGATTCGTAATAATGCGGGGCAATCGTAAAGCGAGGCACCACTGTATTGATCCATATCACTTCCAACTGTCAGGTTGGGCAGTAGTCCTGTTACTTCTCTGGTTGTTTTTCCCACAGTTGTTGCATTTTCTCCAGCAGCACCTTGAAAGAAACTTTATACAGTGGTGCTTCATTTAACGGGCACCTGTTTAACGACATTGCATTGCAATGTTTTAAATGGGGAAAAATCACTTGTGATGATTGGTACCCTGTTTCGTTTACCGATTATCGCAAAGCGATGATTTTCTAACAGCTGATCGGTGGTTCCAAAATGGCCATCGGGTAAAAAAAATGGCCGCCTGCTGTGTTTTTGTGCGGATTCCTCGCTTACCGGGCAGTGAAAATGGCCGCCATATGGAGGATTTTCGCTTTAAGGTGAGCTTTAAGCCCATAGGAATGCATTAAAGTGGGCTGTTGGTCCAGATAGGCGGAATATAAATCAAATAAATAAATAAATAAATAAATAAATAAATAAATAAATAAATAAATAAATGGGTTCTAATGCATTCCTATGGACTTTTTAAATCGCATAGCGACGAAATCGCTTTGCAGCAATTTTTGCTGCACCGATTAACGTTGCTATGCGAGGCACCACTGTTTTTTGGGGCCTGACGCTGTTCTTCTCTTGTACCGGTCTGAAGTGTGTTTAGCTGCTCGATTTTGACTGTTGTTGACAGGAAGGCTAGATAGCTTTGTGGGAAGCTGGCACTGTACTTTGTACTGTAAATCTTTGCGTAATATTGTGGCCCTGTCTTCACGCTTGGGCTCTGCCTAGCCTTGTGAAGCAGCCAGCTACAGCCAGCCTCCCTTGAGTGAATGGTGCTAGCATTTGAAGCCTAAGGAACCGAGTTAAGTGTAAATTGCTTTTCAGAACTCCCCGTATTACACAATCTGTGTCTAAAGACACATTCATAAAATTGCTTCATCTCAGAAGCCCTGAGCTGTGTTCCTTCTATTTCATTTAATTTGAAAAGGCTTTTATCCCACCTTTTTAGCAGACGCTTCCAAGGCAGCTAGGCAATGTGGCTTTCCCAGAGAGGCTGCACGCTCCCCCAGGAACCATGGCTGTTGTGGAGAAATTGCTGTTTACCAGCACAGAAAACAGCTAAGTGGAGATTCTGGGAAACAGCAGTTCTCACCTCTGGAAGTGTGACTGCATTCAGAAACAATATTTATTACACAGCAGGAACCATAAATAACAAAGTGAAAACAAGGTTCATACTGTCAGATCTCATTCATTATATATTTACTGTTTCAGAATTGTATAACGTTTCTTCAGCTGCTTGTCTAATGCAGTTTTCCAACATATACCAGATCTTAAATAGCCTTTATTTCCAATTGGGAAGTGTTACTAATTTCCCCCATATTAATTAAAAATATTTAAATCTAATCCTGTTATAAAATGCAATGTGGACAATTAAAGCTTTTGTATTGGGACATATTCTCAAAAGATCTAATAAAAGTGTGTCAGCTTAATGTATGTGGAATGTATACACGTTTTCTGAATAGTTGATATCATTGGGTAGAAGAGTTGTCAATTTTAATATAAAAAATTGTTAGGCAAGTATTGACTCTGTAGTTGTGAGTGTAGTGGTGTTGTTAATATATGAGGCACTAAGGTGTGCACAGATAAAAGCTTCAGTTTGGATCTGCAATTAGAAAACAACTTGATTCCGTTTAGACAGATTCAGAGGTTGCCCAGTTTAATAGGTTCTTACTTTTAGTTGGAAATCCAAATCGGCATGCCTCCCACTGGACTAACCTTGGAATTTGAAAGCTGGTTGTAATTTCTTTCTGTTTATTAGAATTGGATGGAAAGTACAACAGTTGCCATCGCAGGAGATTGCTCCTATCAAATTTCAGATAAACAATTACACGGTATTTTATGCTACACAATTTACCGTATTTTTTGCACCATAAGACGCACTTTTTCTCCCAAAAAAACTGGGAGGGAAAGTGCATGCGTCTTATGGAGCGAATACTGTCCCCTCCATGCCACCATCGCTGGTTTCCCAGACCTCCGGAGGCCTCAGCAGGTCCCGTGGGGGCCTCCCTCAGGCACCATCGCTGGCTTCCCAGGCCTCCGGAGGCCTCAGCAGGCCCCGTGGGGGCCTCCCCCAGGCACCATCGCTGGCTTCCCAGGCCTCCGGAGACCTCAGCAGGCCCCGTGGGGGGCCTCCCCCAGGCACCATCGCTGGCTTCCCAGGCCTCCGGAGGCCTCAGCAGGCCCCGTGGGGGCCTCCCCCAGGCACCATCGCTGGCTTCCCAGGCCTCCGGAGACCTCAGCAGGCCCCGTGGGGGGCCTCCCCAGGCACCATCGCTGGCTTCCCAGGCCTCCGGAGGCCTCAGCAGGCCCCGTGGGGGGCCTCCCCCAGGCACCATCGCTGGCTTTCCAGGCCTCCGGAGGCCTCAGCAGGCCCCATGGGGAGTCGCCCACCACCACCATTGCTGGCTTCTGAGGACCTCCAGGAGGCTTTTGACCGGTAAGGTGCTGCTTTTTACTTTTTAAAAAATGTTCTGGGTGGGTTTTGGAGGGTAGATTTGGGCTGGAGGTATGTTTCTATGTTGCTTTGTGTTTGGGTGATTTTTTTGCAGTCCCAGCATGGGACTTGCTCTGTTTATTTATTTTTACTTTATTTTTTGGTATTTAAAAATTAGTTGGTGCTTTTTACTTTTTAAAAAGTGTTCTGGGTGGGTTTTGGAGGGTAGATTTGGGCTGGGGGTATGTTTCTATGTTGCTTTGTGTTTTGGTGATTTTTTTTGCAGTCCCAGCATGAGACTTGCTCTGTTTATTTATTTTTATTTTATTTTAATTTTCAGTATTTAAAAATTAAGTGCGTCTTAACGTCCGGTGCGTCTTATGGAGCAAAAAATACGGTAAAATTTTCCCCAAACGTTGATGACTGTTAATGTCTTTGTTTCTGAATTTGTTAAGAAATCTGTAGAATTTTAGAATGACAGATACAGTATTTTGGTTCAAAAGAGTGTTCAGATTTGGCGATGGGGAAGTGATTTGCTTCTCCTATTATTTTGGGGACAATTGCTGTGACATATTGCTGTGGCATATGTCATATAGCAAGAAATCAGTAGAACAGGGAATGCAACTCCCAGAAGCCCCCTCCAGAATGGCTGATGGTGAAGGCTTCTGGGAATTGCAGTCCAAGAATACTTGGGTTACCCAAGGTTAGGAATCATAGCTGTAGAATGTTAAAAGGTAATGGTGTGTGGACATAGACATTAGGATGAATGAGAACAGACTTTTAAGTTTGGTTCCGTTTTCTGACCGTTGCTCACAGTGAAGAAAATGCAGGATGATGGGATAGATGATGCACTTGGAACATATAGCAGCAAAGGCACAATGGCTTGAACACCCAGCATTTTCCAAGCAACTTCCCAGTACTTCAGTCTCCAAGTCCCATAGACTCCACCAAAAAGTCTTAACATGTCTGCTTTCTGGAGAGAGGGCTGACAATAACAACAGCAGCAAAAGCCTCTTAAATACCAGATTAGCCCTTCTCCCTCATCTAAGTGTTGGGACTGCAGAGTTCTGTTAAAATTAATTAGTGTAGTTAGAAATTGGAGTTCCACTTCCTACTCATATTGGATACCTGGAGGAGAAGTGTATCGATTTGTTTGTTGTGTGTCCTTCCAGATCTATAGGAATAACACATTTGCAGAAATGTTCACTCTTAGATTCAGTTCACTTTGGAGGAATCTTTCTTTGATGCAGATATTTCCCAGATCTGATCATATCAGCGTAACTCAGTTCTGAATTTGAGATCTGCTCATTTTTCTGAGATACACCTCTACTGAACAGCTCTCAGCTATTGGTTTTGATATGACTACAGGGCATGTAGAAAATTCTTAAGTGCATCATTATGGATTTTTCTGTAGCTGTTTTTTTACAAAGGAAAATTAGGGGAAATAATTTTCCCTGTACAAAATTATATCCCTTGCAACAGCATTAACCCTAATCCCCTTCAGTTGTGCAGGGGTGTACCTACCAAGTTACAGCACAATCAAGTTAAAAGCATTTTCCCCTGAAAGGGATTTTTGAGTTAGAGTAAGTCTGTGGTCTCCTTTCTCCTTTAGTTTCTTTCAGCAAAGAGGTCGGCAATATCAGATTCACCATATGCCATATCATAAAGCAAATACTGCCTTCTTGGTAATTTCCATACTTATAGGTTTAATTGCTCCCTCATATGTCTTCCACATAAAGCATTCTGTTTGCATACAATTTGTTGCTTATGGATGAGTAAGACATATTGTAAGTATTTGCAAAGCACAAAAGGAGGAAGCCAGTAATAGACTCCCCCAGATTGCAGTGGATTCATTGAAAACACCAGAGGCAGCTCATACAACCATCTCGGCAGGTGTTGTCAACGTTTTATGTTCAAAGCCAGATGCGGCCAGATGGAAAATTGCATCTTTAACCCCTGAGGTCATACAGCATGTTGCCATTCCACTTGATCCTCCTCCTAAGCGAGCTTATAACACTCCCTGCTGTCAGACTTGGTACTACTTTTGTTTGCACAGTAAAATTTAAATTAATCTGTTAAGGTAATTTTAGTTTTGTTTTGTTTTTGGACCTGGTGAAGAAGCGTGACATAGCTGTATTTCTTTTCCTAAGATACTTGGTTTTGGCTTTATGTTTTCACATTGGTTGCATAAAATTGCTGGCCCCCTGGGATCTCTGTGGTTTAAGCAATAATAATAATAATAATAATAATAATAATAATAATAATAATAATAATAATAATAATAATAATAATAATAATAATAATAATAATAATAATAATAATAATAATAATAATTTTTGTAAAAGACAGGTACTTTAAGGTACGTTCATTGTAAAAGCTGTGAAATAAGGGAATAGAAGCTTCAATTATATTGAGTGAGGAGGGGCATCAAAACATCATAAGGAATATGAAGGAAAGACCAGTCTTTTTAATGTGAGTTGTGCTTATTAAGAAATGGAATAGTAGTTTGTCTCCCTGATAATAGATTGGGCTAGTTTTTAAACTTTTAAGTATTTTTTCTTCCAATCACACTTCCTTAGATACCCTTCAGTCTAATATTAGAGTCCTAGTGAGACTTGATACAAAACCTGCCACTCCTTTTATGTCAGCTGATTACATAAACCCAGGGCAGGTAGTCATTTCGTACTCATGCATCAAGATCAAATCTGTGAATTGTGTTGTCTTAACATGGTTTGGTGCTATTTCTAGCCCTATTCAAATGAGACTTCTGAAACCAAGTAGGGTTCTGGAATGGTGATGATACAGGGATACAAGCCCCACAGCCTGTCCCCAAGCTAGCTGGAAGTCAATCAGACCTTCATGTGTTCCCAGCAAAAATCTGTAGAACTGCAGTTGTAAGCACATTCTGATGAGCACGCTTACAGTGTTTCCATGACTGAATTCTGATAAGGCAAGGATGTTTTTACCCTAATCTTTTATTCAGAAAGTTTCCTTCAAAGCTTTCATATGAATGTGTGAAGGTCTACTGGACTTCCAAGTGTGTGGGGAGGACAGGATATTTATGTGTGCCACCTTCACCATCATGTTTCAAGCCCTTCCCTGTTTTAGTCTGTAATACCTGAATAGAAGAGCTTAGGTCTGATGTTAATCTAAGTTTAAATGGAATTGCAAATCCTTGTTAAAGACAAATCTGATCATGGTTAGTGTCAGAAGTCTATGTAATATTGTGAGCCCCCTTGAGCCCTTTACTGGGAGAAAAAAAATACTGCCATATAAAACAAACAAATGAGTATTGCTGAAGTTTAGTTAAGGAAAATAAGGAAACATAGGAAAGAATTTGTTCTTGATAGAGGAACCTACATTTTTCTCAGTAGGTTTTCTCTGCTTCCAGTTTCTGAAATTCCTTACCATGAGAGCCAAGATGGGCTTCTTCTTTCGTATCTTTCCACCAGCAAAAACATTTTTATTCAAGCAGTCCACTGGCAACTGACTGCTTGCTCTGGTACAGGTTTTTAACTGCTCCTGGGGATAATAAAATGGAATAAAACAAGGCTTGCTTCATTTGGGGTTCTTTTTATCTTCTTTATATTTACACACTTTAGGTTCTCTAGTGTAGAGGGACTATTAGACAACAAATTTTGCCACATTTCCATGTCTTGTAATCCCGCCACGAATTGCTCTCTTATCATGGCAAAGGGGCTTGAGTAATTCAGAGAAGCTATGGGCTATGCCGTGCAGGAACACCCAAGTCAGGTAGGTCATAGTGGAGAGTTCCGACTAAACCCGATCGACCTGGAGCAGGAACTGGCAAGCCACTCCAGTATCTTTGCCAAGAAAACTCTGTGGGCAGAAGCAAAAGGCTAAAAGTTATGGCTCTGGAAGATGAGCCCCTCAGGTCAGAAGGCGTCCAATATGCTACTGAGGAAGAGCGGAGGACAAGTGCAAGTAGCTTCAGAGATAATGAAGTGTTTGGGACAAAGCCGAAAGGACACTCAGCTGCAGACGTGCCTGGAAGTGAAAAGAAAGTCTGATGCTGCAAAGAAAAATACTGTATAGGAACCTGGAATGTAAGATCTATGAACCTTGGTAAGCTGGATGTGGTCAAACAGGAGATGGCAAGAATAAACATTGACATCCTGGGAATCAGTGAACTAAAATGGACAGGAATGGACAAATTTCAATATGAATCCAAGGGAGACCTTGCAACTTTATGTTATGTACCAACCACCATTGCTGAGGAAACTGAAATTGACACCAAAGAAAGATGTTTTTCTCATTCTAGGGGACTGGAATGCTAAAGTAGGGAGTCAAGAGATAAAAGGAACAACAGGTACAGTGGGGTCTTGACTTGAGAACTTAATCCGTATTGGAAGGCGGTTCTCAAGTCAAAAAGTTCTCAAGTCAAATCTGCATTTCCCATAGGAATGCATTGAAAACCATTTAATCCGTATCTGCTCTTTTCTGTCCATAGAAACTAATGGGAAACTGCTATTCCGCCTTCGACCACTAGAGGGGGATATTTTGTTTCTTTTTTTCTTAGGTCAAGAAAGGTTCAGGGAAGGCAGGGAAAATACAGTCCAGGCAGTACAGTACCAGGCAGTCCGAAGACTGTCTCCCAATCCACTCTCTAAACGCTGGGAGGAGTGAGGAAGCAGATAGACACCCTTTTCACTGGCCAACAGTTAACTGAAAGTTCACATTTTGCACTTTCCCTGCCTCCTACGTGGATTTTTTTAGTTCTTAACTCAAATCTAAGTATGTAAGTCAAGTCAATATTTTCCTATGAGAGTGGTTCTTAAGTCAAAATGTTCTTAACTCAAGCCGTTCTTAAGTCAAGACCCCACTGTATTGAAGCAGGGCAACGGCCAATAGAGTTTCTTCGTCTTCACGAATACACTAATAGAGTTTTCTCAAGAGAACGAGCTGGTCATCACAAACACTCTTTTCCAACAACACAAGAGGCGACTCTACACATCACCAGATGAGCAATACCAAAATCAGATTGATTACATTTTCTGCAGCCAAAGGTGAAGAAGCTCTATACAGTCAGCAAACAACAAGACCTGGAGCTGATTGTGGCTCTGATCATCAGCTTCTTATAGCAAAGCTCAAGCTTAAACTGAAGAAAGTAGGAAAAACCACTGGGCTAGTCAGGTATAATTTAAATCAAATCCCTTATGAATACACAGTGAAAGTGAAGAACAGATTTAAGGAACTAGATTTGGTGGACAGAGTGCCTGAAGAACTCTGGATGAAGGCTCATAACATTGTACAGGAGGCAGCAACAAAAACCATCCCAAAGAAAATGCATGAAAGCAAAGTGGCTGTCCAACAAGACCTTACAAATAGCAGAGAAGGGAAACAAAATGCAAGGGAGATAGGGAAAGTTACAGAAAATTGAATGCTGACTTCCAAAGAATAGCAAGGAGAGACAAGAGGGCTTTCTTAAATGAAGCAGAAGACATCAAGAAGAGGTGGCAAGAATACAGAGAGGAATTATACCAGAAAGATCTGCATGTCCCGGACAACCCAGATAGTGTGATTGCTGACCTTGAGCCAGACATCCTGGAGAGTGAAGTCAAGTAGGCCTTAGAAAGCATGACTTGCACTCATTTCACACGCTAGCAAGGTTATGCTCAAAATCCTACAAGGTAGGCCTCATCAGTATGTGGACCGAGAACTCCCAGAAGTACAAGCTGAATTTCAAAGGGGCAAAGGAACTAGAGACCAAATTGCTAACATATGCTGGATTATGGAGAAAGCCAGAGAGTTCCAGAAAAATATCTACTGCTGCTTCATTGACTACCCAAAAGCCTTTGACTGTGTGGACCACAGCAAACTATGGCAAGTTCTTAAAGAAATGGGAGTGCCTGACCACCTTATCTATCTCTTGAGAAACCTATATGTGGGACAGGAAGCAACAGTTAGAACTGGATATGGAACAACTGATCGGCTCAAAATTGGGAACGGAGTACAACAAGGCTGTATATTGTCCCCCGGCTTATTTAACTTATATGCAGAATATATCATGCGAAAGACAGGACTGGAGGAATCCCAAACCGGAATTAAGACTGCCAGAAGAAATATCAGTAGCCTCTGATATACATATGATACCACTCTGGTGGCAGAAAGTGAGGAGAAATTAAAGAACCTCTTAATGAGGATGGAAGAGGAGAACACCAAAAATGGTCTGAAGCTCAACTTCAAAAAAAACTAAGATCATGGCCACTCGTCCCATCACCTCCTGGCAAATAGAAGCGGAAGATATGGAGGCAGTGACAGATTTTACTTTCTTGGGCTCCATAATCATTGCAGATGGTGATAGCAGCACCGAAATTAAAAGACGCCTGCTTCTTGAGAGGAAAGCGATGGCAAATCTAGACATCATCTTAGAAAGCACAGACATCACCTTGCCGACAAAGGTCTGCATAGCCAAAGCTATGTTTTTCCAGTAGTGATGCATGGAAGTGGGAGCTAGACCATAAAGAAAGCTGACCGCCTAAGAATTGATGCTTTTGAATTGTGGTGCTGGACGAGACTCTTGAGAGTCCCCTGGACTGCAAAGAGAACAAACCTATCCATTCTGAAGGAAATCAATCCTGAGTGCTCACTGGAAGGACAGATCCTGAAGCTGAGCCTCCAATATTTTGGCCATCTCATGTGAAGAGAAGACTCCTGGAAAACACGCTGAGGTTGGGAAAGTGTGAAGAGGAGAAGGGGACGACCGAGGATGAGATGGTTGGACAGTGTCATCGAAGCGACCAACATGAATTTGATCCAACTTTGGGAGGCAGTGGAAAACAGGAGCGCCTGGGTTGATCTGGTCCATGGGTTCACAAAGCGTCAGACACGACTTAACAACTAAACAGCAACAACATGTCCTGACTTTCGTGTCTCTCCATGTTAGGAGTCTAGCATGTTCTGTGCAAAGAAAGTACCCAACATTTAATAGATATTTAAAGTACATGATATTTAATAAATAATGATGTGCTGCCAAGTTGATTCCATCCTAGGATTTTATAGGCATAAAATATTCACAAGTGGTTTAACACTCTCTTACGATGGCAGTCTGGGACCCTGCAGCTTGTCCATGATCACAGAGATGACAAAATGTGTATCCCCATCCATCATATGCACCGCAGGCCCCTCTTATAAGGCATAGTGCATATTCTAGCTCTTCATCCCCTGCTTCCTCAGTCAGGTATCACACACAAGTGAATTATACCTTCTCACTATAAACCTCCTTGTGTGAATTATTTAATTTAGAGTAATGACCGTGTAATGGTTCTCTTACTCGGGATCATTGACATAGATTTTATAATTTCTTCATGTACATGGTGAAAATCACAATTTAATCACTTCTGAGTATATATATATATAGCGTAGGTGATATAATGAAAGGCATTCTATCTTGAGAATACACCTGAGCTGATGCTTCTGAATAGATCGCTTTCATAGCTGTCCTTGAGTGTCAGCCTGCTTTTGAGTGACAAATATTCTTTGGATGTTCTGAAATCCAGGAAGGCTTTGGCTTATCCTTTGATGACTTTGCAACGGCAGCTCAGCCCTTCATGACCCGAAGGCTCAATTATTGTAATTCCCTCTTAGCACAGCTTACAAGCCAAGCATCACTGTAGCTGGCAGCATTTTCAGAACATAGCAGCACATCTGCTTATGCTTTGAACAGACATGCTGTGTTAAGCTTTCCTTTATTCATTCCTTACATGGACTATGGCCATGGATAGAGTTGTTTTCAAAGCCCCTGATGGATATAAGCTATTGTTCCTTCTCTCATCTCTCTGGGAGTTGGCCATCAGAGCCAGTTGTTATCTGTCATACTAGAATCTTCATTCAAGAGAGTTAGGTAGATATAGTTGGACTATCATTTTGGTTATGAAGATAAATGGAACAGGGAGGAGGGATAGAAACCAGTGTACCTATGAGGTGAGAGAGAGAAAGATCACCAAATATGGGTCCCACAAGCCTGGCAGGATAGAGAGGGAAAAGGAACATCTTGAAAGAAGGTAGAGAAGTCTGAAAACTGAAAATGAGCAGGAAGTGGAATGTCACAGAGTCAGTGGGTAGCACATAATAAAGACTAAAGGGAAGAAAGAATGGCCAAGTTTTATAGCAAATAGACATAGCAAGTGGAGTGTAGCCTTCTTCATCAGGTGCATGAAGTCCTACCTGAGTCGACCACTGTTTATGCCCATTTTTGGATGAAAGTTTTAGAAAAGAGATGCTGAGGAATGGGAAAAGAGAATTAGCATAGCCTTGTGCTAGGAAATGTTAGGACTCTTGCTGAGTCTACAGTCCTTTAGAGAAAGAGACTGAGATAACGGAATGTGCTTCAACAGAGACAAGTGGTGTGGCAGCAAATACAGTACAGCTTTACATGGGAAAATACCTTCTGGAAAGGCGCAGTTCAGAGCCCTGAAGGACTGAAAATGAGTGAGGGAAAGGATATAGGATGTCAACCACACCTAGTTTTTCTTATAGTGTTTGTGCCTTTCAGTTGGCCTAATAATTTTGTGAGTTGCTACACTTCATTCCACCCGCAACCATATGTCTTCATGCCTTATTTGCAGAACGAGGGAGAAGGAAAGTTATTAAGCCCTGTGAAGTTGAATGGCCTCCTGCAATGTCAGGTGCTCTGGCAATACCAGTCTCCAGACTTTGAGCAGATGGAGTAATTGTGCAGCTCAGTTACTGCTTTGAACTTCTAGGAGGAAGAGAAGGTGAAATCTTTAGCTGGGGAAACTAGGCAGTTGCACAACTCACGATTATGTGACAGTCGCAACATTCTGCTTGTGTTTTCTACAGCAGGTGCTTGAAGTCCAGATGTGATACTTGTAGATACTTTTAGAAACCTGGTTGTAGCATGCCATCTCTTGTATATTCACACCTCATCCATCTGCTGTGTGTCCTTGTACACACAGCCCACTCCTAGCAATCTAATGAGAATCAGTGCCTGTTCTCAACTGGTGGTGAGGGAACGGTATCTAAAATCGGCTGTTTTTTCTTACATGTGGGCTCTGACACAGCATCTGCAAGCTGATGTATGTTGCAGTTGAAAGACTGCATCAGATTACCCTTGTTTTCAGCACTCTCATTGATGTGCTTGATGTTTAAAGGGAGATATTTCCTGTCATGGTTGCTCTGCATGCTTGCTGATATTATTTAACTTGAGCTTCCTTTGCTTTTTCTCCTGATGTAAAGTTCTTGATCTGCTCCTTGAAGGAAAAAGGCACTGTACCTAAGAAAGCCAGAGCAATATTTAAACTGATGTTTATATATGGTGGTACAAAACCTAGTGGTCTTCTTAAATTTCACCTCTCCCATTTCTGTAGCCTCCTGAGATGGGACATGCCTGTTTGGTTATTTTGAGCCAAAGGCCAACTCAGATTGCTGTTCATTAACGATGGGACACAGTTTTTAAAGCAGATTTGGTACAGTAGCTAATGTGTAGCACAATTTTAATGATTCCTAGAAATATGAAGAAAATCATCTCTCTGGATAGCCTAACACTATGTCTCCAAAATGCCGAGCTACTGTAGATGTTTCTGGGAGTCTACCTCTTTTTTGAGTATCTTGCCATCCAAAGGTTGTTGTCACTAAATGGGGTTATTTGAAGTTGAATGATCCAGTGCAAGGACACATTAGACCTCCAGCCATGGAACTTAATTTGTTACAGTGGACCCTCGACTTACAGACGGCTCGACTTACAGACTTTTCGAGTTACAGACTTCTCTGGCTGCAAAATTTAGATTCGACTTGCAGCCAGAGAATCGACCTACAGACCAGAAAAAAACCAAAATGGAACAAAAATAGAATAAAAACCGCTGGTTATGGGATTAATCGGTTTTCAATGCATTGTAGGTCACTGGAGATTCGACCTACAGACTTTTCGACTTGCAGCCACCATTCCAATACGGATTAATTCCTTAAGTAGAGGGTCCACTGTACCTGGTTATAAGTGTAAAGTGAAGGTGCTGTGAGACCAGTTCTGTTTTCCCATTAAGCTCAGTGGTAAAATGGGGATTTGATTCTTGGGGAAAAAATTGTGTTGTCTAAATTCTTTTCATTTCAGTCTCACAGCTAGTCTTACTTGCTGTGTGCTCCCCTCTGATGGTGTCTGTCTTATATTGCCATCCTACTTCCTCTCTAGCATGCATACTGGATGATCCCCTCCAACCTCTGCTATCATCCCTTTCTGCTCTCTTGCTGTATAGCAACCACTTCGTAGCATAAATGAGCCAGTTTGCAGAGCAGATCACAGTGGTTAGGAAAGTTAACTTTGGACATTGTGGGTGCATTAGCTAATATTGGAATGGTTGTAAATAATGGGGGAGCTATAAAGTGGGCCACAGGTATTCTTAAAGGTAAACATCTTCACTAGAAGATGTTCTCAGTTTGCAGTCACATGGGTTAGGGGAAGGGAAGTTGGTTTGGCTTCAGCATAGAGGGATGTTCTCTGGCCATTTGCACCTTTTGTCAGGCTCATGCCAGCACAGTCTAGAACCTGCTCTTATACTGTAGGCTTACTAAATGAGTCTCTTGTGCTTTGCAAAGGTTGGTAGATGCAAAGGTAGGTGCAACACAGAAGAGAGAAGTTTAAGGGAAGTGCAATTCTAGAATTTTCAGAAATAATTTTTTTTTCTCTTCTGACTTTTTGTGCTTGCCAATAGAGTTGATATAGATAATGAAGGATTATCCAACATGGTTGTTGTGGGTTTTTCGGGCTCTTTGGCCGTGTTCTGAAGGTTGTTCTTCCTAATGTCTCACCAGTCTCTGTGGCTGGCATCTTCAGAGGACAGCACTCTGTGCTCTCATTATCCAACATTTTGTGCTTTGGGGCTCCTTTTTACCGTATTTTTCGCTCCATAAGACGCACTCCCCCCCAAAATAGTGGGGGAGAAAGTATGTGTGTGTTATGGAGCGAATACAGTAAAAAAAAAGGGTTCAACCACTACCACCCAGAAACCTCCCACTGCCATGCTGGGAGGCCTCTAAACGCACCAGAGACTGCTTGCTGTTTGGACCTCACCATTCTGCACGCTGTCTTTCCAGGATCTGCTTCCTGGAGCCCACCTGGAAAACCAGCAAGGCCAACAGGCCTATGGCAGCAGGCAGTGAAAACAGCCAAGGACCAAAGGGGAAAGAGTGATTCTAAAAAGACCAGGAGAAACCACAAACACAGTCCCCCACTTAGGCAGTTGATTTTCCCATATTTGGGGAAATCACAGGGATCAGCACATCTAAAGTGCAATAGATGAGCCTTAACCTGGGAAAACCACTTTGATGATCATGGTATCTCCCCTGCCAGGTATGAGTTGGAATGGCCCCTGAACCTCCTGCCCCTTTCTGTGCCCTATCCCCCAAAGGTATGGTGACCCCCCCGGCTGCACCTCCTGATCAGAACAGGGCTACACAGCCCCAGTCCCAAAAGAGGCCAAGAGAGCTACTGAGTGTTTTGGGGTGCCCCACAGGACCCCCATCAGGGGCTGGATGTTCCTCCCACAATCCTCCAGTGCACAGATATTAGCATACCTAATATGCAGGGAAGGCAGGGAAAGCGGGGAAATTCAAACTTTCATTTAGTGAAAAGGCTGCTTGTCTGCTTCCTTGCTAGTCCAAGCAGTTAGAGAGCTGGGAAAGAGACCTGGGACTGCCTGGTATTGTCGTTTTAAAATGTAAAATTTAGTTTAAAAGCTGTTTGTTTGGGGTTAGTGCTTGGGTGAAAAGGTGCTCCGTTTGAGTTGAAACCCGCTTGTGTAGAAACATGCATACCAGTACTTGCTTTAAAAGCTGCCTGGGAAGCCATTCAGACCAGCGCCGATCAGCTGTTAGGTGGAGAGAGGGGAGGGGAATGGAGCAGGAGCAGGAGCGGAGAAGAGCACAAAATGGCTACCTGCTGCCTGCTGGGTTTTAGCTGTTTGGGGCTCTTTTTTGGCTGTTCTGGGGTCTACCAAGGCACTGTGAAGAGCCAGGCTCAGTCTACAGTACCTGGTAAGTGACTTTCTTTTAAGTTTTTTTAAAGTTTCTGACCTCCCCCCCCATAAAATGCATTAATTATTTTTCAATGCATTTCTATGGGAAATTTGGATTCAGCTTGCAAACTTTTCAACTAATTCTGGGCATCTAATAGAGAATGTATTTCCAAAGGGTGTTGCAGCAAGGAAACTAACTATGCCTCGTGACTTCTAACTGGATTACAGCACCTGCTTCCTGATTTCAGCTACTATAGTTTGTATTCAGTTTTTTTTTTGCTCGTCAAGAACATTGTTCATGGCTTTGTGTGGCCTAACCTGTTATGCCTTGCATGCTATAAACGTTCAATTATGTCAGAAAATGGAGATTTGGTCTTATGCTGAGCATGTGCTACTGCTGGTGAATGGGATCAGGTTAAGCTTTGTGTTGCTGTTCTTTTGCATAACCTAAAGTAAATAAGGAAAACCAGCTGTTAAACAGTTTAATTCCACTATTTATCCTCGACACAACTAAAAGGGACCTCTCAATGCAGTGCCAAATCAGACAAACCATTTCTAACTTAATATAGGCTTGAGCTGTAGCTGGGCAGAGTTGCACAACAATCTCATCTGCCATTGAGACATTTTCTATAAGCATGGGGAGGAGGTGGATGAAAGGAAATGTAAAATATAGGTAGAGTGGTATAGGTGTTATCACTGGCTGATAATGGTCTATATGTACTTGAATTAAATTTATGGTGCACAAATGGTACATAAACTAGAGTACACAAAGCTTTAAGTCTCTCCATTTGTTAATGACAGTGATAATCCAGATTATTATTGAATGTTGTGGCAAAAATAGGAACTACAAAATTACACAGAATTAATATTGACCATGAAGAAATTGCCAAAGATTTTCTATACCTTGGTTCAGTCATCAGTCAGAAAGGAGATTGCAACCAAGACTTGGAAGGATGGCTATGAAAGAGCTAGAGAAGATCCTTAAGTCTAAGGTTATTTCACTGGAATTCAAGGCCAAAATCATTCATACTATGGTATTCCTGATAAGAACACTGAACAGTGAACAAAGCTGAAAGGAAGGAAATTGAGTTATTGGAAATGTGGTATGAGAGGAGATTTTTATGAATACCATGCTCATTCAGAAGACAAATTAGTGGGGTTTTAGATCAAGTCAAGACTGAAATCACATTAGAGGAAACTGAGGCGATCTCACATTGGACCATATCATGAAAAAGTTAAGATTCCGAGAGGACAATAATGCTAGGAAAAAAATAGAAAGCAACAGGAAAAAAAACTAACATGAGATGTGTTGACCCAATAAAGTTTGGTTTAAGGTCTTAACAAGGCTGATAATGACATTAAAATTAAAAGTGATTTGACCCTACCTAACAGCAACAGTTCATTCTAAGACATGCTGGTTCTAATTGAATTGGACCTGGAGGAACAAAGGCAGCCAATGTAGTTGCTGCAATTATTGCTAAATATATTCTCTCCCTACTAATCAAAAAGGCAGCTGAAATAACTTTCAAGGTTAACTCTCCGTGAAGTCCTTTACATAAGTGATCCCCCCCCCCCCGGGCTTCACAGACATATGGGTATGTATATGGTAAAAATGCTTTAATCCAAAAAAAGATATCTTCTTCTGGGCGTGTGGTTGGCTACTGTGCTAACAGAAAGCTAGACTGCATGGGCTTTTAATGTGTTTCAGCATGGGTCTTCCAGGAATCCTACTGTCAGCTCCTAGACAGCATACACAATGGTTGAAAGATGCTCTTTTTATATGCTGGTGAGGATTGTACCCCTACTTGAAGAGGTATAACTTTAACCTCAAGCACAGTGGTGATCTCTCAGCGTCAGTTGCTATGTACTGTTAATTAAGGAAATGGTGTATCTGAGCCTTTATCCATCTTGTATTCACGAAGGCTTTCATGGCCGGGATCTAATGGTTGTTGTGGGTTTTTTGGGCTCTTTGGCTATGTTCTGAAGGTTGCTCTTCCTAACATTTTGCCAGTCTCTGTGGCTGGCATCTTCAGAGGACAGCACTGTCCTCTATATCACTGGTTCTTAACCTTGGGTTACTCAGGAGTTTTGGACTGCAACTCCCAGAAGCCTTCACCACCAGCTGTCCTGACTGGGGTTTCTGGGAGTTGCAGTTCAAAAGCATCCGAGTAACAAAGGTTAAGAACCACTGCTCTATATAATGAGTGCTGTCCTCTGAAGAAGCCGGCCACAGAGACTGGCGAAATGTTAGGAAGAACAACCTTCAGAACACGGCCAAAGAGCCTGAAAAACGCACAACAACCATCTTTATCCATTTTCTTTAGTGAGCCCCTTTATAAAACTTTCTTACAAAATGTTGGGACTGCCTTCAGAAAGTTCTGGATGGCCTTCACAATTTTGCAAGGATATTTGATGAGGAGAAAGGATGTCCTTCAGAGCCCCTGCAAACATTTCTAGATTGTGTTCTAAGGTTTCATTTTACCCGAATCTTATTCACAATGAAGCTTGAGGAGGGCAGGCATCGAGTTCATCTAAGCCCTCGGCATCCGCAAGGTTGATCTATCCTGTGCCCTCAGGCCATGCCTTGGAACTGTCCTCTGCTGTAACTTGGTTCGTGAAAATGTCATACGTCAGCTTGGCTGTGCTTTCAGTAAACCACTGTGTGTGTGTTTTCATGTTTCAGTATTTTAGCCTTTCTGTTTCTTATTTGACTTGCTGTCCTGAGGTACTGTCGCTCTAATATGTCCCCCCTGGTCCCCAGTCTCTAAAGCAGCAATTGTACCAAGGGCATTTGAGGAGTACTAGCAGCTGTCTAGTAACAGTGTACCAATTTAAAGTAACAATGGATCTGCCCACCAAGCTTGGGGGGTGGGTGGGAAATGACAGGCAGGATCAGTAGATGGCAGAGTCTGTGTCTCTTTCAGAAGCCCTGTGAAACATGACTTTTGAAGGGGTGGGGCGGTTAAGCTCCCTTCCCAGCTGCTCATTCACAGTTCCTTTAGATCTTTTTGTTCCCTTTCCCCTTCCCGGTACTTCGGATTGCTTGTGCCTGTGTTTGAAAGATGCACCTTGCCAAAGGTAGGGAGGCGATGCAAGAGAGGGTCTTCTCTGCTGGCAGGTTCCTGCTTTGATTTCTCTGAAGGTGCGGGAGGCAGGTTGCTCCAAGCTTTCAGAAGGAGTGGGGGGGGGGGTCAGCAGTTCCTGTCATCTCGTTTCATTCAGCACTTATCCGCTGTTTCCTCCTGTTTTGACTACAGGGACAACATGTAGCCTGTGTAGCTGTTGCCTTTTTAAGCAGGTGCCGTGTGCAGCTGTGATCAAAGGACTGAAGCTGCTCTCCATGCAAATAGCATCTTTCTGTTCTGTTCACAGCCTTGTCAGGCGATGACATCCTTTTGGCAACAGTTTTACTCTCAGCCACTTAACAGGGGGTGAGCTGAGACAGAAGAAGGGGAAGGAAAGGAAGGGCAAGTGTTCCTTTCTCACACATTCTTTGATGTCCCATTGAAATGGTAATTTCCAGTTTGGGAGGGGTGGTGGAATGTCCTTACAATGTGCGTTCTGCATGAATTGCCTGCATCACGAAGAAGTGGTCTATCTAGTGTCCAAGGCTTACGGTAGCAGCTGAAGTGGGACTCAGAAAAAAGTATCATTTAATCTAAAAGAGAGGAGTTGGTTTTACTAGCTGAAAGAGAACAGATCAACACCTGAGTTTAGTCAAATGCCTTCAAAATCCCATTGAAATACGTTTGTTAATCTACAGGTCAGTATTATGTTGGATTCTTTTCTTTCTTTTTTTTTAAGTATGGGTTTTGCTTGTCTTTGGTTTTTGTTGTTTAGGGGTTTTTTCCCCCTCAGTTACCTCTTAGGAAAGTGGTGGTGGCATCAGGAAATGGGTTGCAGATGCAGTTTAATCTCTGGTTCTTCCTGGGAAAGAAAAAATGTCAGTTATATTTCTTTAGCATATGCCCAGGAGGATACATGTCCCAGTTTTGTGTCTCGGGGGATTGGGAGGCATATAATTCTTAGTCTTGCTAGCTAATGGTTATTTAGAAGAGAACTTGTGTGGGATCAGAATTGATAAGTAGACTCTTAATGTGAAATCACAGTGGGTGGTAGGAACCTAACTCCCAATTCGTTTTGTCCAAATGGGATTTGGAGCCTATTATATCTGTTTTCAATTTTTCCTTCAGTTTAGCAAGGGACACAAACATTTTGATTTCTGTAGAGTTAGATCTGCTATAGCCACAACTGTTATTAGAGAGAGCTGTGAATTCATATTTGAGCATCTAGGGCTTAAGCTTCTGAGCAAGATATGGTATCATATCTTGTATGTGATCGCTGACTGCGAATTCCACAATAATACAGGCTGCCATTCAAATCACAGACTAGTCAAAGCCTCAGTTCTGCATACAAGTCTGCTGCCATCTCATCTGCTCCTTAGTTCTGTGCATGAATATACAATGAGAAATATTAAGCTGACCAATCTGGATGAGGTGGTAGCCTGTATTACTGTCTTGCAGCCTGTATTACTGTTGAATTTGCAGTAAGTGATCACACAGGGGCTGTTTATTGATTGATACACTCAGTGTGATCCAATTTGCATTTCAGCTCATCCCCCCCCCTCTTTCCTTCCTTCCTTTCAAATGGTGGAGGTTGTCCCTGCTACCAGTATCCCTCCTTAATCCTCCCCATTACATTCCATGTTGACTAGATTTATGACTCGTTGCTGTCATATCCAAGTGCATTCTTGAGTAGATTGAGAGGTAATCTGAAAACTAAATTTATTCCTGGAACTAGTGTTGCAATTAAATTATGTCTTATTTGTTCTCTTTTTTTTCTATTTTGTATGCTTACTGTATGACTCATCTGTTTCATTATTAATATTCTTTTTCTGCTACACTGCTGGAACATGAGGCTAGCTTTTTCTGGCTCGGAATAAGTACATGTAGTCCAACATTTAACTTCCAGCAATAGCCACCCTTTTGCCAGAAATCCATGTTGATGTTGAATGTTTTGATTGGCTGCCAGGCTTTGGATCGAGTTGATTTCTTCATTTCTTTCTTTATTTGGCCAATATCAAGCCCTTACCAAAGCTTGAGTGAAAGCTTTCGTCTTTCCAAAATGAAACAGTAGTATAGTGGAATTTCTTTTTATCACTTATCACTTTGATATCTATATGCATGACTTGTTTATATTCTGGTTGCATGTTCATTCTCAGTAAATGTGGTTTCTTTGAAAGAAACCTGGTCCAGATTATGAAAATAAATGTCACATTTCAATATTTTGCCGTGCTTACACATCTTCTGTATTTGTTTCACTTCAGATGAGTTTCTGAAGTCCCACAAATTAACTGAGGAAAAGTAAATTCTAACTTGAACTTGGTTGCTGTTGTCCTTAAAATGCAGTCGTGCCTGTAGTGGGGAACAATACAGGAAAACAAAAGTATTCCTTAATGGCTTAGAGACAGTGCCAGCTTTGGTGGAATCACAAGACTGGGACTTCAGATCTACAGTATCTACCCTGTTTCCCCAAAAATAAGACCCAACCTGAAAATAAGACCTAGTATGATTTTATAGGATGCTCGTAATATAAACCCTACCCCCAAAATAAGCCCCATTTAAGTGAAACCCCACTCTCCACCATTGTGCAGCAACCAGAAGAAGATGACATGACTGTATCTGAATAAATGTAGATTGTTGTACATGAAAAAATAAAACATCCCCTGAAGATAGGCCCTAATGCATTTTTGGAGCAAAAATTGATATAAGACCCTGTCTGATTTTCGGGGAAACACAGTACTGTATATAGATCTTAGGACTTTACAACCTCAAGCATCAAATAGGCAGATCTGGGAAGAGGATAAAAATGTGTGATGTTGATCCATCATCTAGCAGTGTATGCTGTGGGGGAAGGGGTCCTATTTTCCAGAAGCCTTTTGAGGCAACTGTGGAGAATCATCAGCCCTCGAGATGTTTTGACCTAGAACCTCAGTTGACCCCATTTAGCATGGCGAATGAATGGGAGCTGTATGTTGTAGTCCAAGACATCTGGAATTCTTAAGGAGTTCTCTTCTTGGTAAAATTGTTTCCCTCAAAATGATACTCTAAATACATGAGATTAGAACTCTCTCATACCCCACACACCTGATAGGGATTATGAGGGTTATTATCCCAAACATCTACAGGGGCTTGATATTGAAAAAGGCTGCCAGAGAATCCTTGGTTCTTATTTCCATTTAACTTCTGCAAGCCCAAGTCTCTGTTTAATGCTGAAATGCCATTCTGTACTAACCATGATAGCATAGTAGCATAATGCCTTATATGAGTAGCATGAATAAGCATTAATGTTGCAGTTTCACTCTGGCAAAACATGAAAATCGTTGTATTTAATTCACAGTCTTGGCAACCAACTGCTGCTCAAAATCTGCAATGCCCTGTGGTTTTGAATTGTGTATGAAAAACTGCATTTTGTGATGGAAAAGATACTTCTAACTAAAGTTTCAACTGCAATGTTTTATCCATGTAATATCCAAGAAGTCATGCTTCTGCACAAGGCTGTTCTGGGACTGGGACTTATACTGTGGTTCAACAGATATAGGGTAACCAGCAGTGTTACTTCTGGGCTGTTCAGATTGCCTGGCATGTACACAAGGTTGTTTGTACCAACTTTAATTTTTAGAATCTCGTTGCTGTTATGTGCTGTCAAATCATCTCTGATTCGTGTCATTCCTGTGAATGAGCACTCTCCAAAATGTCCTGTCCTCAGCCATTCTTGGCACTTGCAGACTCAATCCCATGGTCTTTTAGGGAGTCGGTCCATCTCATATTTGGTCTTCCTCTTTTCTGTCTGCCTTCTGCTTTGCCCAGTATTACTGTCTTTTCCAGGGAATCCTCTCTTCTCATGATGTGGGACAACTTCAATTTTAACATTTTTACTTCCAGAGATAGTTCAGACTGGATTTGATCTAGGACCCACTTGTCTGTCTTTCTGGCAATCCAGAGTATCTGCAAAACTCTTCTCCAGCACCACATTTCAAACAAATCATTTTTTGCCCTGTCAGCTTTCTTAACTGTCCCGCTTTCACATCTGTACATGGTGATGGAAATAGAAAAGTGTGGATGATCTTGGTCTCAGTCTCCAATGACACATCCTTACACTTGACAGTCTATTCCAGTTCCTTCATTGCTGCCCTTCCTAGTTCCAGTCTTTTGATTTCTTGGTTGCTGTCACCATTTGGATTGATGATTGAACCAAGGTACTGTATACAAAATCTCTAACCATTTCAATTTCTTCATTGTCAGCCGTCTAGAGTGGTCTAATATGACCAGATAGGCGGGATAGAAATAAAATAAATAAATAAATAAATAAATAAATTAAAGTTGGGTAGGCTTTTAGTCATGATTTCTTAACATTCAGCTGTAATCCTGCTTTTGTTCTTTTTTCACTTTCCCTATAGCAGTGGTGCCTCGATTTCAATGGCTTCCCTGTGCATTCTAACATAATGATTGCTGGTGTTGTCCAGTACTTCAGTATTTTGAAATAGAATTTTATGTTCAGCTTGTTTTAGGGCATGTTCAGCTACTGCTGATTTTTCCTTCGAGAATACAAAATCCGATGAAGTTAGGGACAATCCCCAATAAATCTATAATGCCATGTAAGATGGCAAGATATCGTTCAAGTCAGCAATACCATAGGTATCTGTGCACTCAATGGAGCCGACCTCCCATCTACCAACAACCGTTTTCCACTCTTGGATATGCATCACCAACAATTCCTGGGTTTTAGCCATCATCTGATCTTAACCTTTTTGAAGGTTACAGAGGGATGCTATCCAGAAAGTACCCATCGAAGACCAAAATACTAGTTTCTACTCCTGGGACTTCACAGTCCTCAAAAAGGATGGTGGCCTCCGCCCCATATTAGACCTACGAGACATCAACAGCTACATTCGACCCAAGCATTTTCACATGGTCACTTTGGACAGCATCATTCCTCTTCTCTGAAGAAACTACTGGTTCATTGTATTCGACCTTCAGGACGCCTACTTCCACAATTCTATACACCTGCACCGCCAGATGTATCTCCATTTTACCCTCCACAACACCATATTTCAATTCAAGGCCCTTTCCTTTGGATTGTCCACTGCACCCAGGGTTTTCACAAAGTGTCTCGCCCCAGTTGCCACTACCTATGACTCCATGTTATCATCTTCCCCTACATAGAGGATTGACTTGTAGTAGTGGATTCATACATCAAGACCAAGTGCAACGTCCTACTTACCCTCTCTACTCTGGTGGATCTAGGACTCCTGGTAAACTTTTCCAAGTCCAGACTCGAGCTGTCCCAATGCACTGACTAGGCACATGCCTAGAGTCATGCAGCCAGTGCCTTTCAAACTTATGAGAGAATCCTCAAGCTCTACAAAGCAATATGCCCATTCTGTCCTTTTGCCTCAGTGCTTTGGGAATGGTGGGTGGGGCATCCGTGCATGCGGTTTGGCATGTGTAGGGGGAGTGTGTGAAGAGGGGTGGGAGATCTGTCTCCACGGCCTAGTCCTGCCAAGACCATGGCCCAGTATTGGCCCGTGAACCAGGGATTGGGGACCCCTGCCTTATGCTACTGAGGAGGAGCGGAGGACAAGTACAAGTAGCTCCAGAGCTAATGAAGTGGTTGGGCCAAAGCCGAAAGGACGCTCAGCTGTGGACGTGCCTGGAAGTGAAAGGAAAGTCCAATGCTGTAAAGAAAAATACTGCATAGGAACCTGGAATGTAAGATCTATGAACCTTGGGAAGCTGGAGGTGGTCAAACAGGAGATGGCAAGAATAAACATTGACATCCTGGGCATCAGTGAACTAAAATGGACAGGAATGGGCGAATTCAGCTCAGATGATTATCATATCTACTACTGTGGGCAAGAATCCCGTAGAAGGAATGGAGTAGCCCTCATAGTCAACAAAAGAGTGGGAAAAGCTGTAATGGGATACAATCTCAAAAATGATAGAATGATGTCAATACGAATCCAAGGCAACCATTCAACATCACAATAATCCAAGTTTATGCACCAACCAGCATTGCTGAGGAGACTGAAATTGAACAATTTTATGAAGATTTACAACACCTTCTAGAACTGACACCAAAGAAAGATGTTCTTCTCATTCTAGGGGCCTGGAATGCTAAAGTAGGGAGCCAAGAGATAAAAGGAACAACAGGGAAGTTTGGCCTTGGAGTTCAGAACGAAGCAGGACAAAGGCTAATAGAGTTTTGTCAAGAGAATAAGCTGGTCATCACAAACACTCTTTTCCAACAACACAAGAGGCGACTCTATACATGGAAATCACCAGATGGGCAATATCGAAATCAGATTGACTATATTCTCTGCAGCCAAAGATGGAGAAGCTCTGTACAGTCAGCAAAAACAAGACCTGGAGCTGACTGCGGCTCTGATCATCAGCTTCTCATAGCAAAATTCAAGCTTAGACTGAAGAGAGTAGGAAAAACCACTGGGCCACTCAGGTATAATCTAAACCAAATCCCTTATGAATACACAGTGGAAGTAAAGAACAGATTTAAGGAACTAGATTTGGTGGGGAGAGTGCCTGAAGAACTTTGGATAGAGGCTCGTAACATTGTCCAGGAGGCAGCAACGAAAACCATTCCAAAGAAAAGGAAATGCAAGAAAGCAAAGTGGCTGTCCATTGAGGCCTTAGAAATAGCAGAGAGGAGAAGGGAAGCAAAATGCAAGGGAGATAGGGAAAGTTACAGAAAATTGAATGCAGACTTCCAAAGAATAGCAAGGAGAGACAAGAGGGCCTTCTTAAATGAACAATGCAAAGAAATAGAGGAAGATAACAGAAAAGGAAAGACCAGAGATCTGTTCAGGAAAATAGGACATATTAGAGGAACATTTTGCGCAAAGATGAACATGATAAAAGACAAAAATGGGAGGGACCTAACAGAAGCAGAAGACGTCAAGAAGAGGTGGCAAGAATACACAGAGGAATTATATCAGAAAGATTTGGATATCCCGGACAACCCAGACAATGTAGTTGCTGACCTTGAGCCAGACATCCTGGAGAGCGAAGTCAAGTGGGCCTTAGAAAGCCTGGCTAACAACAAGGCCAGTGGAGGTGATAGCATTCAAATTGAACTATTTAAAATCTTGAAAGATGATGCTGTTAAGGTGCTACATTCAATATGCCAGCAAGTTTGGAAAACTCAACAGTGGCCAGAGGATTGGAAAAGATCAGTCTACATCCCAATCCCAAAGAAAGGCAGTGCCAAAGAATGCTCCAACTACCGCACAATTGCACTCATTTCACACGCTAGCAAGGTTATGCTCAAAATCCTACAAGGTAGGCTTCAGCAGTATGTGGACCGAGAACTCCCAGAAGTACAAGCTGGATTCCGAAGAGGCAGAGGAACTTGAGACCAAATTGCTAACTTGCGCTTGATTATGGAGAAAGCCAGAGAGTTCCAGAAAAATATCTACTTCTGCTTCATTGACTATGCGAAAGCCTTTGACTGTGTCGACCACAGCAAACTATGGCAAGTTCTTAAAGAAATGGGAGTGCCTGACCACCTTATCTGTCTCCTGAGAAACTTATATGTGGGACAGGAAGCAACAGTCAGAACTGGTCATGGAACAACTGAGTGGTTCAAAATTGGGAAAGGAGTACGGCAAGGCTGTATACTGTCCCCCAGCTTATTTAACTTGTATGCAGAATACATCATGCGGAAGGCTGGACTGGAAGAAGCCCAAGCCGGAATTAAGATTGCCGGAAGAAATATCAACAACCTCCGATATGCAGATGACACCACTCTGATGGCAGAAAGTGAGGAGGAACTAAAGAACCTTGTAATGAGAGTGAAAGAGGAGAGTGCAAAAAACGGTCTGAAACTCAACATCAAAAAAACTAAGATCATGGCCACTGGTCCCATCACCTCCTGGGAAATAGAAGGGGAAGATATGGAGGCAGTGTCAAATTTTATTTTCCTGGGCTCCATGATCACTGCAGATGGAGACAGCAGCCCCGAAATTAAAAGACGCCTGCTTCTTGGGAGGAAAGCGATGACAAATCTTGACAGCATCTTGAAAAGCAGAGACATCACCTTGCCAACAAAAGTCCGAATAGTCAAAGCTATGGTTTTTCCTGTTGTGATGTATGGAAGTGAGAGCTGGACCATAAAGAAAGCAGACCGCTGAAGAATTGATGCCTTTGAATTGTGGTGCTGGAGGAGGCTCTTGAGAATCCCCTGGACTGCAAGGAGAACAAACCTATCAGTTCTAAAGGAAATCAACCCTGAGTGCTCACTGGAAGGACAGATCCTGAAGCTGAGGCTCCAGTACTTTGGCCATCTCATGAGAAGAAAAGAGTCCTTGGAAAAAACCCTGATGTTAGGAAGGTGTGACGGCAAGAGGAGAAGGGGACGACCGAGGATGAGTTGGCTGGACAGTGTCTGCGAAGCAACCAACATGAACCTGACACAGCTCCAGGAGGCAGTAGAAGACAGGAGGGCCTGGCGTGCTCTGGTCCATGGGGTCACGAAGAGTCGGACACGACTAAACGACTAAACACACACACGCCTTAGAGGGCTCAAAAACAGTCAACCTTTTCCGAAACCTCCACCTCCTCAATGGTCTCTACAGCTGGTCCTCCGTTATCTGACTCGTCCACTCTTTGAACCCCTGGCCACTACTTCCCTTAAAATTCTTTCTTTTAAGCCATCATTTCTGGTTGCTATCACCTCTGTTTGACTAGCTAGCAAATTAGCAGCACTGTGGGCTAATTACCCTTACTTGCAGTTCCACCCAGATAAGATCACCCTACATCTCAGTGTCTCCTTCTTAAGGTTGTCTTGGAATTTCACATCAACCAACCTATTGTTCTTCAGACTTTGTTCCCATCGCTGTCATCAGATTTGGAATACATGCTTCATACCCTTGATGTGAAATGCTGTATAGTATTTTATGTCTCTTGTACAGCAAATTTCCGCAAGTCTCCTCACCTATTCCTCTGTTATCAAGGACCAAACAAGAGATTTCAAGCATCTTCCCAGATGCTTTCTCACTGGACAGTTCAAACCATTAACCTAGTTTATGAGCTGGCCCATAAACCTTCACCATGCTCATTCAAAGCACACTCTACCACACTGATCTTCTGAAATTCTTTAGCTCTCTAATAGTCGGATATTTGTGACATGATTTCAGGTGCTTCCTTTCCAACTTGGACATCAGGCATTTGTTGTTGCATATAAGCTAAAGTCTTTTAGTAACACCTTGAGCATCACTTTGCTTGCATGAGAAATTGAAACAAGGATCCTAAATTACTACAGTCCCTGACATCTCCTTTCTTGAGAACTAGAATGTTGGCATTTCTTTCCAGTCTGTGGGCCATTGCTTTGTTTTCCATATTTGTTGACATACTCTTGTTAGGATTTTGACAGACTGATTTTCTGTGGCTTGAAGCAGATCTATCAATATTCCATCTACCCTGGAGATTCATTACTTCCTAGTGCTTTCATAGCAGCTTTCATTTCACTTTCTAGAACTGCAGGAGAGGAAGCCTATGGTGAAGAACCTGCAATTCTAGAAAGTGAAATGAAAGCTGCTCTGAAAGCTTTAAAATCTAGTAGAACATGTTTTTTTCCTAACCAGATATCAAAATAGTTCAAATTGTTCTGGCCATGCCCAACAATCCAAAGGGAAGGGCCTTGAATTGAAAATTCTGAAGAAATGCAGAATTTCTTAATGTCATGGTAGGATAGAAGAGAGGGAGTTAACACAAAGATGCAGTTGGCAGGCATGTGTTTAGCGTGCCATCTTTTTCAATCCAAAAACATTCAGCTTCTGTATCACAAACAGCTGTGATGGCTTTCATAATGCATGAAGTCCTGAGCCATTGTGTGCATTTATTCTTCATGCTGCTCATTGGATCAGAGTACAAATAAGCTTTGTTACCTTTGCCACCTTGGCCTTCATCTTTTTAAATTAAGTCTATTTTGCTTGTTAGCCAAGGCCACTTATCCTCTCATACTCAATAATCTCCTCCTCTTTTTATCTTCAACCAAAGCTTTACAGTGGGGTCTTGACTTGAGAACTTAATCCGTATTGGAAGGCGGTTCTCAAGTCAAAAAGTCTGTAAGTCAAGTCTCCATTGACCTACAGTGCATTGAAAACCGATTAATCCCGTAACAGGCTGTTTTTGTTCCATTTTGTTTTTTTTCTGGTCTGTAAGTCAAATCTCAGTCTGCAAGTCAAACCTAAATTTTGCGGCCAGAGAAGTCTGTAACTCAAAAAGTCTGTAAGTCAAGCCGTCTGTAAGTCAAGGGTCCACTGTATAGTCCTTCTATCTCACCCCCACGTCTTTTGTAATTTCGCTCTATTAAGGTCAATAGGACTTTTTTGTTTTTCATTGACTTCTATAGTACTTGGATTGCTCCTTGCACTCTGCTTTATGTGAATTACTTACGCATACCCTGTATTTGTGACACAGCTGTGGGTATATGAAATAATTTATTCAACTCTTCAAAAAACCCTGCAGATTATTAATGTGGGATATAGTGTTTTTGTATCCAAGAAATAGTCCAGTATTGCTGCATAATATCATGCTTGTAATTGCCAGCAAGGAAAAGGATGCCAGACTTTACATAGCAGAAGTCAGCCTGAATGTTGGCAACACCCATCTCAGCAGTCAGGCCCCTGAAGAAGGCTTAAAGTGCAATTGCCGAAACGCGTTGGGCTTATCTTTGAATAAAGTATTGATACCTATTTTTAAATCCTTGGACCACCATCTCTCTTTCCTTGACAGCTTCAGTTAATGTACCAGTCCTTTTTGTTCTTTTTTTTCTACGCATGTACCTGAAGAATGCTTTTCATTGCTTTTAGGATCTCTTGGTATCCTCAGCTCATTCTCAACTTTTGTCTTTCTAACGCCACCCCTGCAATTCTTTGCTACTCTTCCTTCGGAGCCCAGCCTTCCTTCCACTTCCTGCGCGTTCCCTCTCTCTCTACAGTTCCTCTTAGAGCCACATTGATGTTTTTTGCTGCCTTCTACCTTTTTTCCTTGTTCGAATTGTTTTAGAATTTCATGTTTAAGAAACTCCCACCCATTTTGGACTCCTTTTTTTTTGTAAGGTTCTGCCATGGAACCTTACCTATCTGTGATTCTGGGTTTATTAAAACTGGCTTTTCTAAAGTCTAGCAAACATGTGCAGCTAAACCCTGTTTTTGCTTCTTTTGAAGTCAAGAACTCAAGTAGATCATGGCTATTGTCCCCCAGAGTACCCCTTACTGCCACTTCATTTACCAACTCAACTGTATTAGTTAGAATCAAGTAAAAGATAGCGGCTACTCTAGTTTCTTTGTTCACATTTTGTAAGAGAAAATGAGCCAGGAAGTTCTTGGAAGGTCCATATTTCGTAGAATTTGCCTCCCAGGAGATATCAGGATAATTAAAATCTCCCATTTCTACTTACATTGTTGCTTTGAAATTCTTTGAATTTGTTCAGAGCTATTGCAGACAAAAGTAGAATGACCATGATAAAATCCCACTTCCTCTAGGAAAGGCAGATGGATGGGTGGATGGATCCAATGAATGAATGTGTTGCCTTTTCACCCTCCTTTCTCTCCATTGAACAAAGTACACTTGGAAGAAATGATGGTCAGATTAAATGTCACCATAAAACCCTGAAAAAGGGGTACCACAAGTCAGAATTGACTTGACAGTTCATGATTATTATCATTATCTATTTATACTCCTTTCAAAAATGTGTGTGTTCAGTTACAGCTGTGGGCTTTCTGCTTTATTGCTTCTCCCCTTACAAGACCTCTTCTGTACAATTGGGAATGGGCCGTATTGTTGTTTTGACAGTTCATAACCGCCAAAAGAGTTTTTACAGCTACTACGTTGCTTGTTATCCTGCCCTGTTAGAAAATGCCATTTGCCCTCAAATGTGCTACCATTTTAACTCTAGTTCTCTGTCCACACACAGTACTACTTGCTATGATCTGATGTGGTCATAAATGGCTTTAAAGCTACACTATCCAGAGCTTAAGTGTAACAGATGGGCTATTTATTATACCTGTCTGTCAGTCAGTCAAATTTGTATGTTTGTCAAAAACACACACAAGCTACTTTTATATGTTAAATACCTGAAGAATTTCTTGCTGCTCTTGCATTATCTTCCATAGAAGGGGACTGGTGTTCTCTTTTGTTAATTTTGATATCTTACATAGAAATGCAAGAAGGTGAGTAGGACCATTTGAGAGAGGTGCTGTTTGTTCCTGGTGTTGAATATGTTGGAGCTTTACACCACTTGAGTTGCAGCCTTTTCAACACTTTCCAGTTGAGTAGCTTCATGTTGAGGCTCGTTGTGTGAGAAGAGCTCTCCAGGGAATGGCCTTGATACAAAAGGCTAGGAGTAGTGTGTTGGGCAAGTCACTCACTGCTTGATCTCTTCAGTAGTATCTGACAGGTGTTTCAGAGAAGTTCTGAGTCCAGACAGCTGAAGAAAGGGAGAAGTGGGTGACAGTCAGGCTTATTCAAACAGCCTGTTGCATTCCAGTAGGTTTCTTGCTTTCTGTTCTGATTGAGTTTTAAACATTAGGAATAGTCCCTAAATACACTTTTCAGTGGCGTTTTTTGTCATTTGGTCTTACACAGAAGCTGTAGTGCTGTTTGAATACAGGTGTGATTGTAGTGGTTAAAATGAAGTTTCTCTTTATTTTAGGTTTCTCAGAAACAAGCAAAAAACAGTCACATGTGTCAGTAGAAACTTAGGGCTTGTCTACACTGGCTCTTGGAGCAGGCTGATGCAGGTTAAATAGGATCACCTGCTTTTGGGTGGAGGTGCAGTATGGCATTTGATGTGATCTTCGATCAAAATGTTGGAGTTCAAGCAACCTATTTGGTCTGGCTTCTTCTGATACTGTGAAGTGGCTTAATAAAGCAAGCCATTTCAGGATATCGGTAAATTGAGCACTTCCTTGGTGGAGGGGGCAGGGAAAGTGACTTGTTTAAAAGACTTGGGTAAAGTGTCATTAAGGTACTGCATCACTTTACAAAAAAAGAAAAAATATTTTCTTTAGTTTGTCTGAAGAGTCAAGTGAGAAATTGCTCACTTTTTCTTAACCAAAGTTCAATTTACTGATATCCTGAATCGGCTTGCTTATTAAGCCACTTCGTGATACCGGAAATTCCAGTCAGAAGGAGCCTTGGCAGCTGGGAAGCCATGCTAGAAACCAACAAAAAAACAGAGCAATCCTACCTGTACCAAAAAAGTAAACGCCCCTAACAAGGTCTTAGAAAGGTGCAGACAAGACTGTTTTGGGGATGGTCTGGTTTGCTGCAACAATTACATCATGTGATCGCTATTAAAAAAGAGCAAACCAAACCATCCCTGCAGCAGATAAACAATGGACAAGTGCCCATCTGATTGATCCCTTAGAACTGACACATCAATAGAAACGTACTTTTGAGGGGAAATGTTTTTTTTAATTTCACCATTCTTCCAGAAAATTCACGTCTGTGTATAATGTCTGTTTTGCCATGTTGTCTCACAACAGTATTTTAGAAACCACCGCTTTCTTCTAGTATGGTAATGTTTCAGTCAACAATTACTGTACATTGGATTGCTTGATACTCAACTTCCTAATTTTCGAGAAATAAAATTGTAACTGTACAAGGCCTGCAGGGGTAGTGTCTTCATGAATTTTAAGCATCTGAATGGCATGGAGGGCTTCTGCTTGTACCAGAGGCTATGCTTTACAGACCATCCTGCAGCATATGAAGATTGCAGTAGTGGAGAGGGTGATGTTGCCTTGTTCCCTTTCATTTTTTGGAAGTAGCTTTGTGATGCATGGGAAGGCTTTTCTGTCGCAAATGGCCCTGCCCTGTTAATGATACTGAGAACAGGAATGGAATGGAATCAGGGTTTTTCTGGTTGATTGCTATGCTGTCATCTGCTTTAGACCAAGCATCATACACTGAGAAAACATTGCATGGCTACACTCAACATATCGAACAGATGCAGGAGCTTTTCTTTCCAAGGTTCTGCAGCCATGATATTTACACAGTCACTTAGCTAAAGCTCCAATTATAAGACCAGTTGGATTCAGATGATGTATAATTTGTGTACACAGTGCCATGAAGGATTAATCTAGCCATTAGACTAAGTTCCTGTTGAGTCTAGCTAATCACTGTGGGGCGCATTGCATTGCACATGTTCAAAAAGGAACCGGAGCTGGTTTTCAGTACAGACAAAGTATGTAGGTCTTCATATTACTGGGATTCTGATGGGTCATATCACAGAACAGAGGATATAATAAGCTGTTAATTTCTGAATTCTGAATGAAAGAGTCCATCCACTTTGTTATTATCTGTTAAGAGTTTTCTCATAAAGCAAGCTGCACCGTTCCAGGGCGTCCCAGAAGAAGGGAATGATAAACCATATCTGAGTGCTCTCTAACTGGAAAACCCCGAAAAGAGTCACCATAAGTCAGAATTGACTTGGTGGTACATGATTGAAACATGTAACATATTTTAAATTCTCAGTAAATGTATGTGTATGGTTGAAGACACATATAATTTTAAAAGCCTGCGAATGACTGATCGTGAGATGCTTATTAGAAATAGCCTTGTAACTGTAATGAGGGACTTTCTCAGCTCAGACTTGCATTGTTATAATAATTGTTGAAGATCTGGTTCCCCATGAGCCAGTTTTCAAGCCCTTTGCCTTCAGAGAACAAACACTTCCGTTTTGAATAATGATGGATTTCTTACAGTTATAGGTAAAGGTTAATTTGTTTCTTTCTAAAGCACTTGACATAAAATGCTGCTGTTCCTTTATGGGGTCTTCCCCCCCCCCCCCCCATGCTTACACCAGCAGAAATGTATGCTTCAGTATTTGCCACACTGTTGACCCTGGTTGCTTCTGTGAGGCAGCAACTCTTGCAGCTTTCCATCTGTAGTATATTTCTTTCTTTGTTGAAGCTTAACTGAGGCTTTATTGTATTTTAGTCCTGCACCTCCTGTAGTTGAATTATGTCAGTTTTTAGTCATTTATCTGCAGTATCTCCCTTGATTTATATTGAAATTTGATGTCCAGGATGTATGATCTTTAACACCCTGATATTTGGATTTTTGGTACATTAGTGCAGATGTCCTCTTTGGCTCTATCTGGATGTAAAAATCAGCTTTAATAATGGCATAATTGGCCATTATTAAATGTGCTCTTTCTAGAGGGGTTTCTTGAATTGCATTGAGATATGCCCAGCGGTCATGTCTGCAAGAACTGTTTTGTAGGACTTTTAATAGTTATCCAGACATAAATTTTGATAAAGAAATACAAAGGGAGGAGATGTGAGCATGCCATGTTTTTCTCTAACATGAGGGAAAAAGTGAAATCCTATGTATTGCTGTACAGGAGCTCTTCAGTAGTTTTCTGTCTAGATATGTTAAACTAAGGCTGCGGTCAGATTTTCAAAATGTTTCTGAGTTACTCCTTGTGAATTTTGACACTCTCTTATGGGGGGGAGGGTTTCAGATGACACAGCCATTACCGATTCTTTTGTTCCCCCTCTGTGCTGTTTCCACATCAAATCCAGCCTGCTGGGAGGCTACGGCTATTTTTGTTCCACATTTCATCTCACATTACTACCTGCATTCTATGAAGTGTGTACTCCTAATTTGATACATTTCCTATACAACTGGTGTGCGGGGGCGGTGGTGATTTTTTCCCCTCTGGCCCGGCGGGGGGGAGGCAGGGTGAGCTTCCAAAGGGTCCTAGGATGTGTTCCAGGACCCTTTAGAGACTCACAAGGACCCTTTAGAGACTCACCCTGCCCCCCTGGAGGCCAGAGGGGGCGAAATCGCCACCTTCTGGGACTCTTTTGAGGCTTGCGAAGCTTCAGAAGAGTCTCAGAAGGTGGCGATTTCACCCCCTCTGACACCCGGGGGGGGGGGAGGGTGAGTTTCTAAAGGGTCCTGGAACAAACCCTAGGACCCTTTAGAGGCTCACCCTGCCCCCCCCCCCGGGCCAGAGGGGGTGAAATCGCCACCTTCTGGGACTCTTTTGAGGCTTGGGAAGCTTCAGAAGAGTCCCAGAAGGTGGCGATTTTGCCCCCTCTGGCCTCCAAGGGGGGGACTGGGTGAGCCTCCAAAGGGTCCTAGGGTGTGTTCCATAAGATGAACCTCTCCATAAGGCTCACCAATTTTTAGGAGAAGAAAACAGATTATTTTTTCCTGTTTTCTTCTCCTAAAAATTTGGTGCGTCTTATGGAGCGAAAAATGTAGGTAAATGGTGTGTTTGCATGCTTGTCAAATAGGGCTTGATGTACTTGAGGATTGCAAAGGGAAAGGGAGAAGGGAGTCTGTGGGAAAGTTGAAAGAGGAAGTTGAAAGCTATCTGAGACGTAGAGGGGATAGGTATGTATAGTAGTAGGACACTCCCACAAAGTCCTCCAGAAATGGCCGGAAGGAAGTATGTGGAGCATCAGTCCCCCTACTGTAGTGGTTCCCAAAATTTTTCCACTTGCGTGTCCCCTGAGTAGCCACGGAGAAGGGTGTTTGGCAAGGGGTCCAGGACAGAACAGGAAACAAAGAAGCACGAAGCAGCTCAGCGAAAAAACAAAGAACACCTCCACTGTTGCTCGTGGCTGGCTTGGCAGTGCCCCAAGGAGCCACAAGAGACCAGCAAGGGCATTTTGCTGACACAGAAATGTACCTAGATAAGTTTTTTTAAAGAAGGAGGGAAGAGAAAAAAGAGGAAGAGAATATATCCCACTTGAGGGGTGTTCACAAATGTTCCACATCTAATTTATCCTTAAAAAGGCAGAACAGGTTAGAAAGGTATGAACCACTATTACAAGATATATGGCACGTGACCACAACACATGACTACACAGGAACCAGGAGACGTAAGAAAGAAGGGGGGCATTTCTCTAGTCTGACTGCAGCCGAAGTTGCATTTATTTCTTGGGGTGGGAGGATGGAATTGTGCTACATCAGAACAGCCACCAGTTATGAAATTTTGTGAATATCCCCAAAGAGTTATTGGTATTTTATTTGGGAATATTGATCTAGTTTGCTTATGTTGTCTTTCCCCATTTCGGAGTGTTAAAAAGGTATACAATTGTTTCCAGTAGCATTTCCCTTTTAAACTAAAGAACACTGGATATGTTTTATGTTTCTCTAACAATTTGATTTGCTGATTTACATATAGACATGATGATTAGCAGCAGCCAAGCATCAGGATGCACTAGTAACTATGTTAAGTCAGCCTTTCAACTCTTAAGTACATTGGAGTGCAGCAGATACCAAAACTATATTCTCAAGAACTATCTTAAGAAACATATGGCAGGCCAAGCCAGTGGTTATACATCTTACGTTACCTTTGTGGGGAAGTAGCCTCTGTATATGTTTTAACTCTCTTGGAAAAAAGAAATTAAACCCTCAATGTAGAGTTTGACCAAAGATCAGGAGTGTGTGGTATTCTGGAGTGTGTGGTATTCACCAAAACCTATCAAAGTTCTCAGGTGACGTTTCAGGGATTTCACCTGTTCTTTGCCAAGGTTCTCTCTACAGGGACAGCCATTAAATATGGAGATGGACATATGGAGCTTTTGAACACAATGGCAACTGCAAATCATTCAAGCTGCAAAGCATTCACTAGGGTCTATAGAAAGTCACTCTCAATAATCACCAGTCCCCTAATTCTGTGGTACATACAAACTGAGCAACAAAGCCTGACTTGATTTTGGTTGGAAAAGAGATACCATCAAATCCACACACATTCGAAAAGAGGGAAAAATCTGGATTTACAAATTGATTACCTTAATACCTCATGGCCTGAACCTAGAGGACAACCCATAACATCATTCATCTGCTTTGGAATATCTTGTCCTCTAATTTTTGTAACTGCTAACTGGAAAACAGCACACTTTTACCGGTGTGCATATGACCCCAAGCAGTTTTCCTAAGGGAAAAGAAGGGCATGCAGCAAAGCATGGGGACATAGGAACCTTGTTAAACGTGCCCTGAAGTCTGAAAGCTCTTCAGATAAGTATTTAATTTACAGTGATTAAAGTCACTCATTTTAATTCTCCCATGTGATTAATTGAGTCTTGTGATTACATTAAGGTGTGCTCAGACATTAAGTACATTTGTAGTAATGATAGCTTATTATTATGCCAAGAGTGATCCTACATAAACAAGCATAATAAGGCTTTTTCAAAGTGTTGTGCATGGTAATTATCAGTTGTCGTAGTGCCAAATGCTTAAGGAAAATGTTTAATTGAAAGCTAAATTGATCGTATGCGTATTTTTTTAGTTAACACACAGCTTCAGGGAACAGACAAAGCAATTCAGGCAGCTTCTCAGAAGTTGCCCACCTACTTTGAGGAGCAACTTACAGTGAGTGCCACATTACTGTAGGAAGGCCTGATCATCACCATTGTTTCCTGTTAAATTTTACCCAACCAGTTCTTAGCCCACCATTATTTTCAGAAAGCGTGGAAAAATTGGGGGTGAAAAGAATTTTGAAATACCTTTCCTTTTGTACAGTTCGACTACATTTCAGCTAGGGAAGTGGAGCTGATTTTAAGACAGTATTTGTCACTTCTGCACAGGATTCCACAAGATTCTTCTGGAGAAATGCATGCAGAAGTCCAAAACATGCAACATTTTCATGCAACATTTTCTCCAATGTCATAGGTATTTTCGCCACCAGGAAAAGTACTTTGGCCATCTCATGAGAAGAAAAAAGTCCTTGGAAAAAACCCTGATGTTAGGAAGGTGTGATGGCAAGAGGAGAAGGGGACGACCGAGGATGAGATGTCTGGACAGTGTCTGCGAAGCAACCAACATGAACCTGACACAACTCCGGGAGGCAGTAGAAGACAGGAGGGCCTGGCGTGCTCTGGTCCATGGGGTCACGAAGAGTCGGACACGACTAAACGACTAAACACACACACACACACACACACACACACACACACACATGAGATGGCCAAAGTATTGGAGCCTCAGCTTCAGGATCTGCCCTTCCAGTGAGCACTTAGGGTTGATTTCCTTTAGAATGGATAGGTTTGTTTTCCTTGCAGTCCAGGGGACTCTCAAGATCCTCCTCCAGCACCACAGTTCAAAAGCATCAATTCTTCGGTGATCAGCTTTCTTTATGGTCCAGCTCTCACTTCCATATGTCACTACAGGAAAAACGATAGCTTTGACTATGCGGACATTTGTCGACAAGGTGATGTCTCTGCTTTTTAAGATGCTGTCAAGGTTTGTCATTGCTTTCCTCCCAAGAAGCAGGCGTCTTAATTTCAGGGCTGCTGTCTCCATCTGCAGTGATCATGGAGCCCAAGAAAGTAAAATCTGTCACTACCTCCATATCTTCCCCTTCTATTTGCCAGGACGTGATAGGACCAGTGGCCATGATCTTAGTTTTTTTGATGTTGAGTTTCAGACCATTTTTTGCACTCTCCTCTTTCACCCTCATTACAAGTTTCCTTAATTCCTCATCACTTTCTGCATATCGGAGGTTGTTGATATTTCTTCCGGCAATCTTAATTCCGGTTTGGGATTTCTCCAGTCTAGCATTTTGCATGATGTATTCTGCATATAGGTTAAATAAGCATTGAGACAATATACAGCCTTGTCGTACTCCTTTCCCAATTTTGAACCAATCAGTTGTTCCATATCCAGTTCTAACGGTTGCTTCCTGTCCCTCGTATAGGTTTCTCAGGAGATAGATAAAGTAGTGAGTCACTCCCATTTCTTTAAGGACTTGCCATAGTTTGTTGTGGTCCACACAGTCAAAGGCTTTTGCATAGTCAATGAAGCAGAAGTAGATGTTTTTCTGGAACTCTCTGGCTTTCTCTATAATACAGCATATGTTAGCAATTTGGTCTGTGGTTCCTCTGCCTCTTCGGAATGCAGCTTGTACTTCTGGGAGTTCTCGGTCCACATACTGCTGAAGCCTACCTTGGAGGATTTTAAGCATAACCTTGCTAGTGTGTGAAATGAGTGCAATTGTACGGTAGTTGGATCATTCTTTGGCACTGCCCTTCTTAGAGATTGGGATGTAAGCTGATCTTTTCTAGTCCTCTGGCCACTATTGAGTTTTCCAAACTTGCTGGCATATTGAATGTAGCACCTTAACAGCGTCATCTTTTAAGATTTTAAATAGTTCAACTGGAATGCCATCACCTCCACTGGCCTTGTTGTTAGCCAGGCTTTCTAAGGCCCACTTGACTTCACTCTCCAGGATGTCTGGCTCAAGGTCTGCAACCACATTATCTGGGTTGTCTGGGATATCCAAATCTTTCTGGTATTATTCCTCTGTGTATTCTTGCCACCTCTTCTTGATGTCTTCTGCTTCTGTTAGGTCCCTACCATTTTTGTCCTTTATCATGTCCATCTTTGCACAAAATGTTCCTCTAATATCCCCAATTTTCCTGAACAGATCTCTGATTTTTCCTTTTCTATTACTTTCCTCTATTTCTTTGCATTGTTCATTTAAGAAGGCCCTCTTGTCTCTCCTTGCTATTCTTTGGAAGTCTGCATTCAGTTTTCTGTAACTTTCCCTATCTCCCTTACATTTTGTTTCCCTTCTCCTCTCTGCTATTTCTAAGGCCTCGTTGGACAGCCACTTTGCTTTCTTGCATTTCCTTTTCTTTGGGATGGTTTTTGTTGCTGCCTCCTGGACAGTGTTACGAGCTTCTATCCAAAGTTCTTCAGGCACTCTCTCCACCAAATCGAGTTCCTTAAATCTGTTCTTCACTTCCACTGTGTATTCATAAGGGATTTGCTTTAGATTATACCTGAGTGGCCCAGGGACGTGGTGGCGCTGTGGGCTAAACCGCAGAAGCCTGTGCTGCAGGGTCAGAAGATCCGGCAGTCGTAAGATCGAATCCACGCAACGGAATGAGCACCTGTCGCTTGTCCCAGCTCCTGCCAACCTAGCGGTTCGAAAGCATGCAAATGCGAGTAGATAAATAGGGACCACCTCGGTGGGAAGGTAAACAGCGTTCCGTGTCTAAATCACACTGGCCATGTGACCATGGAAAGATTGTCTTCGGACAAAACGCTGGCTCTATGGCTTGAAGAGCGGGATGAGCGCCGCCCCCTAGAGTCGGACACGACTGGACAAAAATTGTCAAGGGGAACCTTTACCTTTACCTTTATACCTGAGTGGCCCAGTGGTTTTTCCTACTCTCTTCAGTTTAAGCTTGAATTTTGCTATGAGAAACTTATGATCAGAGCCACAATCAGCTCCAGGTCTTGATTTTGCTGACTGTATAGAGCTTCTTCATCTTTGGCTGCAGAGAATATAATCAATTTGATTTTGCTATTGCCCATCTGGTGATGTCCATGTGTAGAATCGCCTCTTGTGTTGTTGGAAAAGAGTGTTTGTGATGACCAGCCTGTTCTCTTGACAAAACTCTATTATCTGTTGCCCTGCTTCGTTTTGAACTCCCAGGCCAAACTTTCCTGTAGTTCCTTTTATCTCTTGTCTCCCGACTGTAGCATTCCAATCCCCTATAATGAGAAGAACATCTTTTTTTGGTGTCACTTCTAGAAGGTGTTGTAAATCTTCATAAAACTGTTCAATTTCAGTCTCCTCAGCATTGGTGATTGGATCATAAACTTGGATGACTGTGATGTTGAAGGGTCTGCCTTGGATTCATATTGACATTCTTGGCAAAGATACTGGAGTGGCTTGCCAATTCCTACTCCAGGTGGATTGCGTTTCGTTGGAACTCTCCACTATGACCTGTCCGTCTTGAGTGTCCCTGCACGACATAGCCCATAGCTTCCCTGTGTTACTCAAGCCCCTTCGCCACAAGAAGGCAGCAATCCGTGAAGGAGGTATGTTGGAGAGCACCAGGGAAATAACACCTCAGTAGGGCTTATACTTGACTATGATGTTGGAAAGAGTGAAGGCGAGAGCAGAAGGGGACGACGGAGGACGAGATGATTGGACAGTATCATCAAAGCTACCAACATGAATTTGACCCAACTCTGGGAGGCAGTGGAAGACAGGAGGGCCTGGCCTACTCTGGTCCTTGGGGTCACGAAGAGTCGGACATGACTTAACGACAAAACGGCAACAACATGTCTTGACTTTCATGTCTCTCCATGTCATGAGTCTAGCTTGTTCTGTGCAAAGTAAGTACCCAACATTTAATAGATATTTAAAATGCCTGATATTTAATAAATAATGATGTGCTGCCAAGTTGATTCCTACTTATGGCAACTTATGGATCAGCCAAGCAGGTCAAGTCAGTGGAGAACTGGAATTGAAAATGAGCCACTGAAAACAAAGGGGTGTGAAGAAACCAGGAGGAAGAAGAGAAGAGGAGCCAAAGAGCTTAGGTCAGATGGAACGTGCGAGGCAGACTTAAGGCCAGAGAAGCAACAAAAAACTGACATCACTTGTAGCTGCGGCTGAGGAATAACTGTGGAAGATAAGGGAGCTCTCCAAGCACCTTCAGAAGCAGAGGAAGTCCAAAGTGGCAGATCTTGACAGAAGTATAAAAAATTAGTTGCTAGACTAGACTGAAGAGTTCAGAAAAAGTTCAGAAGAGCTGCTGCAAAGGTTTAACACATAATGAAGACTATTATCAAACCTTCAGAATACAAAACGTGAGCTAATTGATTTGGATCCTGATAGTGGAACTGGCAAGTGATTTGATAGGGACTTCAACCTACTTAGCTGTTTTCATAAATAACATAAAAGACTAGTCACAACTTTTTACTGATTTTTAAAAGAAAGTTTACTAAGCTTGCTACTCACTGCCCAGACTTTTCCTTTATTTTATCCATTTATACAGCAGGTACCAGAACTAAATCAAGTAATTAATTAGGTTATAGATTATGTTGTGGCAGTGGGATTTTGATGATAGCATGTAATGTTAGGAATAACTGGTAACTGTGTTACATACACACCATCTCCACATTGTGATGATGCAGTGGTGGGATCATAATACTAGAAATATTTTTGCACTTATGGACATAAGGTCCTCTGTGAAATTCCGATGTCATTGGCAGTAGAATAATTACAGACTATGACACTGGTGGCAGCACAAGGAAAATGAATTAATAAAAGATCTTGACAGCTTGACAATATATCAACCAGTCCCTACTACGAAATAAAGTAGGCTAGGCATTCAGAGCTGTCATAACCTGTTGAGAGCATAGGCATTCAGTGCTAGAACGGGAAGAGAGCCTCTTTCAGTGGCCCCTGTATCTGGCAACCATCTGTGTATCCCTGCATGTCAAAAACAGAACAGAACAGAACAGCTAGCATATTAGGAAACAGCTAGTTTATAGCTGTTCTCCCTGATGTACTAGTATTATATGTGTAGAGAGATTTAAAAGCAAATGCACAGAAGAGCATTCAGAATCAAACTCTGATCAGATATGTACATTATCATTGTCGACACTGCTCTGTAATTGCACAGGATATTTTTTTAAATGTACTTTTAAGTTGTTCCATTATATTTTTCTTTGAAAAATATATATATTTGCTTGGAATAAAATTAGAAAGGAAAAGAGTAATGTCCTGAAGGCAAGAAATTAGCAGAGCGTATTAAAATTGCACGACAACTCAATTGGGCAGCAGTATCAGTTATTCCAGTGTATCCTTAACTGAATGAAACAGTCTTTCCATTGCATTCAAAAATAATTGTGAAGAATATCACTGTTTTGTGTCAGAAAAAAATAAAACAAAAATTAAAAAGTAAAGAAGACAAAAATGTTGTGGTGCCTTAAAGCATAACTGCTATACTTTTATGTGAGCTTTCGTGGACATGTCCACTTCTTCAGACCTGAGAGTGGGGCTGCATTTATATTGCTATACATGGCCCCCAAATAAAGAGACTGATTGATTCCTGGGCACAAGTGGTTGATGATGTGCATTTCACACCTGGCAGTAGTAATTAAGAATCCTGTTGATATTCAGTTCCCCTTCCAGGAAGCATTGTTCAGTAAATAATGACAACGGTTGGTTCCTTAATTAATCCCAGGCTGTAGATAACAAAGGGAAACAATATGGTAATGACTATCATAATCTCTGATGGGGCATGTGAAAGTAGCACTGGGTAGTTAGTGTTTTGCTGTTTCTTTTCTATATTGGTCTGCTAGTTTAGAAGTATCCACTTTGCAATGCTTTATGTATGTGTCCACAGACAAATAACTACAGGTTTAGTCTAAAGGAGAAGAGGCCATAAAGTAGAGGATGCATGCAGCCTGTGATCTTCACATATGCTGTGTGCATTGTGTTCCTGTCTTCTCCATTCTCCTCCCCATCCACATTACTGCTTCTGTGCCAGTAATGGAGATACCAAAGCAGCAGCGCCCCTCAGGATCACTAGGATGGGAAAGAGACTCAAGCCTCTTCCTTATCCCTTGGCAACCACAACACCGCTTACATCATTGCCTCTGCGCTGCTGATATTGACATGGAAGCAGCAGAATTCATCGTGGTGGTGGAAGAAAGAAAATTCACTTCATGCACCAGACTTGCTGGGTAATACTGAAATGAGGGCATAGTTCAAGCCCTCCCCTGATTTCAATTTGTGGGAGGGCTGTTTGCCAGCCGTGGATGTTTGCCTTGGGGCCAAAACATTTGACTGTCTGCTCTCCTTAGATATTATGTCATTGTGAATGGTTGAGGCCCTTGTTGCCTTGCATGCTGCTAAAACATGTCATTTGATCCAGTCTGAAAGAAGGTATAACTGGGTAATCTCTGTGCCAAAAAGACAGTTTGCTGGGTTCACACACCATGGTTAACAAATTATGCACAGAAGATCCATTAATCATTCAGCCACTCCCACTGCAAGCATGCTCTCTATGCTGCCGGTGTTGGAGGCAGGATTTAATACTCACATCCTTGTTTGTTCTCTCAGATCTCCCCTGCCAATAAGAATTTACAGTACCTTTCTGAATTTCATCAACATCAAAATCAGAGTAGAACCTACAGGCTGTAATGTGAGGTCCCCCTCTTTACAAAACACAGCCCTCTCTAGTCCCCCAAACATGTTCCTGTTCTCCACTTTTATTGCTTTCAGGCACAGTGCTGTTGGCAGCGGAAGTAATGGGCAGCTACTTTTTGCTTGGCTCTCCTTTCCATTTTCACCTTGCTTGTGTGGTGTCTTGCCACTGCTGCAGCCACTTCGTATCCTCATTCATGTGTCTGCTAGTCACGTTGCCATGACCTCTCACTTGAGCAGCTCCAGGTCTTTTGTTCCCCATTCCCACTGCCACACTCCTCACCTGTGTGACTGCTAATACTTGAGCGCTATTCCTCGTTCTTGTCATTCACCTGCAGTGATAACTGTCAGCGGCTCTCCTAGCAGCAGTAAGTGGCCTCACCCACATGCAGTTCTTCCTTCCTTCCTTCCCATGTGTCACCTATTCATGGCAGGAAGTGAGTAGTGCATGCATTGGACAGAGAGAGCAGTGTAGAATCCTGCTTGTTGGAGATCCATTTTACAGTCACAGCGGGAAGCTAATGAGATTTCTGAACTTGGGTAAAGGACAGCAGAGAGGTAAATGGGAGAGGGGACCATCCAAGTGCCTTCAAGATGTTAGATGTTAGCCTGGAGATTACTTCTTCACTATCCCTCTGCAAATATATCCATGCACCCCTATAAGCCACCTAGAGTGGTCGTTTGACTAGATAGGCAGGGTATAAATACAATAAATAAATAAATATACATGTCATTTGATGTCATTTGTCATAGTCCCTTTTTGAATTCTTTATACACTCCCATGAGGTGAGCTGTTTTTCCCCCCATTGGAAACTAGCGCTTCAGTGAAAAGGAAGAATATTTATACTGGTGGAGAAGGAAATGTACTAATTTTTCCAATTTACTTCAAAACCCTTGGGCTATTTGAGAGCAAAGATTTTCTTAGGATTATGCAGCAGGAGAAACAAGTTCATTGTAGAACCATTATTGCCTTTACTGCTCCCTAAAGTACATTGACATTCAAAATGACACTACCATGTGCTCAGCTCAGACTGATTTTCCAAGAGTGTTATTTAATTTCCGTTCAACCCAGCAGGAGATCTGGAGGAGAAAAGGGTTCCATTCACAGGAGGAAAAGGTGTAAAATGCTGAACTGTAGGGCATGTCAGATCACCTTGTCCTGCTAGAAAAAAAAAACCTGACAGCTTTTAGCAAGAACAAAGGGTTAGAATGTAAGTTATCTTGTGTAAGACCCATCAAAAGTTCCAAGCTGGGTTCTGAAACTGCAGCATAATTGCCTTACCCAGCAAGAGAAGACTGACAGACACTGCAGGCTTGTCAGGAGAATAAATCTACCAGAAGCCTATTCTTATTACCACCAGGGTGCACCTTAAAGAGCAGTACTTACAAGTTTTACCAGTATTTCTTGATGTTGCATCAGCATTGACTTCTCTCCATATGATCAGGAAACCTGATTTTTTTAGTTTTTCTGCTGTGTGGTTAACCCTCATGGATAGGGACTGTTCTCCACACCAATAAACTGGATGAAAGTGTTGGGGCTAGCCTACTTCCTGTGCTCACAAATTAAGAGCGTTGTTAAGTTACATTGGCTCAATGGAACTGTCCTAGTTATGACTTCCTATACTGAAGTACTTGCTACACTAAACAACAGGATTTTAGCCATTACTCAATTATTCTGTAGTAATGATTTTTGTTGTCTTAATGTTCAACTCTAATCCTAGTCAGTTCATTGCTATATTCTGCCAGTAATGTGGTGTTATCTACCAATCGTAGATTATTGACCTTTCTTTCACAAATCTCTCCTTTCTCATCTTAAAATCTAATTCAGTTTTCTGTATGGTGTGTTCTAAACAGAGACTGAATAGCTAAGAAGATAAAAGTTACCCTTGTCTGACATCTTTGTCGGTTGGAAGCTGTTTAGGTTCTCTGTATTCCATCTTTACCATAGCATTTTTTTCAGAGTATAAGCTATGCATGAAGATAGTCAAATTTCGTGATACATTCATTTCTTTTAATCCATAGTTTTTCGATCCACACAGTCAGACTTTACTAAAGCTTAACCTGATTGTTCTCTGACGTTCTTTGGCATAGTCTAGGAGACAATACATCAGGGGTCTCAAACATGCGGCCTGGGGGCCATTTGCGCCCCCCCCAGATGATAGTTTGTGGCCGTTGCCTTGCCTGCCCCCCCCCAAAGCGCCCACACATCCTCTGCTGTCAAGAGTAAAAAAAAAGCCTTGCCTCGCTCGCCGGCTCTCTCCCAAGACAGCACCTCTTGCACCCTCCATCCAGAACTGCAGCCTGCCAGCCAGCCCACCTGTCTGTCAGCTAAGGAAACTCCTGGGCAGCTTCCTCGGGTTCTTGCTGCGCTTGGCAGAAAATCTGATGCGGCCCAGCCTCACCCAGACTCTGTCTCTAGAGGTCCCCAGGTAAATTGAGTTTAAAACCCCTGCAATACATATTAGATCTCTAATGCCTCTTCCTTTTCTGGATCCATCTTGAGCGTTTGCCATTGTTCACCCTATATATGACAAAAGTCTCTAGTGTAAAGTCTCAAATATCACAGCAGCTTTCACTTCCCTTTCAAGTTCTTAATTAAAATATTTTTTATTAAAAACATCATCCTTGTGTAGTTTCTGTTATTGGTCTTCAGTATTTTATTTCCACCCTTATTTTATTTTGTCTTGATCAGGTAATATATTCCTTCCTTGATCTTTCCATCTTTCCATTCATTTCTTCACATAAGGAAGAGACCTCCTATTCTTCCTTTTTTTTGGGGGGGGGTTGTTCTGTTTTTGTTTGTTTGTTTTAGGGGTAATGATTATTATTATAGTGCTCTACATGTCAGTTACTGCATTTTTCCTGATTATGTCTTTGGCTTCAATTCACAATTTTTCTGCTTTGGGATCATCTGAGTTTAGCAGTGGAGATGTCTTCAAATTCTTCAGGAATTTTGTTTAAATTATATCTTGGAAATAGATATGTTTTATTTCTACAGCTTCATGTTAAATTTTCATGTGAACAGTTCGTTAGTTTGTACCATCATCTGCTCCTGGTCTGGTTCTTGAAAAGGAACTAGATTTTCTCCATTTTCTGCTTCTTATTTTATAACTTAATTGTTAGGTATACTGGCCATATAATAATGTCCACAGGTACACATTTCTATACAAGTATTAAATGAATCTATATCCTGCTTTATTTCTCATTCCCTGGCCAAATTTTCCAACAATTTTGTTTTATTTCCTACTTTTGAATTTCAGCTGTCACTAATTAACAGCACTTTCATTTTAGTATATCAATTTCCACTTGGGCACTTCCATAAAAGCTGTCAGATTTGTCTTCAGCATCTGTAGTTAGAGCGTAGACTTGAATGATGGTTATATTCAATACCAAAGTCCAGCTGAAATGCATGCAGGACTTCCTCTTTGCCGATGATGCAGCTGTTGTTGCCCATTCTGCTGAAGAGCTCCAATAACATGAATTGTTTTAGTAAGGCCTGCCAAGATTTTGGATTAACAATCAGCTTGAAGAAAACACAAGTCATGGGCCAGGGCATGGACTCATTTCCCTCTGGACCCTCAACTTACAGAATTAATCCGTATTGGAACCGTGGCTGCAGATCGAAAAGTGTGTAGGTCGAGGCTCCATTGACCTACAATGCATGGAAAACCGATTAATCCGTAACCGACCATTTTTATTCCTTTTTTGTTCCGTTTTGGTTTTTTTTCCGGTCTGTAGGTCAATTCTCCGGCTGCAAGTCAAACCTTAATTTTGCGGCCAGAGAAGTCTGTAACTCGTAAAGTCTGTAAGTGGAGCCATCTGTAAGTCGAGGGTCCACTGTATTAATTGGAGGTTGTTCATGACTTTGTGTACCTTGGCTCAACCATCTCTGACACCCTCTCTCTAGATGTCGAGCTGGATAAATGCATTGGCAAAGCAGCTACCATGTTCTCTAGACTCACAAAGAGAGTATTGCTTAATAAGAAGCTGACGACACATACCAAGATCCAGGTCTATAGAGCCGGTGTCCTGAGTACACTCCTGTGCTGCAGTGAGTCCTGGACCCTTTGTGCACGGCAGAAGAGGAAGTTGAACATGTTCCATATGCGTTGTGTCCGACACATTTTTGGCATCACTTGGCAGGACAAATTTCCAGATATTCTCTGCTGTTTTAAATAAGTAGTCCTAGAATGAGATGGAATTTTTAGCATGTATACATTACTGAAACAGCGACGTCTATGCTGGCTCGGGCATGTTGTGAGAATGGCTGATGGTTGGATTCCAAAAGATCCCCTGTATGGAGAATTAGTGCAGGGAAAGCGCCCCAGAGGGAGACCACAGCTGCGATACAAGGATATCTGCAAGCGGGATCTGAAGGCCTTAGGAATGGACCTCAACAGATGGGAAACCCTGACATCTGAGTGTTCAGCCTGGAGGCAGGCAGGGCATCACGGCCTCTCCCAATTTGAAGAGACCCTTGTCCAGTAGACTGAGGCAAAGAGGCAGTTACGAAAGCAGCAAAATCAGGGAGCTGGACAGGGGACAGATTGGATTTGTCTTCAGTGTGGAAGAGATTGTCACTCTCGAATTGGCCTTCTCAGCCACATGAGACGCTGCTCCAAGACCTCCATACAGAGCACGTTACCATAGTCTCTCGAGACTGAAGGATGCCTAATCTAAATGTCCTATTCCAGTCCATTTATTCCACTCACACCAAGTGTGAAGAGATTACTTGGACCTTCAGATATTATTTGGACTGTCTAAAAAAAAACTGGAGAAATGGACTGTAATTTCTCTGAAACAGATGGAACAAGAAAATAATTTATTGGGACTTGCCCTGGATTTCTGAGTAAGCTGGATTCTAACTCAGCAGATGTTTTTCCCCTCCTGACCCTGTGGTTTGTTATTTCAAAGCAATAGGTGCTGTCCTTTGTGATCTGAAGTTCCTGTCCTTGTTCAGGTGCCCTAAGTCAAAACGGTTGCCCTCAGGTTAGGTTAAATGAGGTGGTTGCAACTCTGGAGGCAGGCTATTGTTTCTTTACTCCCTGAGGAGTTCAACTGAGGGTTCGGAGTTATTAGGACCAAATAGGAGGAATGTGACTCTTTATCTGTAGTGTCCCTCTGAAAGAAGAAAAAGGGGCGGCAGTGAGTCCAGCAGTTTCTCAAGAAAAGGAAGGAACTTGAGGTGAGGATCAAGGTTAGAGTAATTGAATGAGGATTTGAATCCATGCCTAATCCATCTCTTTATCTACTATACTACACTGTATTATTTGTACTTACTGGTAATCATCTGCTAGAGAAGAGCTAAGCGTTCTTCTCTCCTAGGCGTCTCATCATTGAATACTATCTCTTGATTTAAATTTAGATTTTCTCATCACAGGATTGTTGAGGTAGAACGTATAAAGAAGTGGTTACTAGTCCTGCCTTCTGTATACTATTAGCTAGGGTTAGCTTGAATACCACTGCCAATGTTTGTAAAAGGTCCTCTACCAGAAACAAAACAAAATAAAAGCAAGAAAAAAGGTATTGTGGCACCTTAAAGACTAACTGCTATATATTAATGTAATGGAACATTGCCCACTTCTTCAGTCAGAAGAGACAGAACAGAGAGACTCCATGTTAAAACATTTGTGCAAGGGTCTAAGATAAAGGGACAGTGGTCTTTGGTTGCATTTCATATCTAGTAATGATTTTAGACCCCTTTTTGGTATTCAGTTCTTTTGAAACTTGGTTCTGTAAGCAGCAACAATGATTAAAGGAAACAACAGCAGAAACAACATGCGGTAATGTAGAGAATACCATGTAGGCTCTGGTGGCCTAAAGGTTCGGTAGAAAACCATCTTTCCCAATTGGTTAGATTCTTGCTGATTGCGATGATTCCAACTAATATTCTCTGCTGCTTTAAATAAGTAATACAGAACTTAACTGTTCCCTTAAATTAGAGACCTCATAATCATGTTGATGAGACTGGTGTTCTCCAAATTATCAAAATACTTGTTCACTGCCTCTGGCATGATCATGTCTTATTATAAATATTTTTATTCTTAGTACTTGATGTGAGTGATGTGAAATATTCCAGAGCGTCAAACAAGCAAGTTGATTTCCTTTATTGGTACAGGCATGAACTATAAGTTGTCATTGGAAACGTCAGAAAAAGCCCCGAATCTCCGATTACCAAATGCAGTTGCCATTTACTGTACTATGTCAGTAGAAGATCTGCAGTCTTCCAAGTTACTGGTTAATAGCCGAGAAAAATTGAGAATACATTTTTACAGCAATCTGCTTTAAAAGATTCCTGTTTGATGACTATAGTGTCTACCCCAGGGAATAGATCTCCAAGCAGAGAGCAAAGACATTCTACCTCCCTATACTCTGTTTCATGCCAGCTTGGATCATGGATTGGTTCTTTCTTCTGGAGTTATTCTGTCTCCTGTAAAACTAAGGAATTATACTCTTCACCGAAGTTAGGGCCAAAAAGCATTACAAATTGAGTTTTGAACTGCATGTTACAAAAGGGTAATGGTATGTTGCTGAATTACACATGATGAAGTGGAGAGGGAACTCTGTATTGGGCATATACTAGTTCAGATTGTGTGCTATGTGCCATCAACTCACTTCCAACTTACGGCAAAACAAGGTTTTGGATGCATTGAGATGTTCAAAAAAGTGGCTTAAAACTGAAAACCCTCCCATGAGATTCCATGGCTGAGCAGGAATTTGAAGCCATGTTTTGAGTCCTAGGCCTATACTCTCTATCCACTTCACTACTCTGGCTCACCAATGTACTTGGAGGGCTACTCATTGTTGCTTTGTTTCAAGGAATTAGCAGATCTTGTTTGCTCTGGTCTAGATTGATTTGTCTTTTCCTATTTGCAAAGATGACTATGTATTGTTTTTTCTGTTAACTGAGGTTCTGTGCAGATAGAATTGTTAGCAGCTGCTAAGAGGCAGAGTGATTTCTCCATTATTGTCCACAGGAGTGCTGCACAAGAGTGCAGAATTGATCTTGTGCTGGGAGAGGAAATCAACATTTTATAAGGCAATTCTAAAACTGGAGGTAGCCGAACAAAAAACAGAAGTGGTTGACTTATGAAGAAAAGGAGTCAGCTTCTGGGATTTCTCCTTGTTTGGTGTCTCTTTTTAAATGATAGTGAACACAACAGAGTATTCTGTAGAGACCAGTGGTTCCCAATCTTGAGTAATCTAGGTGTTCTTGGACTGCAGTTCCCAGAAACCATCACCAATATCTGTGCTAGCTGGGATTTTTGGGAGCTACAGCCCAAGAACACCTGGGTTACCCAAGGGAGGGGGAACCGCTTCTGTAGACCATCTTGACTGCTGACATTGGTGTTATCAGTATTCAGCCTTTTGCTGTGTAAAGCTTGGCATCCTTTTTTTCTCCTTGCAATTTGAGCACAATATTGTACATCAATATCAGACCATTTCCTGGCATTTTGGATCATGGAAACACAAGCACAATATCCCACATGCATAAACTGGAAGTTTCTGGAAGAACTGAGTTCCCTTAAAAGATTGAGGCCAGTTGGAAGTTCCTGCTGAAAGAAGAGATGAAGGTGACCATTATCACTTGCCAACTTCTAGTGTTGCCTCTTGTGCTGCTCTGGATGGTTGGAGCCAAATTTGGAAGGCACAGATGTTTTCAGGTGGAGGGGAGAATTGGTTGACATCACATTCCTTGTCTTCCTCTGTTTATGTTTACTCAGCTGGTCTCGACCTAAGCTCTATTTATGTTTTGAGCTGTGTTGTACTCTGTAAAAAGATATGTCCAAAGGAGTTAAAACATGATTTGAGTGAGGTAAGGCACATTTTAGCATATGAGATATTGGATTGGGACTGTTAAAATTAATTCTCTACTGCCACTTCTTTTTTACAAGCCATCCATATTTTCCCATTGTCTCCTCACCAAAACTCTCTTGTGAACTTACTCTAAGAGCCATGGAAATGTGAACTCGTGATCTCAAAATCATTTTTCCGTAAAAAGGAAGTCTTCTTTTCAATTATGAATGGGGGAAAAAGAATAGTCTATTCATGCTGTAAACTTTTTTATGTATAGAGTTTAACAGCTTCTTGAAGGTTTGATTTTTTTGGTGCGTTAGCACAAAGAGAGTAATAAAAAAAGTCATCAGGAAAAGACAGAACTGCTTACTGTATTTTTCGCTTCATAAGACACACCTCTCCATAAGACGCACCAAATTTTTAAGAGAAGAAAACAGAGAAAGATTAATCTGTTTTCTTCTCCTAAAAATTTGGTGAGCCTTATGGAGAGGTCCGTCTTATGGAACACACCTTAACCCCCTCTTGCCACGTGGGGGGAGCCTCCAAAGGGTCCTAGGGTGTGTTCCAGGACCCTTTGGAGGCTCACCCTGCCCCCCCCATGGGGCCAGAGGGAGCGAAATCACCACCTTCAGGGGCTCTTCTGAAGCTTCCCAAGTCTCAAAAGAGTCCCAGAAGGTGGCAATTTCGCCCACACTGGCTCCGTGGGGGGGGGGGGGTTGGGGGAGCGTCACAAGGGTTCTGGAAGACTCACTCGGACGCTCCCCTCACCCCCCCCCCATGGAGCCAGCGCGGGCAAAATTGCCACCTTCCAGGACGTTTTGTGAGGCTTGAAAGGCTCAGAAAAGGTCCTGGAAGCTGGCGATTTCGCCCCAGCTGGCCCCGAGGTGGGGGAGCCCTGCAAGGGTCCTGGAAGGCTCACTTGGACCCTTGGGAGGCTCCACCCCACAGGGCCAGTGGGGGCAAAATCGCCACCTTCGCTCCATAAGATGCACAGACTTCCCCCACATACTTTTTTGGGGGGGAAAGTGCGTCTTATGGAGCAGAAAATACGGTAGTTCAGGGATATTGCCAATCTTTCTCAAAGGAACAGAGAAGATGCTATGCTTAGGGAAGACCACGGAGAATTATGGGGGTTAGAGATAAGAAAGAGAAAATTTCTCCAGAGGGAGCAGCTAGCAGATGGGGAAGCAAACGTGAGGTGGAGAAAAAGGAAATATACCGAGAGTGCTGGTGCCAGGGGGAATAGGATGTGAACCCTTTTGGCAGGAAAAAAAAAGGATCTCAGTTTTGATACAAAGAAAAAAGGAAGCAGTATCAGTTGAGGATTGCCTGTAAGGTGATTGGCAGTCTTTTTTACTTGGGAAACTGTTTTTAACAAAGCTTTTTAAACATTAAAAAAATACAAGCAACATGGAGTCAGTAACAGAAGCTTTGAAAAACAACAATGTATTGCTTGCCTGGAAAAAATGCATTTGTTGGAAGTTATACCCAGTGCCGAGCACCTCTCAGAGCACCGCTTGTTCTGACAAGGGTTTTTACCTTTCCAAGGACTGCAAACCAAGAACCATTTTGCCTTTTTCACAAAGTTTACTCTGGCCACTTGGCTCTCCAGTTGTGCTCCTTATGTGTCAGCAACTTTGTCAGGGAAAAGGGTACTTGTCAGCGGTGCTCTTGTGACAGGAAGCTCTGGGTCACTGCTGCTGTTTTTTTTTCTGGGAAGGCAGTTTGTAAATGACTACCTCTGCTTCTTATGTGGTCTGAGGGGTGTAGTTAGTTTGTAGCACAAGTGGAAGGCAAGTGATTGCTTCCATGTCTTTGAAAATACATGGCAGCAACTTCTTTGAATGTGACGTACATGCGTTGGGCTGTCAGCCAGACCTGCGAAGTTTTCTAATGCTTCTGAAGTTTGCTAGATTGGCTGGTAGCCAAACATATGTAATATTCATTTTGATAACATGGTCACGTGTGTTTTTTTGTTGTTTTGTTTTTTTGAAGGCCTGGATGTTGTTGTGCTGTTTCTTTGCAAATGCCAATGTCTGTGCTTTCTCAAGCTTGAAATACCTAAACTTCTCCACCTTTCTCACTAGGAAATTATGATTTTAGCCAGAATCCTGTTTGAAATTGCAGAACGTAAAGGACCCTAGATAGGAGTGCTCTACATCAGTGGTTCTTAACCTTGGGTTACTCAAGTGTTTTTGGACTGCAACTCCCAGAAGCCTTCAGCACTAGCTGTGCTGGCTGGGGTTTCTGGGAGCTGCAGTTCAAAAACACCTCAGTAACCCAAGGTTAAGAACCACTCCTCTACATCATCTCCATCTTGGCCATTTTATGAACTAAAGATTGCCCTGTTTAAATAAACAGTGTGTATGCTTTCACAAAGAACTAGTGAGTATATTCTTGCACAAGATCTGGAAAGCTTCAGCCCCTCACACAACAGGTGGTTCTGTGAATGGTCATAACGAAGAGGATTGAATCCATTGGAATTACAGTTCCTCTCCTAACCATGTGGCATTATATCCTAAATTGTGTTTACAAGTGTAAGCCCTAAGCTCTGGTCTCTGGGTGTCTGTGAATTTCGTTGTATGTGCATATACGTACAATGACAATAAATTATTATTATTATTATTATTATTATTATTATTATTATTATTATTATTATTATTATTATTATTATTATTATTATTATTATTATTATTATTAAAGCAACAACAAATTTGCTGCGTTTTTAACCAATGGTTGATTTTTAAGGTTTTAAAAGAAGGAATTTGAGGCATTTAATTGAATTTTGAAACTCCCCACAAATACTATGAAATCATACTGTTTTTTATTCACCTCTAAGTCTCATAAGGCTTCAGAGCCTTCAGAATTTATTCAGCTGTATTATCACTGACAGTTTCTACTATGACTTCTCTTTTACATCTTAAGAGAGCATTCAGACTACAGTGCTGTGACATTGAGCTTCTCCCCATCTTGTTTTCCTAAGATGCCTGGAATTTTTTTTTTTCATCTTGAAAGTTTGAAGAGATTTTTAGTTGTCCTAAGGAAAGAATAGTATCATAGAAACATGAATTTTGGAATCTATGTCTCTCTATCCTGAGAAACCTGAAACAACTTTCAGCCTTCATAGTTGCTGCTTTTTGTCCCATGAAATCCTTTTACTTGTTCCGAAAGCAGTTTTTCAACAGGGCCCAGAAGGTCTACCAGGTGCATTAACAGTTGAAATCTTCTCCTAAACATATGAGGTAGTTTTCAACAGAGTGTTTTGATCCGTGCATGCCAAATAATGGTTTGGTGCTACTTGACAAAGACCTGTGACTTTCTAGCAACCTGTTTGCTCTGTTTAATTAATCACCCTTAATTGCAGTAAATCACTTTTGTTTTTCTGGGAAAAGCACAAAACCTTGTTTGCCAGTTTAGATGCCAAGAAATAATTAAGCGGAGGAAGAGGGAAGGGAAGCATTATAAGCACAGGACTCCTTCCCATTGTGCCAAATCATGATTAAGAATTTTTTGTACTTGCTGCATTAGATGGGAGAGTTGGGGATAAGAGATAAGTTATTAGTGACACTGTTCCACAAGAGTGTACTGTAGTCCCATTCTAGAATGAGATATGAGAAAAAGTACCTGCTCTAAAGTAGATTTCTCCAGTGGAAGATGGGGTACATTGATCTACTGAAACCTAAGCATTTTGGACCATAGGCTGAAAAGCAACCAGAAAATCCCATAGTCCAAACCTCATCTGTGAGTTTGATTGATGATCTATCTGCCTTCCCTGCAGGTGTGCAGTCCAAAGGCAGGTGCATTTCAGAAAGAAGTTAATTTTATTCAAGACATGCATAAACTTTTTTGGATTGTACACTTTGTGGACTTTCAAGCCACTTCTGTGTTCCTACTACTATATATCGTAATTTTTGCTCCATAAGACGGACCACATTTTTAGGAGAAGAAAACAGGAAAAAAATGATCTGTTCTCTTCTAAAAATTTGGTTAGCCTTATGGAGAGGCCCGTCTTATGGAACACACCCTAGGACCCTTTGGAGGCTCACCCAACCCCCCCAGGGGGCAGAGGGGGCAAAATCGCCACCTTCAGGGACTCTTCTGAAGCTTCCCAAGCCTCAAAAGAGTCTCAGAAGGTGGCGATTTTGCCCCATCTGGCCCCACGGGGGGGGGCAGGGTGAGCCTCCAAAGGGTCCTGGAACACACCCTAGGACCCTTTGGAGGCTCAGTCTGCCTCACCACCGGAGGCCAGAGGGGGCAAATTCGCCACCTTCAGGGACTCTTCTGAAGCTTCCCAAGCCTCAAAAGAGTCCCAGAAGGTGGCAAGTTTGCCCCTGCTGGCCCCGTGGGGGTGGGGGGAGCCTCCCAAGGGTCCTGGAAGGCAGATTTGGACCCTTGGGAGGCTCCCCCCACCACCCACATGGGACCAGGGGGGCGAAATCGCCAGCTTTGCTCCATAAGACTCACAGACTCCCCCCCCCACTTTTGGGGGGTGTGCGTCTTATAGAGCGAAAAATACGGTACATATATGTGTTAATTTTGAAGGATTTTATTTTATTTTATTTTTGCACTGCTTCCTATATTTGAAATGATAAGTTGAAGCAACATTGCTACTTCAGAATGATAGCTATCCCCTCAATGTACTGGATGTCAATGAGATCAAGGTGTGTGTGTTTGTTTGTTTTCTGAAAGAAGGCAACCATGGGGCAATAAATGGAGAAGTTGTCTTGCCGTATGTAACGAAGGTGTGAACATAGGGGGAGAATGCCTGCAATGTTTGCATATTAAAAACGTTTTTTTAACCAGAAAGCCCTTTTTTAAAACAATGAAGGGAACGAAACAGCAATAAACTTGTGTAAAATATAGCACAGAAGGGAGAGCGAAAGAAAGAAAGGGGGAAAAGCAGGTATAAATAGCAGGCATATATCCTGTTGTTTTGCAGTAGAGTTTTGTCTCAGGCTATCAATCAACTTTTCACCACTTCCTGGAACAGCAGGTCTGCTATAAATCCTGCTGTAACTGACTGGGTTTCATTTCCTCTGCCAAACCCTGCTAACCTGCAAGGCATGACACAGTGACACCAAAGTGCGCAGCTGATAATGTAATACACAACTCCTGTGAGGCAAAAGTTGAAATGCTTGTTCTCTCAGCTGAATGATTTTAAAGATCTTTATATTCCGTTCCCATGGGGGATAATTATTCAGTATAATGCACAGTGCGTTTTTTTATCTCCTAAAGGAATTTTGTTTAAGAGTGTGTGGAAAGGATGGGGTTGACTGGATGGTGTTTCTTCATGCTCCCACCTAAATTGCCTTTCTTCCAGGAGGCAATGAAACATCTTTAAAAAAGAAAAGAAAAAAAAGTGTTCCAGCAAAATGTTTCAGTTCAGCCCCAATTATAAGAGCATTAAGGGAAAGGTTGTGGCCCCGCAGCAGAGAGGCACACCTGAAGCCGCCAGTTCAGCTCTTGGTGGTAATAATAATTGCATGCCGTCAAGTCGATTCTGACTTATGGCAACCCTTTCCAGGGTTTCCTGGGTAGAGCATTTAGAAGTGCTTTACCATTCCTTTCTTCTGGGGGGGCACCCTGGGACTGTGTAGTTTGCCCACGATTAAACCTGGCTGGCACTTCTCCCAGGAGACACAGTGGAGAACCTCAGGTAGCAAGGCAATGATAAGCTATCTCCTGAAATCTTCGGGAGCTGTGAGTCAGGGGTGACTATATTCTTCAGAAAGTTTGACTCCTGGATGGTTGGGGCAGACCCTGTGCCTTTACATTCTGAGAAAATGAAAACTGCAGCTGTGTTCAGTCTCTGTAAAACTATTGAAAAGCATTCACACTCTTCCATTTAAGGGAAACGACACAGACACTTACAATTAAGCTTTCATTAATCCAAGTGTTCGGGATTTTTAGAGTACTGTAGTAGCTGTGCCATACTTAATTAGGTTTTAAAGCCACTAATTTATTTCACTTAATAAATTCTCTCCCTCTTTTTTTAAAAAAATTTAACAAGCAGTCTGCTGCAGGGGAGGGGGTACTTTTCACACCCATCCTCTCATTTACCCACACAGCTTGTGTCTCTCACACACCTGCCATTTGCTCCATGCTATGGATGTGTCCGCAGAGAGGGATGCTTATCTTGACAGCTGTGTTTTCTTGTGAATGGTATAGATAGGCAGCCCATTTCATACTGAAGCTAACAGACTTCCCATGCAGTTTAACTGGTGCCAAGTGCCTTGTTAAAATTAGTGCAACTAAAACTGTAAATATCAGAGGGAGGGATGAATTCTCAAGAGTGAATGTGCGCACACCCACAAACAAAGAATAGCCCAATTGTTCTGAATGTAAATTCTTCTTCCAAAGCAAAACACATACTACCCTAGAGAACAGACTGGCATGGTTTTTAGGTGTCCCAGAGGAAACAGCTTAATTTGAAATAAGCCAGTAAAATATTTATTTTGTGTTTGCGAAGGCGAATTGCACCATTGTAATTTCTTTTCACCATTGAAATTTCTTCTACCCTCCTTTTCTTCCAGTTTCCGGATATACAGTATATATAATTTTGTGGGGGAGGGTAAGGTGATGATCGGTGAGGGTAAATATGGCAACATGTAGTAAGGGGAGAGTGGGTAAAGTATCTAAATTGTACATTTAGGCGCCACAAGATGGAGGGGGTAACACAAGCTAAGCACATAGCTGCTGTGTGGAGTGTTGGGCCAGTGCTGGTTGTTGACAGTGGTAGAAGCAACGTTCCACTCGTTGTATATGCTGCCTTCCACCACTGCCTCTTCTTCCTAAATGGGTAGAGTGGGTGGCATATAAATTAAATAAATAAATTAAATAAATAAATGTGTGAGTGGCAAGCACATTCTTTCATTCCAAAAAGCAAGCAATGTCCCATAAAGAGAAGAAGACTGGGAAACATTTATCCGTTTACATATGTATATCCTTAATTTTTTTAGTTTAATTTTGGATTGCCTGCCACTGCAGGAAGACAGATATAAATAATTATAATAATGTGTTGTCAAGTCAATTCTTTCAGGGTTTTCCAAGTAAAGAATACTCAGAAATTGTTTATCATTCCCTTCTTCTGGGGGTGTCCTGGGCCTGTGCAGCTTGCCCAAGGCTGCACAGGCTCCCTCTACTCACAAGGAGATACAGTGGCCAATTGGAACTCCCAACCTATGGCTCTGCAGCCAGATACCTAATCCACTGAGATATCCAGCCAACCAAAGACAGATAAGCTGCTCCCAAAGAAGCACGTTTTGAGTGACCTATGCTGGTTGCACTTGGGAATTCCTTATACCATATTTCACTAGAATTTTAGAAGATCCACTTCCTGCAAGGAAGTTGCTTCTATGCGCTATATGTTCTTTTTCTAGGAAGAGAGAAGAACACACACAAGCCTCCTCCAGCCACCTTAACTATTTGGTGGCCAAAGGATCTTAGGGTTTTTTTCTAGGAAGAGAGAGGAACACACAGCACCCCCACCCCAGTGTTCAATATTAGCATCCCAAAGGATCAATTGTTTTGCCTGCTAGTCCTCCTTCTATTGTCCAATGGAAAAGTCTTGCCTAGAGAAAGTGAGGGAGGGAAGGTAATGAATGGCAGGAGGCACACTGGAGGGTATTGGCAGAATGCATAATATGGGTGCAAGACCCACTTGTATTTGGGACCAGTTTCAATTGCAGTGGGCCGGATTCAAGATGGGGCTCATCTCTTCCATTTGAGAAGAAAGCACATTTCAGTGTTTCCCCCTTTAAAATCTCGCCTGCACATAAAGCTGTAGTTCTCTAATTCCTTACTTTTGCTGGTTTGTTTGCAGAAAGTCAGGCACAGCTGAATAATGTTGTCAGCTCCTGATACACATGTGGTGATAAAAACAGAGTTATATTTACACCTTTTGTCTAGGAGATCTAATTCCCTCCTCACCCCAGTTTGGTGGATACTGCAGTACAACTGCTGTGCATCTGAATCATTTAAGTACTTGGCTGCGGCGGCAGAGATTGGCAGTTTGATTCCCTATTGCGCCTTCTTGGCAGGGGCTGGACTTGATGATGCATAGGATCCCTTCCAACTCTGCAGTTCTAAGATTATAAGTAGTGAAAATTAAAGGTTGTAAGAGATGACAGAAAAACAAGCTCCCACACCTTTGCTCCGAAATTCAAGTAACCCGTCACAGATACATGCTTGTATGCATCTATCAGGTATATTTTCTCTTTACTTTTATGGCTTGATATCTCTTAAGAGTCAATATTTGATTAAAGCACAAGCCGTGTAAATGGAACACCCAGTTTGTGAATATTTTGAAAGTCTGCCCAGTCTCAATATGGGGAGTTCTCATTGTTGATTAAATTTACATTTATCATTGTTGACATTGTTTGGTGCAACAGTCTTTGCAAATGTGTCAGTCAAACAGAGCAGACTAAAATGCCTTGTGTGCCCTGTCCCTTTGTTCCCTCTCCTTTTTCTTTCTTTCTTTTTTTTTTAAAGGTCAAAGAAATTGGCTGCTCTTGCTGAATGGATGCAGAAGGCAGAGCTGACAAAAGCTAAATTAGGTTTTGAACTAGATGAGCTCGAAGCGGCAGCGTTTCTTGTACAAGAGGAAGAAAAGGAGTTAAAAGCCAGCGACACAGACATTTCTAAGCAGCAGCTGCCTCCCTCCAAAGGAGAGCTGAGTGGCTCTGACGACTCGAGCAGCACTTCATCATATGAGACAGAAGACTCCGATTCAGATGCACAAGAGTCCTCAGCCAGCGAAGATGGGAAAATAAATCCTTTACAAAGCGCACTCCAAGACGAGAGGACAGCCCTGCTTATTGACTGTAATGGATTAAGGCGAGACACAGGCACTTTAACGTTAGATGTTAGAAATGACAAATCAAAGGCTTCTTTACAGTCTACATCTGTCCCTGGGAAACTGATAGAGGAATTAGGAGAGCAAATGCAGACGGCAATTAGGTTTACGGAGCAGGCTGAAGGTTCGCCTCCTGGAAATGGTAGCAGCGGCAGCGACAGCAGCAGCGCTTCACAAGAGATGGGAACAAGCTCGCTGGCTCAGCCTCAAGGACTTTCTCCGGATCATAATGAAATGAGACAATTCTTGGAGGTGACACCAGAGTCCCACACTCTTCAGCTTCTTGGCACAACGAAGGAAGCTTCTGGAGCAAATGTGGACAGGGTGGGCTGGAGGGAGTAGAATTTTAAGCTGCCGGGTATTATGTTTTATTTTTAACGGTCAGGTATCATTTCGGGAGATAATATACAGAAGCAGAGAAGGATTATCTTTTCTTCCTAATGTTACTTTCCATTTTTGGTCCATTATAAATAACATTTGTTTTGGCCCAAATCAAAAGTCTTAATGAGACGTGGTGCCAAAAATTGTACTCATTTTTGCCTGACATTACCCTGACCCACCCAGATAAAGGACTGATGCCTCAACCTGGGAGACATCTGTAGTCTTAAATTGGGATTGAAGTGGTTTTATTTTAATGAGGCTGGTTTTATTAGAAGAGTGTAATCAAACACTGTTGGAAGTTGCTGAGTTCTGTTCTATAAATTGTTTATAGAAAAAGGTTATTATTAAAATGTCTGTTTGTAGTTCAAAACCTAAATCTCTAAATTATCACCAAGTATTACAGTTCTGTTTACTTATTTTTATTCTTATTGCTGGAGCAGATGCAGCTAGGGAGAAGAGCAAACAGCAGTCTTACAGATTACAGGCATTTGTATCCAATTAGCTCATCTTTTGATGGCCGTTGCTTCGAGAACATATTCTTTGCCAGTGCATCTAGGTACTCTGTGTGGAAGCTGTTGTGTGTAGTGAGACATTCTGGCAGACAGGAATGGGGAAGGAATCATTCAGTTGGACTTCAAATGCAGACCTATCTTAATTTACACTTCTCAAAGCACTACAATAATTTTAAAAGCTGATCTTCACCTATGCTTGCCCTTCTCTGAATTTAGCTATGCAGTGATAAAAAATATTCATAAAATTATGTATACAGTATTAGGGAATGCATGTATAGTTTATATGCATAATATTTTATATGTATACTATAAAATGCATTATGAGAAGAGATTGCTTGGGAAAATACATACAGCTCTAAATCTCTTTGCTAGTCCCGAAACGAGTCACTTGTTGGATTGTGCGTCTACCCATACATAGATTGCCTTCATTCAGTAGGTTTTTCTATCTGGGATTTGAAGTGGGGTTCTGGCCAATGCAGGCAACATAGCACAGACATTTTCATCCGGGCTCAAGAATTATGCCAAAATGGAATCAAATGAATTTGAAACTGGGAAAAACTGAAGATGAGAGGAACAAAAATTGACTGACACTTATTTTCCTGTCGGGTAAGTGCAGAGGATTGCATTCATAACAAATGTTTGTTTGTGAAACCTGTTTGTATTTGGTTATTATTATTATTTAATCATGAAAGTAGCCTTCAGTCATGTAGATTTTACTTTAAATATGACCACTTGATTTTAGATTATCCATAAGGCAACTCTGCTTTTGGCTTGTGGCTGAGATCAAAGAAAGGCAGGTTAGTCATTTGAGCGCTGGTCTGAAAGGCAGGAAATGGCTTTTAGTGTAATTCTTCCTGTGGCTCACCGAAACAGGCAACATATTTCAGTGACAGACCTTAGCCTGTGAAGGATATTTATGCCCCAGCACAGAGCTCAGCCTGTAAAGCCTTTATGTGCCTGTTTTCTTCCCTTAAAAAATGTTAGGCTTTCTTCGTTAGCAGCAGGGAGGACACAAGGTTGTGCATCAAGTTCTTGTGGGTAGTTCCAAACTTATATGCTGCTATTAATGTCCCAAATCCACATGGCTGATAATGTTGAGGCCAGGTTTGCTTCTGAGATGGAGATAGCTGCAGCATGCAAGTTGGTTTCAGGCTCCTTCTCAGCTAGCAGTTTGGAATTTATGGCCCATCTCATAAAGGAGAGCCAGGCAATCTGCACGCGCGACTGCGCGCGCGTGCGTACACACACACACACACACACACACACACACACACACACTTTTTTGAAACTCAAATAATTTATTTTTTTCTAGGGGAGGGAAGAGTGCCCAGGGGCATGGCCTGCCTCTAACAGAGTTGGGATTAGGAATTTAGTTAAACTACCAGGAACAGCCAGTTAAAGCCAAATAAATAGCTTTACCTTGTGGATTTAGTATGCAGTGCGGCTTTTTTGGCATCAAGAGTCCATGATGTTTGAGAATTCACATTGGTCTTCCTGTTGATGCCCTGATCAGCCATTCTGTGGGATTTTACAGTTCAGGAAAAGGCTGCATGGTTGTGGAAACAGTGCCTGAACAGGTGTACTTTTTACTGACCGTTAAGAAAAATAAAAATAAAAAACAGCAAGTTTTCGATGATAAAACATCACCGTCAAGGTTGTGCATCAATCCTACCAGTTCATTTCATTTATTAGTTTAAATGGTTAATGATAGGTTGCTACCCAGATTATGACAGGCATAATAGATTATGGAGACAGTGCAATCAGCATATGTGCCTATTTTGTGCAAATTGAAAATACAAATAAAGGAGCATCACGTGCATACCTAAAGCATGTGTGCTTTAAAAAGACACATGCTGCGCAAATTAAATGTCTCTTCTTAGTTACTGTTCTTTCATTTTGTGGCTGCCAACTGAGAAGAGCGCTTTTCTGTTCCCTGAACAACTCTGTTTCTCTTTGAGAACAAATGACGTCTTTGTTAGTGAAGCCTATTCCTTTATTCTGTTGAAAGTCTTGTGTTTCCTCCTTCACAGAAGAGATGTTTGCTTCAGTCAACGTTTGTTGTGGCATATCTGCAGTCTGGCTTTTCCACCCTTTCCACCCTCTTCCTTTTAATGCTGAAGAAATGTAACTTGTCAGAAAGATTTTTTCCCTTCTCTTTAAGCACCAGGATTATGTGAAGCAAAATGGAACTTCTGCAATTCTATTACATTTCACAATTGCCTCCCTGTCTGTGTATAAATGTCTATCTAGTGAGGCAATAATACCACATGCATATGAAGAATCAGGCTGCAGTCCAAAGACACTTAAGCCATATAAAACCAGTTGACTCTTTAAGGTGACCCAGGACTTGCCCACCAGATACGTCACAGAGAACTTGTGCATAATGAATGTGCACATGATTGCCTCTGAAAATGAATGTTACATGCATTTCTGTATCCCTGGTAATAAGAAAAAAACTGATCAGATTCCCTTTCCTTCACATTGGAATAGAGTAATCCTAACTCCAAGCAAAACTGAACTGAGATTAAATTCTGACCCATCTGTTCTTTCCAGAAGCAGCTGATTACACTGCAAGCAGGTGAGGACCTTGAACACGCTGCAAGACAATAAGTGTTCCTAAGCAAGACAAGAAGAAGGAAGAGCACGCTACATAGGGATGCAGTTTCTGATGGCGTACACATAATCACCAGTTCTAACAGCAAAGCCAAGTTGGTGCTCTAGCACAGTCATTCGCAGCCTTTTTCTGGCTGTGGTTATAAGGTGGTGTGTGAAGAATTATGTCCAGTCTGTGGCCCTCTTCAAATGTGCCAGCCACCCAGCCCCACCTTTTGAGAATCGCTGCTATAGTATTGCCCAGTCTTTTTTTAGCTATTTTGTCCTGCCTGTTCTGTGCCAACATCCAGCTTGTTTCTGACCTTTGATCTCTTCTGTTCTGTTGAACCATGTTTATCTCTACCAAGTTAACAAACAACCTCCACTCTGTGCTTTTTCCCTCAATCAAAGCCGAAAAAGAGAGTAGAGTGGATATGATGGCTGCCACAATCTGATTCAGATGTTAGGGGGGTGGTCGCTCTACTTCCTAAATTTGGGCATAGGTAGTTTGGGTTATAAAAATGCTTTTCAGCTAGCCACAATCTCTTGCACTATTTTAAGTTACTAACACATTGAAAGGGATTTCCTTCTTTCCTGTTTCTCATGCCTTCAAGCAGTAAATTATGCTTTGCTTTGTAAAGGAAGGACATTTTATTTTACGATAGTCCTCTTATATATGGCACATGTCTTCAGTAGCAGTGCAAGCAGGACTGCTTCATGCTTTGCATAGCGAGCACATTCTGATAAAATTCCACTAGCTTTTGCTATTCTGAAATATGTAACATTGTGCAGGGGAGACACAGCCTTAAATCTGAAAACTTCATGGGACATAATAGTTCATTGTATTTTTTAAAAAATTACAATTATATGTCACCTGTCTTTCAAGCAGCTCAAAGTGGCATATATGTTCTTCCCTGTCTTGCCATTTTACCTTCTCAGAACCCTGTGAGGTACCGTATTTTTCGCTCCATAAGACGCACCGGACGTTAAGACGCACTTAATTTTTAAATACTGAAAATTAAAATTAAAATAAATAAACAGAGCAAGTCTCATGCTGGGACTGCAAAAAAAATCACCAAAACACAAAGCAACATAGAAACATACCCCCAGCCCAAATCTACCCTCCAAAACCCACCCAGAACACTTTTTAAAAAGTAAAAAGCACCAACTAATTTTTAAATACCAAAAAATAAAGTAAAAATAAATAAACAGAGCATGGCCCATGCTGGGACTGCAAAAAAATCACCCAAACACAAAGCAACATAGAAACATACCTCCAGCCCAAACCTACCCTCCAAAACCCACCCAGAACATTTTTTAAAAAGTAAAAAGCAGCACCTTACCGGTCAAAAGCCTCCTGGAGGTCCTCAGAAGCCAGCAATGGTGGTGGTGGGGGACTCCCCACGGGGCCTGCTGAGGCCTCCGGAGGCCTGGGAAGCCAGCGATGGTGCCTGGGGGAGGCCCCCACGGGGCCTGCTGAGGCCTCCGGAGGCCTGGGAAGCCAGCACTGGTGCCTGGGGGAGGCCCTCACGGGGCCTGCTGAGGCCTCCGGAGGCCTGGGAAGCCAGCAATGGTGCCTGAGGGAGGCCCCCACGGGGCCTGCTGAGGCCTCCGGAGGCCTGGGAAACCAGGGATGGTGGCATGGAGGGGACAGTATTCGCTCCATAAGACGCATGCACTTTCCCCCCCAGTTTTTTTGGGAGAAAAAGTGCGTCTTATGGTGCAAAAAATACGGTAAATCAGAGTGACTGACCCAAAGATACCATGAGACCCATGACTGATAGGAGATTTAAACCCAGATCTCCTGAATCCTGATTCAACATTTGTTGTATAGAAGCATCACCACTGCTGTAACTTTTATATGATGCATGAAGCAATTTTATGCACATTGACTGCCTTCTCTGTGGCCCATTATAATATCTGAGCATGTCCTTTTAATAATTTTATCTATTCATTGAGAGCAAAAGTATATGAAATGGATCTTTTATATCTTCTGCCGTGCTGAAGATCTGTCAGAAACGTACTGTTCTCAGAAATCATTTTAAGGTGTTTTCTGCTTTTGCTGGCATTTGGAAACCGGGTTTAAATTAGTTGTTGGTTTAGATTGCTGAGGTCCTTCTTTGCTTCATAGTTACAAGTAATAAATTGGCATGAGAGTTTCCCTGTTTGCATACAAAATTGCTGACTGTCCTGTAGAGGAAGGTGATGAAACATGGCATGATTTAGTGGCCTTATTTTAATTTGAATAGTCACATGAACAGTGTGAGTGAACTTCTTGGCCAAAGTGAGGTTTTTCCCCAACTTGCCCATCTTTTTTTCTCCTCTTCTGGAAAACTGTGCAGAGTTTATTTCAGGCAAATGAAGGAAACAAACACTGATGAGCTTCTGTTTACTACAGTGCATGATGAATGGCCCTAAGAAATTGATTCATACCTCTGGAGTGAGTGGGCTCAGCAGCCTGCCAGAGTTGACACAACTAAGTATTGTCAAAGCTGGTGTCTGAGGGCCAGAGAAAACAAACAGGGAAACACATGGCAGACAGATAAATGGCTTTGCTATTTAGAGCTGTCCATGGATGCTATTTCTTTCTGAGATAAGGCAGGATTCTCTTTAAAGCACCAAACAATAAGAAGAGTGGGATGAATGTGGAATTCTGTCCCTATTTGGAAGGCAAGAGGAGTAAGTACCCAAAGAAGGATGAATATGTTTGTATGAAATACTCTAAATTGGCAGCCCTACAGCCAATGTTGATGAGTGTATTTGGAAGACACAATTTGCTGGTTTTCTGTTTCTTTCTAGATCACAAGACTGTAGCCAATTGGCTATGTATACAGTGCTATGTGTTTTAGTTCTACGTACAACATGAAGTCACAGACTTGAATATAAAGTGCTATTTGAAAAAGAGAAGCATCTGAATTGTGGATTTTTGCAGGACATTAAGAATTTGTTGTATGGAGAGTTTGGCTAATGAAGCCATATTAAAGAGCAGGAACCAAAAGTGTGAAATCAGAACCCAAAATTCAAGAAGTTAAAACAATTTGGCCAAAAAAAGGAAAACAACAGTAGAGATTGCTACAGCTGCTCATCCAAGGTAAAGTAAATGGAGAAAGAAGTACAGAAAGAAAGAAAAAAACCAAGATTAAAAACACTTGGAAACTAGTTTGGATGCAGCACTGAAATAAATGTAATTTGGACCTGCTGCATCCTAGGTCAGAATGAGCATCATGCTGTTCAGTTACTGGTAAGAGAGGACCAACAGCAATGAGAAGAAAACTATGCTCACATCGTGACTCTCTGTCCCAGCTTGGCATCTATGGGTATACAGATCCCTACCTACTTCAGTCAGAGGTCGAGGTTGCACTCATTACTGTGTGTACGCTACACTCTTGAAGCAGATGAATGCAAAGCAAATGTTGTTATCTGTCAAGTCAGAACTGACTTACAGTCGCCCTAATAGGGTTTTCAAGGTAAGTGAGCTATTTACAGAGTGAGTGTCCTTCGCAGAACCGGAGAATCAAACCCAGGCCACCTGACTCCAGATCCATTACTCTGTCCACTACACCACACTGGCTTCCTTACAGAGCAGCTGAGTTTGGTTTATTGATTACATAGATTGATCCATAAATATCTTCAGTACCTAATCACCTCCGAATTTCTCAAACTACACACACTATTACACTCTCTGACTCTTACTCTCTACTGCCTGACTTACATTTCTCTTACTATGACCCTAGACTGACTCAGGCTCCATTTCTTATAGCATCTCTCTTGGCTCCGCCTCTCAGCAACGTTAATATGTATGAACCATTATTACATAACAGACATAAACCATTACATAATATAACATGAACCATAGACCTAATAAATAGAGAATGCTACAGAAAGCCTCTTGTCAAACACCTTACAACAGGGGTCTCAAACATGCGGCCTGGGGGCCATGTGCGGCCCGTCGGATGATAGTTTGTGGCCCCCGCCTTGCCTGCCCCATGCGTCCTCTGCTGTCAAGAGTCAAAAAAAGCCTCACCTTGCTCGCTGGCTGACTCCAAATACAGCACCTCTTGCACCCTCCATCTGGAACTGCAGCCTGCCAGCCAGCCCGCCTGAGTGTGCCTTTTTTTGAGCGGGGCCCTCAGAGGAAGGTTGCTGGATCTCTCTCTGAAACTCAACATCAAAAAAACTAAGATCATGGCCATCACCTCCTGGGAAATAGAAGGGGAAGACATGGAGGCAGTGATAGATTTTATTTTCCTGGGCTCCATGATCACTGCAGATGGAGACAGCAGCCCTGAAATTAAAAGACGCCTGCTTCTTGGGAGGAAAGCGATGACAAATCTTGACAACATCTTAAAAAGCAGAGACATCACCTTGCCGACAAAAGTCCGAATAGTCAAAGCTATGGTTTTTCCTGTTGTGATGTATGGAAGTGAGAGCTGGACCATAAAGAATGCAGACCGCCGAAGAATTGATGCCTTTGAATTGTGGTGCTGGAGGAGGCTCTTGAGAATCCCCTGGACTGCAAGGAGAACAAACCTATCAGTTCTAAAGGAAATCAACCCTGAGTGCTCACTGGAAGGAGAGATCCTGAAGCTGAGGCTCCAGTACTTTGGCCATCTCATGAGAAGAAAAGACTCCTTGGAAAAAAACTTGATGTTAGGAAAGTGCGACGGCAAGAGGAGAAGGGGACGACTGAGGATGAGATGGCTGGACAGTGTCTGCGAAGCAACCAACATGAATTTGACACAACTCCGGGAGGCAGTGGAAGATAGTCGGACACGACTAAACGACTAAACGAACGAACGAGGGCCTCAGGAAGTTTTATTCAGACGTTAACACTGGTGGGGGGTGGGGAATGAGGGTCTGGCATTCTAAAAGGGCAGCTTCCATCCCAGGTTTTAAATATGCCATGCTGCACGTTTACAGCTGTTTTGGGATATGCTTTGAGGCACAGTGCAAGGCAGTAGCTCAGCAGTTTGGCTCTTCTCATCATGAGCAGCCTGTCTCAGTCCTTCAGTAGATCGGCATGTGCATCCACAGACAGCCCTGGACACAAGGTTTCTGCACCCAAAAGCAGAAACCACGGGTGTGTACGTGGGTGTGTGTTTACACGTGCACTCACCATGTTGTGGATGAATTTATATATGGTCAGTTGACAGAGAAGGGGACCAGAAGCATGAAAGCAGCACATCTCTGCAATCTGTTGCTTTTTTTTCATATTGTGTGAAATACTAAGACTGACCCTGGGTCCAGAAAGCACTGTTCACCTTCTGGCTTTTTCCCCGAAGGCATCTTCCCTTTCTCCACCTTGTCACCTTTAATATTACTTATCATGTAACACAATTTTTGTCTACCTTTTTCTTGTCTATTGTGACTCATGGTCTGTCGGGCCCTCTAGGACAGTGATTTCACCAGCTCCACAGAACCAAGCCTCCTCTACCATTTGCCTCTTCCTTTTCTGGAGGCAGCATGCCTGGATGCGCTGCAGCCTCCAGTGGTAATGAGGACACCTCTTTCTTTTTCTTTCTGGGGCGCACAGCGGGATGGTTTGCTGGTGGCAGGGGAGGGAGAGGAGCATGCTCTTCGCTGTGACTGCTTCAGCTTGACTAATATTGGTGCTTGCCCCACTGATAGGCAAGAATACAATGGTAAGAACTTGCTGCCCTTTCATGACACCCAGAATCCAATACCTGAGGCAGCTACCTCAGTCTGCCTAATGGTAGAGCCGGTCTTGCCAACGTTGTGGCGGGAAGGCGGCTGCTGAAACAGTTCGATTCAACACCAGGGCAAAGACAGAACTATGTGCCACCTAATTACTCATGAACACAAAAGATGGTTCCATTGAGTGAGTCATAAATGTTAATGGGACTTGTAAGCATAAATCACCTGTGAGACAAGCTAGAGACTAATCCCATAAATTCCGCTCTTAAATATTCTTGGCAGGGACCAATAGAAAAGCCTCCCTTCTTTTCCACTGCTTACCGATGGCAGCATAATTAGTCTCTGCCTCCTGTCTGCACTTTTGGAGTAAAAAGGCGGAAGGCAGCAGCGGGGGATGGGGGGAGGTAGAAACCCCATTCACTAGAGTAGATAAACTGGAGTGTGTGTTTTTCTGGATATAACTCCGCGGGCTCTAATCTGCTGCACTGGCCATTGACTTGCCTAATTGTGTGTATTACAACTGCAGAAGGCTGGCAGTGGCAGCAGGGGGGCGAACTGTGGTATGTGTACAATGATTGTACCATCTGTTCCTGCAGCGCTGAGAGAGGCGGGCAGTGAGGCCAAGCAGGCAGGGAAGGATTGGGGGGGTAGGAGGGGGATACCCTCTAACACAGGTGCCTGTGGAAGGGGAGTCCCTTTACCAGGTGTTGGCAGAAAAATGCCAAAAACAACAGCAAAAAGCATTACTCTTTGTGCTTAATTACCGCACGTTGAAGCTTCCTACATGGAATTAGAACAGCCAAGCACGATAGCAGATCTGCTATCAGGATACGGTTTTCACATCTCTCTTTATTTGCCCAGGTTTCCTTGGTAGTTCTAGAGGACAATGGAGCATGCTTTGCAGATTTTCAGTGGAAGCGCATGAGGGAGAAGTGGCTTTTCCTGTCATCTGTCTGCCCTTTCTCGCTGGAAGAAGTTCCAGATAATGGTCTGATTTTGCCCTCGAAATCACATGCAAGCCCTGGATAGAAAAACGGTTCTCCACCAGCCCCTTCCCCACTGAAAATAAGCCCTTTGTATGTCACCAGATGAAACATTCGTCCACGTTTAAATGCATGCGTGGGTGTGTTGTGATGTGTGCCTCTGAAGCAGAATTATCATTAGGACAATAAAAAAATGAAGAAGGAGAAAGGGAAAAGGGGAGACCACTCTCCTAAAATCTTTCTGTTTGCTCTTTCCAACAATGTCTTCCCCCACCTCAAGTTTATATACCAGTCACTAAACTTCAAAAGTATGTAGGCTTATATCATGTATGCATGTATCTTGCACTGTCCGCTCTGTGTCTGTATTCATCCTTTTATTACAAGATTATGCACATGCATTATGGTATTCTAAACAATGTTACAGTGTGGTGTTACATACAGCACTGATGTTACCTGTCTGTCATGGGTTTGGAGGGAAAGTTCCATCCTATGGGGAGTGGAAGGCGGGACATCAGGAGGAGGGGCTGTACTGTATATATATGTGAAGCCTGTGTGGTGAAGTGGAGACGCTGGGATGTGAAGAAGCAGCAGCTGGGAAGAAGAAGCTGGTGTGGGAGTCTGTGTGTCAGACAGGGTACTACTGTGTGTCAGAGTACCAACCTGATAGGTTCAGGTGTCTGAATGGTTAGCCAGAACTGATAGGTTCAGGGTCTGTGCTTCAAGTTAAGGGTTCTGTGTGAACCAAACTGTATGCATGTATGAATGAGACTAAGCCACGTTACTGTATCTTATTCACTTGATCCTTTTATTTTTCCCTGTGTGTTATTTAATAAACCTTGTTCTTTTATTTGTTAAAAATCCATCCCTGGTCTGTGTGACTTCTTATAGGGAATGGTTGGTGGCAGCTTAGTGAAACTGTGGCATATCCCAGTAGGTCTGGGTTTGTCACATGTGGAGCCATAGAGTAGGAGTTATTCCAAATTAATTGAACAACTGGATGGGCAAGTAAGGAAGAATGTCTACCTTGAAGAAATTTTATGTTTTCAGAGATTGAAATCAGACCTTGATTTTTCATTCTAGAATGAACTGCTAGTAGAGGTGGACCACATATTTAAGAATTTTCCCGAACAAACCACAAATGAGGTCATTGGTTTATTTGGGAATTTTCTTTTTTTTTAAGACGGCCCAGGAGCCAACTGCCTCCCTGCCCCCGTTGCCTCCCGTCCTTTTCCTGCTGCCGTCTCCGCAGCTGCCGCCATCTTGAAATGTGGCTGAATGCTGCAGGCCAACAGCCTCTGTGCATGTCCCTGTCTCTCAGCTGAGAGACGGAGACATGGGCGGAGGCTGGCAGCTTTAAAATGCATTATTATAATTTTAAAAAAACAGGCACAGTCAAAATTATAAAAGCACTGACTTGTATTTTATAACACAAGTTTTAACAAAAACCCTAAGTGTTATTATTCACATGAAATTCTGAAGAAGGCATTGTAAACAAATTCAGTTGATTCCCTATTACAGGAAATCCTGATAGGGCAAATTGTCCAGTCATGGCAACTCTATAAGCACCCTCACCATCAAGTAGTATGTAAAGGTCCACCTGGCAGTCAGGTGGGTGAGGACATTGCAGGTGGGACTTTCAGGTGTACCACAATCCTTACCACAAACATACCCCTCTGTGTATTCAGACAAATGCTTCATCAGAGCTCTAGTCTAAGAAAGTGGTCTGGAGACCTCAAATGTCTGTACGCTTCTTTTGAATTTTGGTTGGTCCTAATAAAGATTTTAAAACAGCCGTGAGTTTTAGCAATTTCCCATGAAGTTCTTTTGTTTTTTTATTTATTTTTTATTTATTTGTGCTTTCAGACTAGGCAGACTCTCAGTTTACATTAATATCCCAGCCTTGAGGTTCATAAGGTTGGACTGGAAATTTTTTTTGTTTTATAGGACAATAAAGAACAGTATAGTAAAGCTCAGTTATAGACCAAAAAAAAAAAAAAAACCCTGTAGGGAGTAGGCGTCATGGAAGAGTGTCAGCATTTTAAAGCAACTCCGAAACAGGCCTTTGTATGTATGCTTGACATCCTGACTTGGCACTTCCAAATGGTGTCTTTGGGTGGCAGCTCTCAGTTCACAAGCAAAACAGAAGTGGTTTATGTGTACATCTCTGTTTGAGTCACTTGAAATAGCTCCTTTGAGTGACATGAAAAGAGAAATCTGCAGAGCTTCCACTATGAGGTGATTTCCCTCAGCGCTGCTCAGTTCACAGCCTCTGTGCTAACTGCTTATTGTGTTAATGGCATCTTCTCGCCAGAGAAAACATTATACTTCACATCTGAAGCGGTTGGCAGAAGCTGTAATCGAGGTGCAAAGTGACTTTCCGCGCAAGAACATGAGTTTCATACTCTTCAGTGCTGAGTTCCTTGCTTTTGTTGGGATCCAGAGCTCTCTTACTAAAAACGTGTAAGCAATTAGAGTTTATTAAAGGATATGGCAGCCTTTTGGCTATCATGTGGGTGAGTGTGTGTTTGTGGGTGACAAAGAAGAATCAATAGCATTTCAACATTACTGTATTTGGCAAAGGTGTACGCAAAGACTTAACCTAGAAACTAGCAATGTTTTTGACAGTTATAATGTCTGACCTTCTTTCAAAAGAGAAAAAAAAACATTTCTGTTTTGAATCCTTCAGCATCTTGGTTATGAGAGTTTATGGCCAGAATCCTAGTACCGATTTATGCTTACATAAGGGAAATCCTGTGACGAGCGATCAGATGAAGGGAAAGGCACACATCCGATCAAATCCTGAGTTTTTGCAGCAAAATGCCACTCATTAACAAGGTACTAGTTCCATTCCTAGGTGCATGCCCAATTGTGCCATTGAGTATACACCCAGGAATGCTAACAGACCCTTGTTAACGAGTAAACATTTGATGCCAAACTTAATGTAATTTCCCTTATGTGCAAACAAATCAGCAATAGGATTCTGGCGTGTATGGTATAATGTGTAGCGTGTATGATTATGAGTCTAGGAGACAAAGGTTCAAATCGCATGCACTTAGCATCGCCTACTTCACTACCTTGTTGTGAAGATATAATAAAAGGTCACTGGATGTCAGAGTGGTCCGGAGAAAAGGTGGGTGGAAAACAAAATAAACAACCCATTCTATATTTTATAAGCCCCTTTGAATCATTTTATTGGGAGAGAGCTGAGATATATACTGAACGAGTGAAAAAATACATTGCATGTTTCCTAATGGTTTCACATACAGAACTTCTAATCCTTTCAACAGCTATATGAAGCTGGCCCTAATTATTGTCCACAAATTCATATTGGTCTTTACATAAAATTTGCCTCACTTGCTTCTGCCAAAAAAAAAAAAAAAAGTATGGTGTAATGATAACAATCAACCCCTGTTGTTTCTCCTGCCGGTCTCTGAGGTTCCACATAGGAGACAAAACTCGCTAACTACTGTGAATGTCTCTTTGAGAAGTAAAGAGAGAGAAAGGAAGACCATAATGAGCTGGGAAACAATTCTTTTTTAAAGAAGTATAAAAGAGATGGGTTAATGTTGGATATTTAGGGAATTAATCTAAAGGTTCTTTGAGATTGGATTAGCTCTTTTAAAATATGCACTTTTAAAATGTACCCACATAATGTCAAGTACAAATGCAAGATCAAATAAATTCACAAACTATAGCGTCCACTTGCCAGGGATGTGTGTGTTCTGTGCTGTTCAGTCAGAACCGACTTCTCGCAAGCCTAATCGGGCTTTCAATGAAAGTGAAATATTTAAGAGTGGTTTTACCAGTTCCACACCCCCAGTGAATTTCCATGGCCAAGTGAAGATTTGAACCCTCTTCTCCAGAGTCCTAGATGGTCACTGTACCCACTACATCACACTGGGAATCAAAACCAGAGACGTAGAAACTAGCAAATAGCTGAGGCAGTCCTAAAGTCTTTCCTTCTGGTTTTGTTTTCCTGCTTTCCCATGGCAAAAGGCTAGTTTGAAACATCCACTAAGTTGAGAGCATTTTATAGGCCCCGCCACATATTCCGTGTGGGGGCTGAGCATTGGCAAGGGAAATTGTGGCACGAAGGCCTGAGGAAAGCTCAAAATGACACCCTTTGTTTCTAAGAAGCAAAATGGGGTGTGGGGATGAGCCAAAGAAACACCCTGCTATGAATGGTTGTACAAACAAGCCCTGCTAGTTTGGGACAACAATGGTTTTAGATACAATAGTTAACAGTAGCTATAAAGTTTGCATCAGGTGTCCGTGCGTGCATCCAGTTTAGGAGAATTCAATGTAAAGGCATTCAAAAGCTAAGAGCACAGCTGCTGCCATTACCCTAACCAGTTAAGAAAAGAAGATAATGCCAGAACAGTCTTTTCCAAACATCTGGCACCAAGAAGATGCAGGCACGGAGCCTTCTATATCAGGGATCAGGGAACTTTTTTACCTTTTACCCCCCCCCCAAATTTTTTATATACACCGATATTACCCCCTTGATTTGAAAGGAAGGAAATCATACATTATTTGAATTCAAAATCTTACTGAATCTATTCAAAATTACTTTGAAAGCTTCAACTTAATTGAAAACTTCAGATTTTGGAAAAATGATGTTGCTTTATCTTGGATATGAGAACATCAATATTGGGGTTCTGCTCATCCTCATTACCCCCAGGATTTTCATTTTTACCCCATTTGGGGTAATTTACCCCTGTTCCCTGACCACTGTTCTACATTATCCCAGTCTTCAGGCTCCCTGGCAGAGCCAGTTCCAGGTGTTTCCTATCTGTGGGCATTCCTCAGGTTCATTTTGATCCAAAATATATCAGATTGCATGAACTGTGCCATAAAAAGTTGCTCATTGCATAAACAATCATTAGTGTTCTGGACGGAATAGCCTTGAGAATGAACAAACCATATTTTTTCCAGGTACTGTGGGTTGTTGTTGTTCTTTAGTTGTTAAGTCATGGCAAACTCTTCATAGACCCATGGACCAGAGCACGACAGACCCTCCTGTCTTCTACTGCCTCCTGGAGTTGGGTCAAATTCATGTTGGTAGCTTCGATGACACTGTCCAACTATCTCATCCTCTGTCGCCCCCTTCTCCTCTTGCCTTCACACTTTCCCAACATCAGGGTCTTTTCCAGGGAGTCTTCTCTTCTCATGACATGGCAAAAGTATTGGAGCCTCAGCTTCAGGATCTCTCCTTCCAGTAAGCACTCAGAGTTGATTTCCTTTAGAATGGATAGGCTTGTTCTCTTTGCAGTCCAGGGGACTCTCAAGAGTCTCCTCCAGCACCACAATTCCAAAGCATCAATTCTTCACCAGTCAGCATTCTTTATGGTACAGCTCTCACTTCCATACATCACCACTGGAAAAACCATAGCTTTGATTATGCAGAACTTTGTTGGCAAGGTGATGTCTCTGCCTTTTAAGATGCTGTCAAGGTTTGTCATCGCTTTCCTCCCAACAAGCAGGCGTCTTTTAATTTCGTGGCTGCTGTCACCATCTGTAGTGATCATGGAGCTCAAGAAAGTAAAATCTGTCACTGCCTCCATATCTTCCCCTTCTATTTCCCAGGAGGTGATGGGACCAGTGGCCATGATCTTAGTTTTTTAGATGTTAAGCTTCAGAACATTTTGGTACTCTCCTCTTTCACCCTCATTAAGAGGTTCTTTAATTCCTCCTCACTTTCTGCCATCAAAGTGGAATCATCTGCATATCTGAGGTTGCTGATATTTCTTCTGGCAATCTTAATTTTTTCTTTGGATTCATCCAGTCCAGCCTTTCGCATGATGTATTCTGCATATAAGTTAAATAAGCAGGGAGACAATATACAGCCTTATCGTACTCCTTTCCCAATTTTGAACCAATCAGTTGTTCCATATCTAGTTCTAACTGTTGCTTCCTGTCCCAAGTATCGATTTCTCAGGAGATAGATAAGGTATTCAGGCACTCCCATTTTTTAGAAAGAAGTTGCCATAATTTGCTGTGGTCCACACAGTCAAAGGCTTTTGTGTAGTCAATGAAGCGGAAGTAGATGTTTTTCTGGAACTCTGGCTTTTTCCATAATCCAGCGCATGTTAGCAATTTGGTCTCTAATTCCTCTGCCCCTTCAAAATCCAGCTTGTACTTCTGGGAGTTCTCGGTCCACATACTGCTGAAGCCTACCTTGTAGGATTTTGAGCATAACCTTGCTAGCATGTGAAATGAGTGCAATTGTACAGTAGATACTGTGGCTATCCATCACTATCTAACCTCTCCTTCTAGGCATCATTTATTTCAGATGTATATGTGCTTGCAGTAAACAAAGGCAAACAGAAGCATTCCAGTGGCAAACCTATGGTTCATACCTACAATTTCTGCAAGTGTGTGTGCTGGAGAGATAACAGGGGCATTCTAATTATTAATGATTCTGCACAATACCAGCCACATCTGTTACTGACACAGATTTGGTGAATGGCTGTAAGATCAACATTAATTTTTTTAACAGAGTTAGTAATCAGGAAGAAATCTAAATGGTGGATATAGCATGTTGTAAGACAGCTACCAATATCTTATTTGTTTCCTCATATATCACAGTGAGTGGGACGTGGTGGCGCTGCAGGTTAAACCGCAGAAGCCTCTGTGCTGCAAGGTCGGAAGACCAGCAGTTGTAAGATCGAATTCATGCGACGGAGTGAGCTCCCGTCACTTGTCCCAGCTCCTGCCAACCTAGCAGTTTGAAAGCATGTGAACATGCGAGTAGATAAATAGGTACCACCATGATGGGAAGGTAACGGCGTTCCGTGTCTACTCGCACTGGCCACGTGACCATGGAAACTGTCTTCAGACAAACACTGGCTCTACGGCTTGGAGACGGGGATGCGCACCTCGCCCTAGAGTCGGACACGACTGAACTAAATGTCAAGGGGAACCTTTACCTTTACCGATATCACAGTGGGTTACATCACCAGCAGAGCCTGGAGCCAGGATTTTGAATGGTTTCTCCTGGCAACAAGACTCTGGACAAAAGATATAATTTGAGGCAGGGGGGGGCTTCTTCCTCCCTCTCTCTCCTTTATCTCCCACCTAAATAGGTTACACATGAACAATGTAATATAACATAAATAAGACTGCCTTGCAAAAGTAATCTTGGTAGCAATAAATAAGTGAACAATACTTAGGTAAACAAACAAACAACATAACAATGAAAGGAAAGTTTGTCTTATGACCATATGCAAGCCTTCAGTACTAGAAAACAAAATGTGTATCCAAAGAAGAAGCTGCAATAAGGAGCCCACCAGGCTGGGGTCCTCAGTAACGTGGCCGTTGGGAGAAAAGATTGTGCACAACGTTGGTGCTCAAACTGTGTGAAGATCACGCATCATGGTCCCACCTGTGACAAACCCAGACCTACTGGGATATGCCACACAGTTACCCTAAGCTGCCACCAACCATTCCCTATAAGAAGTCACACAGACCAGGGATGGATTTTTAAACAATAAAAAGAATCAGGTTTATTTTAAATACACACAGGGAAATAAAACGATCAGGTGAATAAAATAAAGTAACGTGGCTTAGTTTCACTCATACATACACACAGTGTGGTTCACACAGAACCTTAACTTAAAGCACAGACCCTGAACCTATCAGTTCTGGCTAACCAACAGACACCTGAACCTATCAGGTTGGTACTCTGACACACAGTAGTACCCTGTCTGACACACAGACTCCCACAACAGCTTCTTCTTCCCAGCTGCTGCTTCGTCACCTCCCAGTGTCTCTCAGCATCTCCTCAGCGTGTCCTAAACTCTCCACACACGCATCACATATTTATACAGTACAGCCCCTCCTCCTGATGTCCCGCCTTCCACTCCCCATAGGATGGAACTTTTCCCTCCAAACCCATGACAGACAGGTAACATCAGTGCTGTATGTAACACCTCCCCTCTTTATAAGTTGTTTTGTAGGGGGAAAGCTAACGTGCTTTTCACCAAAAAACAACCTGTACAAAATACACAACAACCGTTATACATACCATATTATACTTACTCATACTTACATTCTAAGTTAAACATTTCAATTAGGCATTTAAACACTTACCATATACATTACATCAATTTACCTTTATTCATACAAACCAATTCAAAAAAACAGGTACATTTAACCTTTTGTCATTAATATATATACATATAGTCCATGTTTCTTTCGCCGTCTTCATTCTTCAGGTCTTCTTGAAAGGGCGTCAGCAACACAGTTCACTGACCCTCTGACCACCTTCACTTCAAAGTCATAGTCCTGTAGGTTTAAAGCCCACCTCATAAGTTTGCTATTGTGGGTTTTCATTGTCTTTAACCATTGCAATGGTGAATGGTCAGTACACAGAACAAAATGTCTTCCCCAGATGTAAGGCTTGGCCTTCTGGATCGCGTAGACTATGGCCAAACACTCCTTCTCCACGGTTGCCAAATGTCTCTCACCTTTTTGAAGTTTCCTACTCAGGTAGGACACTGGATGCTGGTCACCATTCTCATCCTCCTGGCACAGAACTGCTCCTACCCCGCTGTTAGACGCATCGGTGTAGATGATGAACTCCCGGTCGAAGTCTGGAGCCCGCAGCACAGGATAGTTGATTAACGCCTCCTTCAACCTCTGGAACGCCGCCTCACAGTCGCTGGTCCACGGGATGCGGTCATCAGCCTTCTTCCTCGTCAGATCGGTCAGCGGAGCCGCAATCTCGCTAAACCTCGGGATGAACTTTCTGTAGTAGCCCACCAACCCAAGAAATGATTTGACCTTTTTCTTGGTGTTGGGTCTAGGCCAATCACGAACAGCTTCTATTTTGGCCTCCAGGGGTTTTATCACTCCTCCCCCTACCATGTGACCCAAGTATTTTATTTCTGGGCTACCCAGCTGACACTTGCTGGCCTTTACTGTTAGCCCTGCTGCACTTAACCTCTGCAGCACTAACTCCAGGTGTATCAGGTGATCTTCCCAGGTATTACTGAAGATCCCTATGTCGTCAATGTAGGCCACTGTAAAGTCACTGAGCCCTGCCAAGGTCTGGTCCATCAGCCTTTGGAATGTGGCTGGTGCATTTCTGAGACCAAAGCTCAGGACTCGAAACTCATAGAGACCAAAAGGGCTGCAAAAGGCAGTCTTTTCTTGATCCCTGGGACCAATTCTTAATTGCCAATATCCCTTTACCAGGTCCAATGATGAGATGAACCGACAACCCCCTATGGTTTCAATCAGGTTGTCTAGCCTGGGCATTGGGTAGGCATCAGGAGTGGTTACACGGTTTAATTTCCTGTAATCGACACAAAACCTAATGCTCCCATCAGGCTTGTCCACAAGGACTATCGGAGAGGACCAAGGACTAGAAGAGGGGACGATTATGTTCTCCCTCAGCATCTCGTCCAGCTCCTTCCGCACCTTGTCCCTATAGGGTCCCGTTACTCGGTATGGGGATACTGCCTGCGGGGGTGCATCCCCTGTGTGGATCCGATGCATCACTCCCTTCACTATCCCCGGCTTGTTGGAAAACACCTGTTGATATTTCCTAAGCAGCATTTTTAGTTCTTGCTGCTGGTCTTGGGTGAGTGCAGGACTGATCTTTACCTCCTCTGGGTTGTATTTTACTTCCCCTCTACCCTCCCAGAAGGGCAATTCCGCTTCCTCACTCTCAGCTGCTTTTATAGCAAATAGAACCCTCTGTTCCCCTCTGTAGTAGGGTTTTAGGGCATTCACATGAACCACCCTCCTTGCTTGGTTCTCCTCCTGCTCTATTAGGTAGTTCAGGTCTGACATCTTGGAAATGACCCTATATGGTCCTGCCCATTTGAGCTGCAGTTTATTCTCTCTGCAGGGCCTAAGCCAAAGCACTTCCTCCCCTGGGTCAAAGTGCCTCTCTCTAGCTTTGTGGTCATACCATGTTTTCTGTCTGACCTTCTGAGCTTGCAGGTTTTCTGCTGCCAGCTCTAGATTTCTCCTTAGGTCATTCATCAAGGTGTCTATGTAAGTCACAACGTCTTGTGGGTCATCCTGGGTGATCTGCTCCCAATTTTGCTTGATCAACTCAAGGGGCCCTTTCACCCCTAAGTGTGCAGCAAACATGTCAGAGTGACCCCTTTGTAAGATCATGGGGCGATACTTTTCAGGTACCACCAGCTGACTTCTGATCCCATCTCCCCCTTTTGAGATATTCCTCAGGGTCTCTCTATATAAAATCCCCTTTTTCTCCAGAAATCTCACTGGGGTTTCAGGTGTTAGCTGGGCGTCAGTCACCTGTTCAAAACACTTTTGGAGAGTGGCGTCTGCCTTTTGCTCCTGTCCAAATCTGCTGTCTGTGGTTAAGGTTTCCACCACAGCTTCTGAACTCCCCTCTGCCTCCGTCTCTGGCTCATCATTACCCCCCTGAACTGTCCCTGTGGTGGCTTGTGAGCGTGTAATCACTAGCACCCGTTTCACATGTTCAGCCAGGTCATTTCCCACGAGCACGGCTGCTGGCAGAGCCGATGAAATCGCTATCCGCCAATCTCCCCTCCAGCCTTGAAAGTTGACAGGTACCTCTGCTACTGGCAGAGAGATTACCTGCCCCTCAATCCCTGCCACCTTCATGCTCTCATTTGGGATTATAAACTCCCTAGGAATAATATCTGGATGGCACAGGGTTACCTGGGAACAAGTGTCCCGCAGCCCCCTATACTGACGGTCAAGTATTCCTACGTCCACCCCGGCTGTCTCAAACAACTGAGAATCTGTTTTCACCAGCAAGCAGCGTTTTACCTCCACAAGAGGACCATTTTCCTCAGCCTGCTCAGCAGAGGTAGCTGTTCCAGACTGAGTAGCCATGGCAACAGGCTCCCTCAGTGACACTGAGCCTTGCTCCTTCTGGACACAGAACACAGCTTTTGGCTTGGTCCCACTAGAATTCTGAGGCACCATTCCTTTTAGCTGCTTTAATTTCTCACACTCTGAGATTAGATGACCCTTTCCCTGACAGAAATAACATTTTCTGGTGTATTTTGATTCTCTCTCATCTTGTTTTGGTTTTCCCTCCAAAATCTGAGGTCTTGGTTTCATGTCTGAGGGCTTCCCTTCACCATGGGCCCCTCCCCCTTGCTGGCTTTTCCCTGGTCCCTGAGAGTACTTGCTGTAGGTTTCTTTGGGTTTACCCACAGATTTCCCCTCACCCAAGGGCTTTCTTATTTGGGAGATAAAATCTGCGATCTCTGCGGCTGCTGCCACAGATTTTGGTTTCCTTTCCCTCACCTGGAATTTCAATTCCCCATGCAGGACTGAATAGAACTGTTCCAGTGCTATCAAATCTTTAAGCTGTTCATAGGTCTCTGTCCCCTCCTGCGACAGCCATTTCTCAAGCAGCCTCACCAATTGGGCCCCCACTTGGGTAAAAGTCTGTTCTGGCTTCTTGGTTAGGGACCTGAATCTTTGTCTCAGCTGCTCTGCATTTATCCCATGTCTGGCAAACACCAGTTTTTTAAACTCTGCAAAATCTTTCATCCGTTCCTCAGGCATCTCGGCATAAACCTCAGCCAGGCTACCACTGATTAAAGATCGCATGATGGTCATCTTCTCAGTTTCCCTCACTGAGAAGTCCACAAACGCTCTTTCCACTAAGGAAAAGAACACCTCAGGACAATCTCCCTTGTGGTACACAGGGAATTTCTTCAGATCAGCCTTAGACAGTTGGCCTCCCTCAGAATCCCTATTGTTATTATTGTTCTAGTTCATCATTTCCAATTTCTTTAATTCAAACGCCATTTTCTCTCTCTGCAATTCCCTCTCCATTTCCATTCTCTCCCTCTCTAATCTTTCTTCTTTTTCCAATTGCCTCATCCTCAGTTCATGCTGTTGGGCTATGAGCAATTTTCTAAGTTCTGGGTTCTGCTCTCCTGTGCTGTCACCCTGCACTGAGCCAAATTCATCCTCAGAACCTTGGTCAATCTGGGGGTCTTTCACTTCACTCATGTCTGCTACTTGGCTTCGAGTCAAGGGCATAATCCCCCCTCAGAACAGGCTGCTTTAAAAGTCAAGCCTCAAAATAAAACGACCACTTTTTTCCTTTTTGCCTCAGAACCAGCTCTCCCTAGAGATTGCTGCTGTTCTTCAGCACTAACTTGCAACAGTATCGAGTCAGAGCCTACCCCCCTCTGCTGGGCCTCTCAGCTGGCAAGCTAGATCACTGTTGCTACGCAGTTTTGCCTCAGCTTTTTCCCGCCAAAACTAGGCTGCCTCAGAGCACCTTAATCTAAGTCTCCCCAGTTGGCACGTTCTTCTACTAGCGCACCTCCCCGTGAGGTACACCTAGAAGATTACCTACGCGCCTCAGACTGTCCCTGACTAGACCCCCCTTGCTCTGGGCACACTTGCCAAGGCTTTGTTGGACCGCTGGACAACTGGACCAGTCGTATCCCACACGCTGGACACCAATCAATGTGACAAACCCAGACCTACTGGGATATGCCACACAGTTACCCTAAGCTGCCACCAACCATTCCCTATAAGAAGTCACACAGACCAGGGATGGATTTTTAAACAATAAAAAGAATCAGGTTTATTTTAAATACACACAGGGAAATAAAACGATCAGGTGAATAAAATAAAGTAACGTGGCTTAGTTTCACTCATACATACACACAGTGTGGTTCACACAGAACCTTAACTTAAAGCACAGACCCTGAACCTATCAGTTCTGGCTAACCAACAGACACCTGAACCTATCAGGTTGGTACTCTGACACACAGTAGTACCCTGTCTGACACACAGACTCCCACAACAGCTTCTTCTTCCCAGCTGCTGCTTCGTCACCTCCCAGTGTCTCTCAGCATCTCCTCAGCGTGTCCTAAACTCTCCACACACGCATCACATATTTATACAGTACAGCCCCTCCTCCTGATGTCCCGCCTTCCACTCCCCATAGGATGGAACTTTTCCCTCCAAACCCATGACAGACAGGTAACATCAGTGCTGTATGTAACACCACCCTGTGACCTCAGCACACCTAAGACTTTGAAGGTGCAGTGAGCAGTGCAGGCTGCACAGCACCATTGTGGAGAGGGGGGGGAATTTTCTCCCTCTTCATGTGGGCCCCTACAGACAGTGGGTCCTGGGCAAACGCCCACTTTGCCCTCTGAATAAAACAGCCCTGCTTGGAAAGGGGCCAGCTGAGATCATCTGAGTGATCCGGTTATAGGGCTTGCCACCTGTGCAAGGTGCATAGTCCCCGAGCACCACCGAAGGAGGTACTGGTGAACCATGTCTGATGATTTTGTACCTGGAAAACCCTAGGAGGATCACCACAGGTCAGAACTAGGGATGGGCATGACCCATGGTTTGATGCTTTGGTATGGTTTCGCAGACCAGACCCACAAGTGTTGCCTGTTATTCATTAAAGGACAGGGAGAGTAGAATCCAGTTAATTCTCTAGGAATATTTAGCAGCTTTCAGTTACATGAACTGTACCATGCTTCCAGAAAGACTTTTAGGAGGTACTATAGCAAATGGAAGAGGTATATTATTGAGTTCCTAACCTATTCAATGTCTATGTGAAGCTCCGTGGAGGAGTACTCCAGCAAGACAGACTGGAGTGCCATCAAAATGCAAATTGCAATCTCCTGATGTTACTCTCTGCTACTGGTTTTTGTTTTGTTCTGTTTTGTTTTGCTGATATTTGTTCTATTTTTTAATTTTCATGTTGTATTTTATTTACGTATTTTATTTTTATTTGTCAGCCACCCAGAGAACACTGGCTATTGAAAATGAATTAGTAGATTAATTAAGAGCCCAATATTCTCATTTTCAGATCATATCCTTCAATTAGTATAAAACTATTATATAAGAATAAATGTATTCTCGTCATTATTCTTAATTAAAGGACTTGAATCCTGTCATTAACTCTAAACTACTGGCTAAAGTAGACATAACAGCTGAATACTTGTAGCTATTATTCTCATTCTAGAAAAAGCAGCTTCGGGAGAGGGTGATGTGACTCATCCAAAATGTGTATGTGTGAAGAGAGAGTGTTCAATCCTTTCCTCACATACCATTTCCCAATCTGCTTCCCAAACACCACATCCTTCTTTGCGAGGGATAATTGCGGTTTGTTGTATGCATTTATATAGATCATCTAGTTTGGCTCACACTTGGCTTCTTCTTGCTTAAACAAACTATCTCAACACTGCTTCTCTTTTTCCTGCTCCCCACTCCCATTCTGCTGTTCACCTTTGTCTCTAGGAGTGTCTTTCGGATAGCAAGTGCTGAATGCATGAATTCAAATCCTTCTGTCACAAACAAAATCACCTTAAACCCATCAAGCATTATTGGCCAGAATCTTATAGAGGCAATTGATGCTTACCCCAGATAAATCACAGAACTCTTGGCAGCAAATTACTGCTTGTTAGTGAGGTACAGTTGTGCCTCACTTTACGAGTGGCCTGCATTACGACCAAACCGCTTAACGATGATCTTTTTGCGATCGCAATTACGATTGCAAAATGATGGTATAAATGGGGGAATTTTGCTTTGCTGCTTCGGGAACCGATTCTTCGCAAAATGACTTTTTTCGAACTGCTGATCGGCAGTTTCAAAATGGCCACCGGGTGATTAAAATGGCTCCCCACTGTGTTTAAGGACGGATTCCTCGCTATACAGGCAGTGAAAATGGCTGCCATATGGAGGATCTTCACTGGACAGTGAGTTTTTACCCCATTGGAACGCATTGAACGGGTTTCAATGCGTTTCAATGGGGTTTTAAGCGAGGCACCACTGTACTAGTTGTATCCTTGGACACACACCCAGTTGTGTGTTAGGCAGGCGCCCAGAAATGCAACTAGCACCAAATTACTAAGGAGTTATTTCCATTATGCAAGCATAAATAGTCAATAGGATTGCAGCTGTTACATTTTCTTAAAGGGAAATGTACCATCAGTTTTCTAATGCACACCTGCCAGATAGGCAGTGGTAGGGTAACAGGATGTAGCAGGTGGAGGCTTCATCTGCATGTAACAGAAGAAACCAGTGCTTCTGTCTGAGTGCTCTCTACCTGGGCAACAACATTGGTCAAAGACTGCTGACAGGGATCTTTTCCAGCCCTACATGAAGATACATGAATATGAATGTGGGACCTTCCACAAGCAAAACCCTGCTCTTACCACTGAGCTATATCTTGGTATGAAAATAGAGACCCGACACATATATGACAGGGCTGTGCATTGGCTCTTGGCAAGAGCTAGATTCCAGGTTTTATATATTAACAAGGATTGAAGTGAATCTACCCCAACCCAGTTCCAGTTTTTATTGAGACTATCCTGATAAAATCTGATATCTGAAAGGTTAACATTTTTAATGACCTGCTGAAAAATAGGGAAAATGAAACAGAACATTAGAATACCATATGTGACAGATGCTTAAGTGGTGTGAGATGACCGAAAAGAGGAAGGAAGGGGGCTTTCCCCACTGACAGTTTCTCCTCCTGGTGACAAAGGACCTCCCCAAATTCTCTAGTCACTGAGAATGTGATAAGGCCCCAGGTTGTCTTACTCCTCAGGTCACTTACTTGTTATTTAGCTTAGGGCAGGTGTGGCACTGCCTTATTTAGTTTCACTTTAATTTTGGACTATGTGTATATGTGCGACTGTCAGGACTGGGGCCATGCCGGAACCAGGCAACCTTGGTGCATGCAGGATCGGCCCCATCCCTCTGGGGAGAACTGCTCTAGAGATGGCAGGACTGGGTCCTTTCCATGCAGCTGTTGCCCGGCTCCTCAGGAGTGCCACCTGTGGAATCTGAGGGCTGGGCTATATGAGAACAGGCTCTCCCGGCAGGCCTCTGCCTCTGCCACGAAGGTCTCAGGCTGTCCTGTTATTCCTGCCTTGCCTCACGGTCCAACCTTGTTATTTCTGCCTTGCCTCCTTATTCCTGCCTTGCCTGGTTGTTCCTGCCATGTCTACTTACACTGTTGTTCCTGCCTTGCCTCTCCTTGCGTCCCTGGACCCTTCTGCCTTGATACTGTGCCTCCTGGGCTGCCTGACCACTATTTGCATCATCCTTCTGTTTGGCTCCTGTTTGGACTCAAAACCCTAGCTGGTTGGTCTCTGCTCGGACGGTGGGGTTGTTTCTAACTTCCTCCTGTGGTCTTGCTCTGGACTGGGTCCTGGTGCCTTTTCTACTGAACCCTGATAGTTACCACATTTTATGCTTTTAACTGTAATTTATTGTATTGTATTTGTTTTCATTGCACTCTATGATACAGTGGTGCCTCGCTTAGCGAGGTTAATCCATTTCGGATTAACCCTCGCTCAGCGAATCCATCGCTAAGTGAAACAAAAAAGCCCATAGGAACGTATTAAAACTGATTTAATGCGTTCCTATGGACTTAAAACTCACCGTTGTGCGAGTTTCCTCCATTGCGGCGGCCATTTTGGATGCCTCGTTAGCGAGGCAAAACAGCGGTCGCCATTTTGTTTTAGCGGCGGCCATTTTGGAACCGCCGATCAGCTGTTCGCTATGCTTTGATCGCGTCCGCGCGATCATCGCATAGCGAAAAAAGCCCATAGGGGCCATTGCTGAGCGAACGCTCCAGCGATGGCCTGGGACCCTTCGTTATGCGGTTTCATCGCATAGCGAAGTGTTCGCTATGCGAGGCACCACTGTATTTGATTTATACCCCAATTGTATTATTATTATTATTATTATTATTATTATTATTATTATTATTATTATTATTATTATTATTATTATTATTATTATTATTATTATTATTATTATTATTATTATTATTATTATTATTATTATTATTATTATTATTATTTTACATATGTATTATTTTATTATTCTGTTGTACACCACCCAGAGTGGTCCTGACTGCCAGATGGGCAGTATATAAATCAAATAAATAATATAATAAATAATATAAGAATTGGGTGCTCGCTTTTTTGTCTGGAGTTTGAGTGATTAGGCTTTAGTCAGTCTTAGCATGATACCCTCTGTCCTTTTCTCCTTCTTCTCCACCCCCATGAATTTTGGGTTTTCCTTCTTCTGTTTGCCACTTGTCTTTTTGGTTCTGGGTCTTGTTGCTGCTGCTACATGCTCATTCTTGAACTGAGAGGGCTGCAAAGCCAACAACTGCTTTTAAAAAGTGGTGGGGAAAATAAAGAAGTAAATTTTAGACATGGCTTGCCCCCAAATCTAAAAAGTGATCTGTCAGCATTTTGGCATGGTGAAGCTACATGGTGTTTTCTACCACCTTAGCATGTTTCATGTTAATGTGCAACAGCCCCTCATAATAACCGTTTCCACATCCTGATTCAAATGAATGTGAATTTGGGATATTCCAAAATCTGTCAACCTGGATCCAGGCTTAGATCGAGTGCTGTAGATGTTCCTGGTTCTATTTGGATCCTGCTCTGAATTGACATGCAGATTCAATCTGGGGACTTGAGTACATCCCAATACAGATGTCTGAGAATTCCTGAGCATTCTCAGGCTTCAATGAATACTTTGACTGGAACATGAAAATGTCAGATTGTCCAAGTTTAGAGTGCACCCTTGGTTCAGATTACAGAGACAATGACTTGGAGCAAATACAGATTCATGCGCACATAGAGACAGCACTGGTTGACTGGCTGTTTTTGAAAGTCACAAAAATATAGTTTTGAGCCATATAAATGAGCTGCAGCAAGCATTGGGCTTTTCTCTCTCCCCTTCCTCCCCATGTTCCTTGTACAGAGCCCAAAAAAGTTACAGATGTTCCATCTTTGTTTAATTACAGTTTGCAATGTCATCCAAAGCTTGTAAACTATGGTTTGCAATAACTGTGGTCTGTTTGAAGCTAATTTACTTCAAACCATAGTATCTGAGCAGCTTGGTAAGGTCTGGTTAATGAAAAGTACATGTGAAAGCCTTAAAAGCACCACTTCTCAACCACATAGACGGAGGGGAGATGTACGTGAGTTGTAGGGTTAACTGTATCTTGTTCACATCCCACTAAGCTAGTAGTGGACAACTTTCTCTGTTCTGGAGGACAAATTTTAACTCCCTGAGACCCAGCACAGGTTGCACCCTCACTAAAGATGTATGGATTGTTGGCTTTATTTTTCCTGTCTGCTGATATGACTAACTATTCGTTACTGTGGGCTGAAATCTGGTCCTGAAATTTATTGGAGGGAAGGAGAGAAGATATACAAAAAATGTACTTTCATTAAAGAAATGAACACACTGCTATACGAGAAGAGAATACTCATAGAAGGGAATCACCACTCCTTGATGTTTCCAACAGCAACACTGCATTTGGCTTTAAGAGCAGCAAGAAAAAAATTCCTGGCACCAGTGAGTGTGAGGGTCTAGAAGTAGCCCAAGAACTATAAAAATTTGCAAGGTTGGTACATATAGGCCAAGAGCCAGCTATTGTTTAAGCCTGTACTAAACCATGGTTTGGCATAACATTCAAATGCATTTCCCTCTCTTTTGCTGTCTTTCCATTGTTATGAATAAAGGAAATCAGAAATAATGGGTACTTTATACTCTCAAAATGGTAAATAGAAAAATGAAAAATGGTGATTGTTTTGATGCAGATTTTCCAGGGATTGAGAGAGAGGGAGGTGTACGTGACATACAGGTTTTGTTTTCTAATTGGCAGAGGAATATCTGTGTCTACCATCTTGTCCAGAGAGGAGCAAGATTGAAAGCAAAGTTCTGATTATATCTTTTCATGTTCCTTTTGCCCTGTTACTAGAACAATTAATTTAAAATGGTAGCACTGAGCCTTATTGATTCATTTAGCACTTGGAAGCTTAATGAGGTGTAAATCCTACAGGCAGCTGCATAGTAGAGCTGACAAAGTAATTTATATCAATTGATGTGATTAGTATAGGTCTTCAATCACTCCATTGTTGCTCTCTGCAATCTGTCATATTCTGAATGGGAGGAAAACTTAATTTTTGAGCTTCCCTTAGCCAGGATCTAATTTCCTCTGTGTTGTACTCATGCAACTTGAAATGTGATGCTCTGCATAGACAAATAAATACATATTGCCCATTGTTGCACAGGGAACTATTTTAGTCCTAGGTTTTTCATCTTTCCTTAATTCCTTGCCCTCCTTAGATATAATTTGTTATTGCAAAATGCATAGTAGATGCCAGTCCGTTCTTCTAAAGGAGTCATCCTCCCACCATGGCTGAAGGATTCTGTCTTGGGTGACCATGTCAGAGCTCCACAGGAGATATGAAAGCTTTGCCTGTCACATCATTGTACGATCAAGGATGCTGATGCAAGTAGCATGTCCAATTGGTCTATAAAGTCTTTAACTGAAACCGGGGTTGGGCAGATGTCAGCCCTCCCCGATCTATCAGGATTTCAATATAACTTTTAGATCAAGGAACTGGGCCAAAACATACAAACAGAACATAAGATGTGAAAGTTCTACAATTAGACCGGAGAAAAAGATGCACAAAATTGACATTTGGCTGGACAGCAGCCCTTGTCAACAGGTCTAGGGGTCTTGCTAGACAGCAACCTCAATATGAGCCAACACTGTCATGCAACAGCCAGGGGAAAAAAAACCCTCACACATTTCTAGACTGTATTGTCGTTTAGTCATTTAGTCGTGTCCGACTCTTCGTGACCCCATGGACCACAGCACACCAGGCCCTCCTATCTTCTACTGCCTCCCGGAGTTGTGTCAAATTCATGTTGGTTGCTTTGCAGACTGTCCAGCCATCTCATCCTCGGTCATCCCCTTCTCCTCTTGCCATCACACTTTCCCAACATCAGGGTCTTTTCCAGGGAGTCTTTTCTTCTCATTAGATGGCCAAAGTACTGGAGCCTCAGCTTCAGGATCTGTCCTTCCAGTGAGCACTCAGGGTTGATTTCCTTTAGAATTGATAGGTTTGTTCTCCTTGCAGTCCAGGGGATTCTCAAGAGTCTCCTCTAGCACCACAATTCAAAGGCATCAATTCTTCGGCGGTCTGCTTTCTTTATGGTCCAGCTCTCACTTCCATACATCACAACAGGAAAAACCATAGCTTTGACTATTCGGACTTTTGTTGGCAAGGTGATGTCTCTGCTTTTTAAGATGCTGTCAAGATTTGTCATCGCTTTCCCCCCAACAAGCAGGCGTCTTTTAATTTCGTAGCTGCTGTCTCCATCTGCAGTCATCATGGAACCCAGGAAAATAAAATCTGTCACTGCCTCCATATCGTCCCCTTCTATTTCCCAGGAGGTGATGGGACCAGTGGCCATGATCTTAGTTTTTTTGATGTTAAGTTTCAGACCGTTTTTTGCACTCTCCTCTTTCACCCTCATTACAAGGTTCTTTAATTCCTCCTCACTTTCTGCTATCAGAGTGGTGTCATCTGCATATTGGAGGTTGTTGATATTTCTTCAGGCAATCTTAATTCCGACTTGGGATTCCTCCAGTCCAGCCTTCCGCATGATGTATTCTGCATATAAGTTGAATAAGCTGGGGGACAATATACAGCCTTGTCGTACTCCTTTCCCAATTTTGAACCAATCAGTTGTTCCATGTCCAGTTCTAACTGTTGCTTCCTGTCCCACATATAGGTTTCTCAGTAGATAGATAAGGTGGTCAGGCACTCCCATTTCTTTAAGAACTTGCCATAGTTTGTTGTGGTCGACACAGTCAAAGGCTTTTGCATAGTCAATGAAGCAGAAGTAGATATTTTTCTGGAACTCTCTGGCTTTCTCCATAATCCAGCGCAAGTTAGCAATTTGGTCTCGAGTGCCTCTGCCTCTTCGGAATCCAGCTTGTACTTCTGGGAGTATCAGCAAGGGTATAATGTCCATGTAAAGGGAAGCAAGAAGTTCTATTCAATCATTCAGTTCACACATAGACCCCACACATGAAGAGGGGATGTGGTAGCCCTGCCCCCTCTGCTGTCACTTTTGTCAGGGAAACAAGACAGTCTGAATTGAAAGGGCTGTTATACCCAGCCAGCCGCGGCACATCAATCAGGACCCTGATTGTTTTCTACTGCTGGCTCAGGTGGAATGGCTACTCAAACACAGCAACCTGGTCCTCTTCAAACTGTTTTGTTTGTGTCATTAAGCTACGAGGGGGTGGGGGGAGACCAGTGCATTCCTTTAATCACATATGGGATCCACACACACAAACTGAATGATCACATTCAGTTATGGAGCTACTATACCCTGCTTTGGTCAGATCTCACTCGGAATATTGCTGTGTCCAGTTCTGGACATCACAATTAAGGAAGATTATTGATAAGATGAGACATGGCCAGAGGAGTACAACCAAGGTGGTTAAGGGTCTGGAAGCAACCGTTGAGGGCACTGAGGGTGTTCAGCCTGGAGAAGACTGAAAAGTAAGAGGGTATTGCATGGGAAAGGAAGCAAACCCATTCTCTGCTCCCCAGCAAGAACAGATCCAGACATGCAGAGTCAAGTAACATAAAAGGAAATACTCACCAGACGTCCAGAAAAAATCTTTTGAGGATAAGAACTACTTGATGGTGGGGCAACTTATCTTAGAAGGGAGTGACCCCCTTCTTGATTGGAAGGTTGTAAACAGAAACTGGATAGCTGACTGTCAGAGATGCTTTAACTTCTGTGTTTCTTTTCCTTTACTAGGTTTTACTGTAATCTTCCATCTGCCCTATACCTCTGTCTGTCTGACAGTCTCCATGCAATTCGTACACCGCTATGGTATGTTGAAGTCAGTGGGAGTAAATGGACTTCACAACCTTTCTTCCTTCCATGGGATGAGTTGGATTCTTACCAATTAAATAAACAAGGAGTCTTTTAAGATAACACAGGATATATTGCTGTTTTTTCTAGTGCAACATTATAGTAGCTCTACTCAGGGCAGAAACTGATGGTACAAATGACCCGTCATTAGAAGAAGGAATTCCTTACCCACTTAGGTCTCTGTCTGCTATTGGAGCTCCGCACAAACTGAGCTCTCGGCTTTTGTCCTCCTTACTCCTACAAATTGATGTCTGGACAGCTACAGCAATTCTCCTGGGAAAACACGATTTAATAAACTGTGAATACACAGCAGATCAAACTGAATTTTCCCTGCTGGGTAGTTGCACCCTTAGTCAAAAGTAAGTCTCCTTGTGTTTTAATTGAGCTTACTCTCAGAAAACAAGGTATAACATAATAGCCTTGGGGATAATCCTATTAACCAAGATGGCTGAAGGCCAGCTAAACTGTCACGATGGCACCTGAAATTATGTTGAATCCAAACTCTCCTAGGCTAGGATATTGGGAATTACTGTGTCTGTGCCCCTGGGCTGAAGGAGCTGGCGTAACATAGCAGTTTGTTCTTTCTTTCTTTCTTTCTTTCTTTCTTTCTTTCTTTCTTTCTTTCTTTCTTTCTTTCTTTCTTTCTTTCTTTCTTTCTTTCTTTCTTTCTTTCTTTCTTTCTTTCTTTTCTTTTCTTTCTTTCTTTCTTTCTTTCACTTTTTTAGCTCCTGAGTTGGCTGCTCTTGCCCAGCATGGCACTTCTGCCAAGTCTCACAAAGCCAACACAAAGGGTTTTGGCTGGTACGAGGGCACCTGTGCCATCACAAGAGGCTTCTACCCACTCCAGACTTACTACAGCTGGCACATATTTGAATTAGGATTGCATAGTTAATTGAAAGTTTAGCTTTCTTCTTGTTTTACAGGTTTTTAAATTGAAAAGTGCCCATTTTGCAGTTATGAAGAAAGGCATGACTGGGCCACAGAGGAAGAGATACCTTAAACAGTTTATTTATAGGACGTTCACCCGTTCAATGCAGTGAAAAACAGCCCCTTTGATCTGCGATCTGACAAACCAAATAGAAAATATTAGGAACACCTAGAAAGAACAAAATGGTCTGTTGGGTGTTTGTTATAGCTTTGTGAATGTTGTATATACCAAGCAAATATATTTGGAATAAGAAGACATCACTAATAGGCAGTGCTGCGAATGACAAAAAATTATAGTCCCCCTCCCCCTATGCTTCTTAAATAGAAGCTCTTGAAGGATATTGTAGGGCAGGGGTCAAAAAAGCAAGTTGTGAGTAGACAAAGGAAGTTCAAACAAGCTATCTACACACTGTGCTGTGCCTTTGAACAGAGTGTGCAATTTGTTTAGAACAAAAGCCTAGAATTCACGCCTGGCTTGCAAAAAGCAAACAGTTGTTGCTGGCTCACGACAGCCGTTGCTCAAAACAAACAAGTTGTTCTTCTGCTTTGTCCAAGCAGTTTACCTCAAGCCAACAGATCTTCCCACTTTGAGGCAAGGGAAGCTCCCAATTTTCATGACCAGTTCAGTTCGCAGCTACTGTGTTGCCCTGTGTAGGGGCTTCTAAGAAATAGAAATCATATAATTGGGTACGGAGAGTTGAGGAAGGCATTGGCAAAAACATAAACAACCCCATGGGGAAAAGGTGCTCCCCACAGGCATTTGGCCAGTTGGACTGATTTTTTTTTCCAGATTCAACAGTGTAAAACACAAGTCTTCAAATTCCAGAACATACATAAGGATGAAAATGTTATATGGCCTATTAAAATGCAGAGCTTTTAAAAGTTCCTCTTTTTAAAGATCACATCTCTCAGAATCAAGCAAATAGCTGGCCTGAGGAATTCTTGCTTAGGGCCTGAGAGTCAAGACTTAGTTCTATTTGGAGATTAGCTTAAGGTGTAAACCCTAAGAATACTTGATGTTCATGCTAGCAGAGGAGTAATGCTGAACTTGTGGCTACTGAACAGGGGCAACTACTCCAGAAACATGTAAATGGGAACATTTTGAATATTAATGCAGGAAATGCATTGAGTGATATGCCCGAGAAATAACCCTAAGCTTGATTACAGAAGCCCATAAAGCTAATTTCCATGTGTACAAGTATGCTTGGCCATTGTGAAGGAGTCTACTTTTCCCTAGTTGGCAGAAGCAGGAAGTATCATCAGAGAACTAAAGAGAACAAAAGCCAAATTTGCATATAAAGGACATGAGGAGAGAACACAAACAGGCTGCGTTTTGCCCCCTCCACCAGTTCACACCATTTGCTACATGTATTGGTATTCCATTTCTAACATACAGTATGTAACATGGATAAAGGTGGCTGCTTATGGTGAGTGCTTATTTCCTACAAGCAATATAAAGGCATAATTTAGTAGCAAATTTAGAATAACTACAATTATGCAGAAGTGAGCATATGGCAAGGGTATTTTGGAGACAATACTGTACAAATGTTGCAAACAATCTAGTAAGACCAAAGAATAGCAATGCACAGTATTCCTTTCCATTGTTCACATTTACTACATCTATTATTTCACTAAGTGGCTGGGAATGCTCTTCACATATATTGAAACTATGCCCATAATTGAAGTTTGTTTTATCTTCCTCACTCCCTCGCTCCCCCCCCGTGTGTGTGTGTGTGTGTGTGTATGTGTGTGTGTGTGTGAGAGAGAGAGAATCTGTTCCTTTTTGCTGAAAGCCTAGATCACTGATCACTTCACTACGTGAGGGCTGAGATCTAAACTTAATCTCCAAAGATTTAGGAAGAAGGTCTGAGCATTTGTGGTTGTGTTTTTAAAAATGTGGGTGCAGAGACATATTGATTAATGGACAGGTCACAAGAATGGAAGTGAGATCGCAATCAATAGGCAACCATTGCCTCCTGTGCCAGCTGCTGGTATCAGTTTTCTAGTATGGTTTCTCTCCACAGATATGCATGCCTTTTGAAGTTCCATTGCTCAGCTAGCTTAGCCAATGGCCAGGGATTCTGGGGGCTATAATCCAACAGAAGGAGAAAGCAGGCCATCTCTTTTTCACATTCTGCTTGGGGTATAACCAGTCCACAGATCTCCGTATGTTTCCCCATCCACTAATGAACTATTTGCTTGCACAGGCATTTTCCTGATTATTTATTAGATTGCCAATGTTATTGGCTGCCTCTGGTTTTTAAATAAAATGTTTTGATTGTATTATTTTATTCTTGCCTTGATGGGACATAAGAGCCTGCTTGGTTGCTGACGGGGAGGCACTGGAAGGCAGACATTGTGTCCAGGCGGCAAAATCTGTCCAGCTGCCCCTGAGATGTCTTATGGGCAAGCCACAACACGCCCACTCTAATCTTCCACAGTGAAGTACGTATGTGAATTTATCCACTAGGGTTGAGATGACCAACTTGACTCTCCAGCCCTGAAGTTCAACCATGTACATAAATGAAACTGAGAGTGCCAACTGATTTTTTTTTTTTAAAAAAGAAACATATTCTAACATTACTGAAAAACAGAATTGCGCACCAGTTTCCTGGCTTTTTCAATTAAATAAAATAATGGCAATTGGTCCAAAGCCAAATTTTGGATTGAAACTTTCTTTGGACTACAGCTCCCAGAATCCCCAGACAGTTGGGAGTTGTAGTTCAAAACCCAAGATCGTGTCAAAACTCTGTCTGGATGCAAGCAATAGTCATTTGCCATCAGGTAGAAATGAAAATACCATCAAATGAGTGTAAGATGGACCCAAGGTGCATGCAATCCTAAACTAGACAACTTGCAGCCTTTTAGATGTTGCTGGGCTACAGTTTCCATCTTCCCTCCTCACTGCCTGTGCAGTCTGGGGCTGAGGGCATTTGCAGTCCAGCATCATCTGGAAGGCCCCATGCTGCCGACCCCTGGCAAAACCCACTCTCAGCAAACATGGGATGACTGGTGCCTACAGAGTGGCCCTGCTGGCTGGAGGATTATGGAAGGCAATGGTAGTTAAATGGGGACAAAGTAAAATTTCCAAGCTCTGAGCCTGTTCATATGTCTGTACGTATATGCACGTACAGAGATGTAACAATTAGGATCTATAGCCAGTGCATCACCTGTAGTACCTATTAAGCCCAAGATTGGTACAGTACTGCCAATTTTTAATAAACAAATAGGAACAAAGATAGTGAAACCAGAGGGCTGGGTCAGAAACATCCTAACTGTTAGAGCACTAAGAGAGTGGAACCAACGACATCGAGAGGTGGTGAGTGCGCCAACACTGGAGGCATTCAAGAGAAACTTAAACAACCACCTGGCAGACATCCTTTGATTTCTATTCCTGCATTGAGCAGGGGGTTGGGCTTGATGGCCTTATAGGTCCCTTCCAACTTCATTCTTCTATGACTCTATGACACAGTCACCTGAAGGGACAGCAGATCTGATGTCCACCCCATCCCCAGTCTGCTTGCCGGACCTGCAGGCATCTCCAAGAACTGCCTCTTTTGTCAATTAATGCTGGGGAAATGCTACCGGAGAGGCTACCAGAAAAAAAATTACTCTTGTGCTAAAACACAGGATATTTTTCTGGTAATTCTTCCTTTTATTGCTTGGCTCCAGTACCCTTCAGAACCCAGCATTAAGGGAAGGAAAAAGTAGCTCTGGAGAGTTGGCCTCTTGTTGTCACTGCCTTCTTCTCTGCACCACTGTCACCATTACCTGCTGTCTGTTCCTTTCTTACTTACTCCTCAGGTGTCTCCTTCTTGCCTTCCTTCTCCAGCATGGTAGGAAAACACACAACATCTTGCCCTGGCTCCTTGCTGCCGCCACTGCTTCTTCTGCACCTGCTCCTGCTCCCCTTCTTCTTCCTTGGGTGGCTTTTGTCTTTCTACCTGAAGAGGGGCAGAAGTTGCTAGCATCCCCCCCCTTTTTTTTTAGTGTGCAGTGAGGAGGAGAGTTCAGAGAGAGAGAGAGAGAGTCTGGCAGAGTGAGCCTGCAAGATTGGAGTGGCAGATGAACTTGGGCCACTCCATCAGATGAGTTTTGTTCAGCCGTGAGATACGAAGCGACCCTACCCTGAGGTTCAGTGTCTCAAGAGAATTGTTTACACACATCTAGAAGATCATAGAAGGGGAACATTTCCATGCAGTGGCTGTGTCAGCTAGGGTATTCCAGAATGGCTGGAAAGTAAACAGCATTTTTTAAAAAAAGTGTAATGTTCCCCATCTCTGGAGATCACAGAAGTCCAGTGTTTCCATATGGCTGACCTAGGTCTGTTCTGGGGCAGGAAAAAAAGAAGTAGAAGCAGAGTGGCTTTTTGTGTGTTGTGGGCCACACAAGCTGAGTCCCTAAGAGTTAGGCTGACTGCAGCCTGTCCAAAACAACTCTGGATAAATCATGGAGGCCATTTACACATGCACATGCCTTTCAGAGATATGAGGAGACTATTTGAGAAGGAGAACTTGAAGCCAGCCAGCTGAGTCTGTGCTGAGGGGATGAAAGATTGCAGTGATCAGCTGTGTGAGGAGAAGAGATTTTTCTCCATCTGTCCAGCCTCAAGGTCCTATTTCCTCATAAACTATTCCCTGAGACACCGAGAAAATTGAAGCTGCTCAGAAATGAAAAAGATATTTAGCCCCAAAATGAATGAATATCTGACACACTGGCTGGCTTCCATGGAACATATGGGAAGCAGCCAGCTGAACTGATGGATTTTCTGCAGCTTGCTCTCTTCTCTTCTTCTTTTTCCTTTCCCTTTCTTCGCCTCCCCCCAAATGAGTGCCCCCCCCTCTGCCACCAAAATGTCTCTTCTCATAAAATAAGAAGTGTTTTCAAGAAATATGTTTCAGCTCTCTGAGATCCAATGCAGACCTCAGCTGTGCGGCTGCCTTCTAGTTTACCAGCCTAGCACCCAGACAAAATGAGAGGGGTTGATTGTGCAGAAATACTGAGCTTAGGAACAGCAACTCTCGTATGAATTCCCAGGGAAGCTGTTTTTGTTTCACATCAACGAGGAATAGGGAGTCTTTGGCCCACGCACTAGATACATCCCATGGGGTTTCCCACCTGCCTGGCCAACTCAGTGACTGACTGACTGATTGATCGATCGATTGATTTTATATGTTGCCTTTCTCCCAGAACAGGGACTCAGGACTCCTTTCCCAGGTCTTGTGTCTTCTTCCCAGGTGTCCAAAATCTATCATCTCAAGTCTGCTGCTTAAAAGCTCCCATTCTCAGTGCTAAGCAAAGAAATAATCTCCTTCCTTCTTTACACATCTGCATGGAGAAACTGAAGGTGCGTATGAAGGGGGCATCCTGGGGGTTTTCCAGAGAGCTGTGCAAGGCAGGTAAAGCTTAGGGGACAGAGGTTCCTCTCCCCTAGTACTAAATTAACTAAGTGTGCCTGAATGCAACAGATACACACATTCTTCATCACCATAGAACTGTAAAGTGAGAAGGGACCTGAGTCCAGCCCCTGTCGGGGGGAGGGGCACAATGGGGAACGTCTTCCTCTGCAGCCAGAGACCTAAGCCACTGAGCTATCCAGCAGTTCTCTTCACCACTCCTTAACCAATTAAGTGGTGTACTTGTGCATCATGTATTGGTGCTCAATACAAGAGCACCCATCAGCTGTGTGAGAGAGCGTTGCAGTCCTTAAAAAGCAATGTGTGCTACTTATATACTGCCCCATAGCGCTTAAAGCACTCTCTGGATGGTTAACAAATGCAGGCTACACATTGCAAACCAGCCCATCCCCAAAGCAGACCAAAGCAGAGGTGAAATGCCCATCTGATTGCACCCTGAGTCACCTGGCTTACTAGGGGGATTTTGCCCCGAAAGGGGCAAAATCCCCCTAATTAGTGTCAAAGCGTCATTGGCCCTGCCAGTGTTTGCAAAAAGCAAGGCAGGGTGTTAGGTGAAAAGCTGCAGAAGCAAACAGGTGTGGTTTTAGCTGCCAATGTCTGCTGAGATGAAGGCTTGCTCTGTCCCAGGAAAGCAAAATCATCTCTGTTCCTTGCAAAGCTGCACCCTTTTAATTAAAATTTAATGGTCGTACCAGTGCTCTTGCACAGTAAAGAGTTTGCGTCGGTGTGCTTTTTGGAATTTTGACTTTTGAAATCTCTGAGGTTGCAACAATTTCTCAGAGGTGGGTGTGTATCAGTAGTTCTGTTAGTCTCTTGATGTACAAGTTCTTTTTTGAGGTTGCGCTCCATGTTTACATTTCTGTTACAGGAAGAAGGACAGAAGCTGAACAGAAGAAGGGCTGGAAAAAAGAAAAGCCACCATCACAGCCTGTTCTCCCAACATTGCCCCACCCTCCCTGACCCTCCAACAAAGCGCTGCATTCACTGCTTTTGCAAATTCAAAGCTGGGGGTGGGGGCAAGTGAGGGTTTCCGCTCTGAGAGAAGGAGAAACAAGGGGAATAGGGAAGATATGTAGTGCAGCCTCAGAAATGGGGCAAGAGGAATGAGGAAAGAAGGAACCCGCCTCGGGCTGTGCAGGCAGGTGACACAGAATCAGGTGGAGACTGCTTGGCTGTGCAGAGGAATCTAGAAGTGGGCCCTGCACAGAATGAGAGAGAGAGAGAACGAAAGAAAGAAAAAGAGAGAGAGAGAGAGACTACATGCGGAAACACCCTGCAATTTGCTCCGGAATTGGCATGGGTGAATTTGAAGTATTTTTCTATAATTCTAGACATCTTGCTGGGTTACCGCGCTCTCCGCGACTCAGCCACCTCCTTACTGGACTTTGTGTCTGCGGCACTGTTGGGGTCCCCAAGGCTTTTGTCCTTGGGTGACTTCAACGTGCATGCGGAGGCAGAGGTTTCCGGTCCAGCTCTAGAGTATTTGGAGACCATGGCCTCCTTGGACATGTCCCAACATGTCTACGGCCCTACCCACGTGGGTGGCCATACACTGAACCTGGTGTTCTCTGCTGAGCAGAGTGAGTGTGCTCCGATGGTGACTGAATTAGTGTCTGTCCCCTTGTCATGGTCGTATCATCACCTAATTAAATGCAATCTCACAATGGCTCTCCCACCCCCACCCCCACCCCCACCCCGCAGGGAGCAAGGACCTGTTTTAATGGTCCGCCCTTGAAGGTTACTGGATCCTATAGGATTCTAGGACACCATGAGAGGGATTCTGGTCAATTTGACTGGCACTCCTGTCAAGGCTCTGGTTAATAGCTGGCTGGCCGCTGCCACCAGGGCTGTTGACACGATTGTACCTAATGACCTCTCTAGTGCAGAGATCGCCCTTTGCCCTGGTTTAATCCAGAGCTGCGATCAATGAAGCGAAATAGAAGGCTAGAGTGCATATGGAGGTGGAACCTGACAGAAAATAATCAAATAGCTGTCACGATTGTGACTAACCTCTACAATCTAAGGTGAAGGCTGCTAGTCGATCTTACTTCGTTGTCCGGATAAGTGAAGCCGCCAACCAGCAGGTGGAACTTTTCCATATAGTCCGTGATCTATCCGGAGTTGGTCATAGTGACTGGCCTCCCACTAGCATCTCTCCTGACCAATTTGCAGCCTTTTTAAAATCAAAAGTGGAGACCATCCGCCAGGATCTTACCCCCATTTGAAAACAGTGGCTCGAGCAGAAACGTCCAGCGCTCCGTCTTGCCACATGAGACTTAACCACTTTCAGCCTGTGACATCAGATATGGTGGACAGAGTGCTTGACCGCTGTCACACCACCACCTCCTCCCTTGACCCTTGCCCGACCTGGCTAATCAAAGCAGCCAGGCATATAACATCCGAATGGGCTATGGCAATAATTAATGGGTATCTCCAGGAGAGCAAGGTTCCCCTTGCCCTCACGGAGACATTCATTAGGCCCATTAGGAAGAAACCGAGCTTGGCATCGGACAATATTGGTAATTATAGGCCCTTCACCAATGTTTCTTTCCTCAGCAAGGTAGTTGGGAGGGTGGTGGCGGATCAGCTGCAGGCTCTTCTGGATGAAACCAATGCTCTGGATCCATTCCAGTCGGGCTTCAGGCCTTGCAAAGGCATGGAAACGGCATTGATCATCCTGTTTGATGACCTACTGAGGGAGGCCGACAGGAGCAAAATGTCTCTGCTTGTCCTCCTCGATATCTCAGCTTCCTTTGATACTGTCGACCACGGTATTCTCCTGGGGCAGCTCTCCAAGTTAGGAATCAGTAGCCTGGCTCTTGCCTGGCTCTGTTCCTGCTTGGAGGACTGTCCCCAGAGAGTGCAGATTGGAGAGAGTTTCTTGGCCCCGTGGAGCCTCAATTGTGGGGTTCCGCAGGGCTCTATTATCTCTCCAGTGCTATTTAACGTCTATATGAGGCTGCTGGGAGGGGTCATCAGGGGATGTGGGGCTTTGTGGTATCAGTACGCTGATGATACTCAGTTCTACATCTCCTTTTTTCCAGCAACAGTGGATGCTGTATTTTCTCTTGAGCACTGCCTGTTCAGCAATGGATGCAGGTGAATGGACTGAGGCTGAATCCGGGCAAAATGGAGGTCCTTCAGGTGGGTTTCCCAGACATCAGTGGTCTGGGAAACTTTCTCTCCTTTGGGGAGGGGGTAACTCATACCACCAAGAGTAAGGTTCGCAGTTTCTATGTACATCTGGACCTGGCGCTCACCATGGAGACCCAGGTGTCGTCAGTGGTCCGTTCTGCACATTTCCACCTTCGGTGGATTGCCCAGCTGCATCCCTATCTTGATGTGCGGGTGCTCAGCTATTTCATCCATGCATTCGTAATCTCAAGACTAGACTACTGGAATGTGATCTATGTGGGGCTGCCTTTGAGACTGGCGTGGAAACTTCAGATGGTACAGAATGCGGCAGCCAGACTTCTTATAGGGGTGAAAAGGTACCAAAATATTTTCCCCATGCTAGCCACCTTGCATTGGCTGCCCATTCATTTCTGCGTTGATTTCAAAGTTCTTACGATTACATATAAAGCCCTAAAGGCCTAAATGGTTTAGGACCTCAATATCTGGCAGAGCGCCTTCTCCCAACCAGTTCTGCCAGAGCTACTTGTTCCAGCCAGGCTAGGCAGCTGAGGGGAAGGAAAGAACAAGGAACAGGTCCTTCTCGGCAATGGCCCCTCGTCTTTGGAACAACTTGCCAGTGGAGATCTGCCTGGCTCCCTCTCTGGGTGTTTTCAGGAATGAACTTAAAACCTGGCTATTTGGGCAGGGTTTTCCTCCTGCCGTATCTTAATTTCTTATAATTTCGCCACCTTGGATCTATATGTTTTTTTGTTTTATTGTTTTTAAATTTGTAAACCGCCCAGAGTAGACCTTTGGTCTAGATGGGTGGGATAGAAATCCAATGAATGAATGAATGAATGAATGAATGTATAATATGACACAAAGATCAATATGAATGAGCCCATCCTAATTCCCTTCCAATCTGGACTTCTCCCCGCTGCCATTTGGGCTTCTACTTTTTTCTAACCACAATTATTTGAATGGTGTTTTGCCCATGCGATCATTTGTTTTATTCTACAAAAGGATCAGATGGCATGACTTTGGGTGGTTTTCTGGTAATGTAGTAAGTTCAAGCGTGATGTTTTGGGACAGCAGAAACATCCATCCCCATGATCTTTTCTTCTAATCACCCTGAAGGTTTTGTTGTTCTTGTTTATTTTAAACAAACAATTGAGTTTAGCACTTGCTCTTCTCATCACTGGATTGCTATATTATTTTAGCAATAAATTGCCTTTGTACAGACCAAAAGAAAAGAAAAGAAGAAAACAGAAAGAAGATAAAAGTCAATGCAAAATTGAAAACTCTGACAAACTCCAGCAGACTACATTGTTTCCATGGTGTACGTTTGTACGTGTATGGAGAACTTTACAAAACTTTTCCCCTACCACCGTACAATCCTTTAAACAATACCAGTGACTATGACAGCAGACCATAAAAAGAGAGCCAGGGATCAGCAGGGTGGCACTACCAAATGAAGGAAAGCTGTGGCCATGGACCAAATATTGAGGAGCCAGTGTGGACATTGACAGTGAAACAACCCTTCCTCTGGTCACCTAAACCAAGCAAAAGAGATTGTGAATTAAACCGACACAAAGCCGAGTCACTCTGATTTGGCTTGCCAATGTAGCAACACCCCGAAGAGAGAAATAAAGAAGAACTGAGTAATCTGGGTGGGCAGTGGTGTTGTAGGCACTCATCAGGATAGTTCCTGTGACCCATGAAAAAAGTCTAGAAAATGCCAGTAGTTGAATCTGTCCATCCATTAACAAATAAGTAGGGTGGGTTTTTGTTTTGTTTTTTGTTTTTGTTTTGTTTTTTTCAAATGGTTGTAGTTTTAGAATGGTGTGTCTCTCAACAGACCCTTCAAGTCCAAATATCCCTCATATGCTTTACATCACAGCAGGAATATGCAACAAACTTTTCCTGAAAGAAATACATTTCTCTCTCAGGTACTGTGAAAATTAGAATAGGTTTGGAGGGTCCAGAGAAATCTAAGAATGTTATACTAATTAGCCCTTTGGTCTGATCCAGCCTCAGTAAGTCTGCTAACAAGTCTGCTTTTCTCTACAGCTGAGGCCAAATTTTCACAAGCGTTTAAATTGCTAGTGTAGCAACAGTCGCTGTTCTAATCCTGATTTCTAACTCCCTGTTGTGTACACATGATGCTTATGTAGATGTTACGTGCTGTCAAATCGTCTCCAACTTAACGGTGATCCTATGAATAAATGATCTCCAGAAATTTTGGACTTTTTTGTTTTCTTTTGTTTTTGTTTTGTCCTGAAAGAGCTTCACAAGAAGAACATCTAGAAACACATACACTGTCGTGGATGCTATTGATTTCCCTGCTTATATTCCTGGATTGGATATGTCTTGAACTTGGTTGTCTTGTTGGATCCACTAATCATGAGCTTTCAGAAGTGACTGATTGAAGATATCTACGGTCTCTTCTGGCAAGCAGGTCGTATAAATTGCAAGCATGAGAGTCGTTCCTAATTAGTTATTAACAACTAATTAGTTAATAACTGTAGCCCACTAGCTTGCCATCAACTCTATTGTTATCATACAACAATGTGTAATGTAATAAAAATGTTCAAGGACCAGCTTGGGTGGTGATACATAGGTAAAATCACTCCACATCCCACTTACATCGAAACCCCTGTTATGGTCATCAGAAGTCCATTCCGACTTGATTACACATAACAAATTTTCATTTGTATGAAAGAGGGCGGGTAACAGAGTTGAGTGAATGCTGGATTGGAGGGAGAAAGCAAAAAGACCGTTATGGTGGTGGTGGGGAAGAAAGTAGAGTATTGGAGTGGGTGAACATACGGAACAAAGGCGTTTCAGTCTAGGCAAAGTCAGGTACATTACTAAGGCTTGATATTATTTAACAGCTGATGGGGTGGGGGGGGAGAGAGAGGTCCCTTGATGGATCAGAAACCAAATTCAAGTTCAGCCTCATAACCGACTTTTCTTCAGAAGAAGAATTTTCACAACGTTAATAAAAATTTCCATATTTTACAAAGCATTAAGCCATCAAGACGTTGCCCCGATGTGATGTAAAAATGATCCTTCTTCTCCCATGGGGGAATTTCTTATGTTTTTCCCATTGGTGTAAACCAGTATGCCTTCTAGACGGTGTATCACATTACTGCAACTTGGGGGAAATTAAATCCCGAGCAATATATTTTGCTTGCTGCTGAACAATTAGATACACCAGCTGCACGCAGAGGCGACCCACCTTGGGGCTTTATGTGTGTTGTCAGTGCTGGGAGGGGGTTGATAAATGATGAAATGGAGAAAGTTTGGACCCTCTCCAGGCATTCAAAAAGGGTTGATTTGAAAGCCTAAGCAAGGGGAGCTCTAGCTCTGCCCGCTGCCTGGCACAATCTCTGTGTGAGGAAGAACAGTCTGGAGAGGAGACAGCACCTGGGGCCTCTCTGTGTTATTGGGGATCTTGAAAAAATGGGGGTTCCTGGTCGTGAGGAGAGTCTGCAAAGCCTGTACATGCATGCACGCACGGACATGGGTGCACACACAGAGAGAGACTCTTGCAAAACATTTCTTCCGTTTCCACTGTGCAAACAAAATTACTCACCCTGAACATGATTTCAGAGCTTTCAGATTCACCGCAGAGGTAGGGTTTTGAGTACCAGTCTTGTTCTCTCTGTTTGGCTTGGCTTGGCCTCATTTGGTCTCGCCAGCCAATGAAGAACATATACATGAGTGCCGGCAAGCTACTGATGCAAGATGGATTTGTGCCCATCCTGCCTGACGAAAGCCATTCAAGGAGCACTGGCTTCCTTGTTGGCAGGGGGATGATGCACAGAAAGGACAGGATGACAGATGGTCTGTAATCTGCAGCTGTTCAGCCACTTTTCTAACAACTGAACCTGGATTCCCTTAAGAATCTTGTTGTTGCCCCATTTAAGAAGATTCTTAAGGGGGTTAATATATCTTCTGGTTTATACAGACTCCTTTCTGTGAGTCTACTATCTGTGTAATTTTTAACATACAGTGATTATTAAGACTGTGCCTGAAGCTTTGGTTGCATACCCCCATGGGGAGGATAGGAGCAGCAGCACGTAATGGTCTCTGCAGTACTTGGAAGTAAAGAATTAGAAGCAATAAAGGAGGACTCCCATATTGATAGGGGATTAGTTCCACAATCAACCGTGGTTGCCTAAAACCATGGATACGAAATGACTCTACAGACGTGCCCCACTTAATGATTACCCCGTATAATGACGAATCCGCTTCACGATGATCTTTTTGCAATCGTAATTGCGATTGCAAAACAATGTTTTAATGGCTTTTTTTTTGCTTTGCGATAATCGGTTCCCTGCTTCGGGAACCGATTCTTCGCATTACGATGATCAAAACAGCGGATCGTCGGGTTTTCAAAATGGCCACCGGCTGCTCAAAATGGCTCCCCGCTGTTTTTAGGAGGCATTTTTCGCTTAACAGGCACCCAAAAATGGCCGCCATATGGAGGATCTTCACTGGACGAGAGGTATTCAGCCCATTGGAACGCATTGAACGGTTTTCAGTGCATTTCAATGGGCTTTTTTATTTCACTTGATGACGTTTTCACTGTACAGTGATTTTGCAGGAAGGAATTAACGTCGTCAAGCGAGGCACCACTGTATATGCAACATACAAAGGTGGGGGGAAAGGTCACAAGGCAGCGGGATAAAGACCATAGGGGGCACCCTTGTATAGGGCTGGGGGACATAGCAGGTATGTGAAACTGCAGAAACCAGTCCTTCAGCCACAGATGTCTGTGAGGTGAAGAACCAACTTGCCCAGGATCAGGAGAGTGTGCCGTCCAACTCTCAAATAAATATAGAAGTACAAGAGACAGTAGTGATAGAAAAGGAATTAAATAAACTAGAAATAAAAGAAGAGACTGAAGGGGATGCAAATCAGGCAGGAAAGGAAGAGGATAAGAAGGAGGGAGAAGGAGGGGTGGAGGCAGAAGCATGTCCGGGAAGAGAAAAGAAAGAAGAGGAACAAGAAGAACTTGTAGAATTGATCCAAGAAGATCCTTGAACAGGAGAGTGGGTAGAATTCAAGGTGGAGGAGATAAAGGAGAACAGAGGAGATAAAGGCAGAGATGTACAGTGGGTCCAGAGAAATCCCGTGGGCCCAGCCCCTTCAGACCCCACCGGAGAAGGATGCATGGCTCAATAAAAGGGGAATACCAGGGAAGTTCGACATCCAAGCCACAAACTTGAAGTGGGCTGAGAACACGCCTAAATTGATGAGTGCCAGACCCAAATGGTCCCATGAAATTAACAGTTATTCCCCATTATTGTACCGTGAAGAGATACCCAGTTTTAATAATGTTAAGACTTAGGATTTATTGTTAAAGTTGGATGATGATAAACAAGACTCACAAACTGATGAGGCTATGTTAAATAATAAACCAGTTTTATTAGAAGAATTGGGTGTGACGACTACTTCTTCGGATAAAGTAAAGAAAAAGGAGGTAGATGACAAGCGACAAGATCACATTGGTGACCAACGTGGGGGCTTGTCCCTACCTCCAGATATGGCAGAAAAATGGATGCAGTCCCGAAAGCAGCAAAATTAGGGAACTGGACAGGGACAGATTGTATTTGTCTTCAGTGTGGAAGGGATTGTCACTCTCGAATTGGCCTTCTCAGCCACACTAGATGCTGTTCCAAGACCTCCATACAGAGCACGTTACCATAGTCTTTCGAGACTGAAGGATGCCTACACATATACAGTATCTTTATGAAACCAGTAAAATCTCACCGAGCTAACTTTCAAGTTCTGCAGGAGCCTTCATCAGGACGGCATTAAAGAGTTGGTGGCAGAACTGAAGAACCATGAATAACGATGCCTACAAAACCATAGCCAGTTGTACAGGCCGGGCATCTTTGTTTAAAGCAAGTTCCAACTTGTTGCTGCTGAGCCAGCTCAGGGTGATCCAGTGAGAAATCAGTAAACAAAACAATTTATCGTGTGCAGGTTGTTATGAGTAATGGCTGTGAATATTTTGCAAATGCTGAAGGATATACCTAGTTGCTCCCAGGCTTACACTCTCTCCTGCTTTGACATGGCCATAGGGAGGTGTTTTATTTAGAATATTCGGCTTCCATTTTTTTGTAAACCACATACTTGCCATGTTATCCAAACCCAGAAAAACTGTGGTTTATCTTGGTTATTGTTAGTGCGGTAAACCACTTCTGATTACTCTATAACTAGAAAAGAGTCACCATAAGTCAGAACTAACTCGCTGGCACACAATTATTGTTATATTGTAATTGTATAGTGGAATGAATAATGGGAGTGAATTGCTGATTAAAAACTAATGTTTCATGCTCTGCCCTTCTATTATATCTTTCTGCAGTTTTCATTATAGATCACCATGTAAAGCACTGGAGGTGTGATTGTGGGATATTCCTACGTCTGCATGTTTGTCGTGACAAGCAAAATCTGTCCTGCAACTAACTGGTTCCTCAACCAGAAATGTCTTTATTGGTCTATGGTCTCCTGTTGTCCTGGGTGTTTTTCCAGTTTTCCTAAAGGGAGGCACTCCTTAGCCTTGAAGTTGTTACTTCCATGGGATACAGAACCATGCTGTTTTTTGCTCTCTGAGCAAACAAACTGAATACAGAACAAGAATGGAAGCTGGACTCTGTGTGAGGAGGTTAGATGAAGTGAAGAGCCACTTTTGTCATAGAGACAAGGAATACATAAAATAAGAAGGGGAAGGGAGACATGGAGACACTGAGTACAAGTGTTGTTATGGGCACCCCGATGCCACATTTCTTTGAACTAAAGGATTTCCTCTCCAAATGATGAGAAGCTTATATGTTTACCCCTGAAAGACATGTATAGATGCTCAGCCGTCTTTCTAACAGACATGACTTCAGAGTTTAGGCACTTCTCATAAGATTTAATTGCAGGCATATTGGAATGAGGTAACATTGCTCTGGAACTGGTTTGTCAAATTACAGAAAGCAAGGGGCCTTAAAGAAAAACCATATTAGAGCCACATTGCTTGTTTTCGAATGGCATGTGATGCTCACCCAAAGCATACATGAAGCTTAATTGTAACATTGAACATATGAGTGGAGGAGTCCTGCTTGAGGTTCATGGCAAGGCACACTCATTTTGTGATGGCCACATTGCAGATACAACTTATGTCTCCAGTTCAAGTGATGTGCTTGAAAAGGAGAATAGCTCTCCTGGATCTAGAAATAATGTCGGGAGGAGTCAGGATTATGACACTGGCTGATTAATGACCACTAACAACTGAATACTTACTTGTTTCTTACACTCAAAGAAGATCATGTTGGGGACTGTCACCACTTCCTTGCTTTGCTTAAGATCACTTTGGATACTGACAAATAACCTCATTTCACTTCAGTTTCCACATAATTTCCAAGCACATCCCAAATTTTAATTGCTGAACTCAGATCAGTCTCACCAGGCTCCATTTATTTGTCATCATTCTACCTGAATAAGCAGTCATTTAACATCTAGGCATGGGAAAGAGGTGGTAGTACATGGCCACGTTATATTATTTTCTTGTTTTTTCTTTTAGATAGCGACACAGAATCTTCATTACATATATTGTAAGATTGAGTGTGCATGTGTGTTAATACGGAGAGGATGACTGTGCTAGTTATGATTTGATAGAACAAACAGCACTATCTATCTATCTATCTATCTATCTGTCTGTCTGTCTGTCTGTCTGTCTGTCTGTCTGTCTGTCTGTCTGTCTGTCTGTCTGTCTGTCTGATTTTATGCCACCCTTTTAGTGAAAACTTCTGGTTTACAAATTTAGAAATAAAACTCAGAACCCAACATGTCACATAAACTAATACAATCAGTATGAATCAATGCAAGAAAAAAAAAGAAAGCACAAGGAAGAACAATAAAAATTAATATTAAAAGCACCCGGGAATAAGTTATTAAAGGCAGCTTTATATAATGTTGACTTCACTAATTTTCTGAATATCAGAAGTGAAAGTGCCTGGCCTACCTCAAATGGAATTTTGTTGCAAAGATTGGAGGCTACCACAAAGAAGGCCTGATTCTTTGTTGTCACTTTTGTTTGTTGGTATGTTTTTTGGCCACCCTCAACGTGATCACTTTTAGCAGCAAGGATTGAGTGGAGTCGGTAAAATTATTAAAACATTCCAACAAGTTTCAAGATACAGAACCATTAAGGTCTTCCTAGGTCCCAAAGGGCACCTTGAATTGAGCATAGAAACCGAAAGGAAGCCAATGAAGACGAGCCAAGACTGGGGATACATGACTGAATTTACTAGATCCAGAAATCAGTCTGGCTGCCACATTTTGGATCTGCTGATGTTTTCATACTTTTTTCAAAGGCAACTCTATCATATCTGTGTGCGTGGGGGGGGGGGGGGAAGCAATCTGCTGTGGCCAGAGACTACAGTGAGAACCTTGGGAGCCCTTATGCAATCCCAAGGCCCCACTATGCCCACCCTGTTCTAAGACATCAAGGTACAGTTAGAAAAGCTTGCTTTTATCAGAACTTCATTGTCCTCAAGTGCAGACAAAGAAGGAAATTGCATTCAAGACTGCAAGAGGAAAACTTGCAATCCATAAACGTTAGCTTAGGAAGAAAGATGGCCACACCCTCCAAGGAGAAGTGCAGATGCGGTCTTTGTGGCTGGAAACGTTTCACGGTCTGGAGAAGATGCCATTGTTATTTGTCTCTTTGACTTGAAAAGAGGTATCCTAGAATACTTGAAGTCTTTTAAAACAGCCCCCCCACCCCGTGAACAGCTCATTTTCTTGGCAAAAGACTGCGCTGTCGAGAGTGAAATTTACCAGCTGTGAGGCCGCTAGGCCAACAATGTTCTAGTTGCTAAATGGTCCTATTTTATACAATGGACTTCATGGCAAATTGTTAAAGAGCAACCCAGCCACTTTTTATGGCAGCAGGCATGCCTCACCCCAGGCTGACCCCTCACCTCCCTAGAAACCCCAGCAAGTGACCACATGAATTATCCAAGGGAAAAGCTCCACACCCTGTTATTAACAAAATAAAAGAGTAGCTTGCACTGACACACTGGCATGTTGGAAATATTTCCTTCTTAGACATTTTGGTTGGGGCACTTGCACCCTGAGCTACAATGACCCAAGATCAGGGAGGTGTAGGGATTGCATCAAAACACACTTCCTATCTAGACTAAGAGGTTTCTTTCTCCCCACAAGTTGAGGGCAGAAGGGAAAGCTGGGTCAGGTGGGTGCAGGCATAAGCTTGCGGAAGTGCCTTTAAAAAAAGCCTCTCCTAGCCGGCATGAGCATATTTTCCCAGAATCCAACTGCTACATGCTTTAAGAGTTATTTCAACTACTACTCAGAGACATGAGATAAGATGTGGTGACTACTCACAAGGATGTTTCTGCTTTTTCCATGGAAACACCAACTCTAGACTCTTTGTAGACTATTACCCTCTGACCATTTTTCAGATACCAAGCTATACTGCATTCCGGAAGCTCAGTCGCAATATGGCCACTCATGCCTCCACTTGGAAAATGAATCGCTTGATGTTTGCCAGCTATTTATGACAACACTGTATTTGCACATAGGTGCAATGCCATAGTTGGTGCCCTTCTGAAAACATCAATGTACATGGCTGTTGTCAGACACTGTACTGCCAGACTATCATGGAACCCCCAGGTATACCCAGAAGATGCTACTATATACGAGCTGGTGTGGACCTAAAAAGTGGGGGGGGGGGAGACTGGAGTCAAGCCTTGTTTTGGGGTCTCCCAGAAACACTGGTCATCATGATGCAAAATGCTGGACCAGGTGGACTTTTAAACTGGTCCATCATGGCTCTTGTATTCTTTATGGGTAAGACTGTATATGGCCCAGTGAAATGATCCGTACTGTTCAGTTATAGCTGTCTGATAGACCTTTCATTGCTAAGCTGCAGCCCGTGGAATCATGGGCTTTGTAGTTTGGTGGCTTAGAAGTCTCTGTTAGAAAGCTCTGGTCCACTGCCTTGAGCCTCAGTACCTCTCCAAACTACAGACTGGAAAGGGTGGTGTCAAAACAGTTAAGATGCTTTCAAAACTACTGTAACTGTGTAGTGTACATACACTCTTAGCCTATTCAAATAATATATTTGACACCAGTCAAAAGCAGGGGGAGGGGGAAAGGAGAGACAGAACCTTCACTGTGTTTTAAATACTCAACCATAAAAAATAAAGTTTAAAGATGTGTGCAAGTGTAGTGGTTTGGAATCTAGCTCATAAAAAGTTCCTTTCCGTGCGTCTGTCCTTGCAAGTTGTAAAAGGTTCTACAGCTGCAGCATAAATCCACCAAGCACTCACGCTTCTCTGCAAAGGTCAATGCACTTACTGTTCCCACTTTTTTCCCATGATAACAAATGGGATTCAAACACATGGTTGGCAATTGCACCTTCCTATGTAAATCTCCCCCTTTTTTTGCTATATACTCTGAGAAAGTAAAATAGCATTCTGTCATATCCTTGTTCTTTGCTACCCAATAGTCATGGAGAAAAACACAGACTTGGATATATTGGTTCATGAGGCAATCAGCAGTCAGTATCATTAAGTGGTGGTAAACAGAAGCCCATGTAACATTGCTCTTCTGATTCTGTTTTTAAAAAACACCAGGGACTGAAAAGAAGGGAAGGAGTAATTTGCCCTTGTGTTTCATTCGTGTTGATCACTAGGTATTAACCACAACCATACCCCAGGACTGTGGTAGCTCTTTCAGTCTGATTTTTCCCCTCTGTAGCTTAGGTTGAGATGATACATTACGTGCCATTCAGTTACTTCTGAATTACGTCAACAGAATTTTCTAGGTATGTGAGATATTTAAGTTGTGGCTTTAACATCACCACTATCACTCTTGTGGGGATTTGAATCCAGGTCTTCTAGTCTGTCACATGGCCCAGTGTACCACACTGGGTTTCTAGATGATGTGGGCCAGTGAGAAATAGGTGTCAGGAATGGTGCCAACTACAAAAAATAATTTGAGCTGAAGGATATACAGTATAGCAATGAAATTAACTTGTTAGATTGGCCAGATGTTTAGAATTGTTTCCAGCTTTCCCCTTCCTTTTAGATGGAAACACACTAGAGCAGACCTGGGCAAAGTGTGGCCCTCCAGATGTTGCTGAACTGCAAATCCCAACACTCCTCACTATTGGCTGTGTGGGCTAGGATTGCTGGGAGTTGCAGTTCAGCAACATCTGGAGGGCCGCATTTTGCCCAGGTCTGCACTAGCGCCATGGTTCCCAACCTTGGGTAACCCAGGTTTTCTAGGATTGCGGTTCCCAGAAGCCTTCACCACCAGATGTGCTGGCCAGGCTTTCTGTGAGTCGCAGTCCAAGAACACCTGGGTTACCCGAGGTTGGGAACCACAGCACTAGAGGTTTATGGTGTCGTGTATAATATAAGACAGGTGGGAAGGATGTAATGCTAATCCCAAAGGGGCACTTGTCTGCCATAAGCCATGAGGGTCAAACATGTGGTCTTCCAGAGGTTGTGAGACTGCACATCTCTGGTTGGCGTAGCTATTCTAATTGTGTGGGCTATTGCAAGTTGAAGTCCAACATCTGGAAGGCCAGGCATCCCTATCTGGTGTAAGCACCAGGATGTCTGGCAGATTTGCCTTCTTCTTCTGTGGCCAAAGTCAATTTGTCTCCTTTCCCCAGATCCAAACCATCCACATGTGCATATGTACTGGGTAAATAAAATTTGCAACCTAGCTAGTTGAGGGGACTGTTTATGAAGCTCCATTGTTCTGTCACCAAGGAGAGGGCATGAGAGCATATGCAAGAAGGAAGCAAAAGTAAGAAAATATTTCCTTTTCAAAGTACGAATCTCAGACTCCTCCAGCTAGCTTGACCAGTGGCCATGCTGGCTGAAGGATTCTGGGAGCTGTAGTCTACAAAAAACCACAGAGTAACCTTTCTCAGCTTTGGAATAAATTCCTCCAGGTAACCGGTGCTCCAGGCCAGTGCAGGAGTAACAAATACGCTAGGGTTATTATTTTTTTCTTAAAGGACTGCACAAACATTACAGAACTACTGTTGCAGGAGGATTTAACAAAGCAATGGCTTGCAGTTCTGTTTATTCTAAGATCACAGAGTGATATTTGCTTCTGTGCCAAGGGGCCAGAACAGGGCCTGCATTCCACTTAAACCCTTGACAGCATGAACTCCCCACAGGATTCTTTCAATGGCTCTAGAATGCCACAGCGACAGCTTGCAAACGCTCTGCACCAGCAGCTTGCAGCATCTTCACATGAACAAAGGCAAACAACATTAGGTATTCCAAGGGGGAGAATTTGTGTTTCTTCTATACCGTTTACAAACACACACACACATACACTCCCCTCCCCACACTTTGTTATGTACAGAACTGCATTCCCTCCGCCACTGCTCACATCCTGTGCCTGTCGACTTCCAAGTATATTTGTTTGTTTGTTTGCTTAATCAATCAATGAATCACAGCATGATCTGAACATATACAATGACACAGCATTGCTGAAGTTCAGCAGGTCTAAATCTTTCTTATATCCGGATGGGAAGGAGTCTGAGACAGGTTTGTCAGTATCTCTGCTACCATCCTATCCCTCCATGAGTGGCTTCAGGAGCAAATTTCAGCGGGATAATAGGCATAGGCAGAAGGGCCAAAGGTGCCATGGTCTCTCCCGCCCTGGAGGGTGCTATGAATTTGAAAAAGAGAGTGAGGCCAAGAAGGAGTATCCCAGTCCTGGGATTCAGAGATATCATGAGCATGGTGACCCAGAATCCCAGGGGGTATGGCAACTATGGTTTCCTGTGGGCATTTCTGTTGCCATCCTGCAGATTTTACCAGTTACTGTCCTTGGTGGCTCAGGGCAGCAATTAGAAGTTTTGTTTAAAAGGCCAAGGCACATTAGATTTCCAGATTGCTTTCCTAATTTGTTCAGTGTTAGGGACAGGGAAGAGCTATGTTACAAGCAAATTTGTCTATGGTTCCAAGGTTCACTCTGTGGCCCTGTTGCCTGATTCCATTTTCCCTAAAAAGTGGTAAAAAGTGCAGAAATAAACTATATACTGCTGAGAGACTGGTGGAAGAGAAGGCGGGGAAATTAAAGTAAGAGCAACAGCAAATAAGATTTATTTCCCTTGCCGTTGTCTAGAGGCACAAAAAGCCTGCTTTTCCCCCTTACTGTTGCTTTGCCATCTGCACTAACCTTGATTGTTCTTTTGATGAGTCCCCGGCTTTCACATTCCTTCCAACCAGCACTGAATCATTTCATTTCTAGGCTCAACATTCGCTATCTGTCATTTATCTGCATTGGCTTTTTTTTGGCATCTCTCAGCAGAAGGTACAAGACTAATCTCAGTCACTCTTCACCTGCCGGTATTATTCTTTATTGTTGATGGTTCCTCCCCATTTGGCATGGCTGCCCCCTGAATACAATCTTACTTTCCGGACAGCCAGTCATCCTACGCAGGGGAACGCTACCCGTCAGCGACACAGTATTATGCTTTCCAGAGCACTCCCCTTTTCATAATCTCCTATAGTTCCCTAATAAACTACTTAGCTGTATAAAGTATTTAACTGGTCTGTAATTTCCTGGTAAGCCAGCAGGTTCCCTAATAAATATACTAGTGTTATGTTGGCAGCAGGCCAGGCTTCAGGAATCTTTCTCTCTCATGAAGGCCACTCGAAGGGAGCTTGTAAAAACATTTGCTCAAGCTTCTCTGGTTTCCAGCTCTCCTCCCTGTGCCTTTCTCAGCCACACATTGACCAACTGCCCTGTTATCAGAGTAGCTTTTGGGATTTTTTTAAAAAAACTTTATCCACAATGGGAATGATAGTTTAAACAACAATGAGGAGGAGATGGATGGCAAAGCATCCCTTACTCATATAATCTGATTGAACCAGAGGGCTAGGGTATGTTTCTCTTAAGTCTTAGGATAAAAGATTTGTCCTAAGTCAGGTACATCTGAAGTAATTATGAAATTTCAGAGCTCTCGCTTCAGTTTTCCTACATTTTTTTTTACAGCTCCCAAATCTCACAGTACCCTGATCGTTTATGACAGCTGGGTTCCCCCACTTTGGTCTTATGGGAATCCATATCTAAAACCAGTCTCCCGCTGACTTGGTCCTGCTACTAGGGATTCTGTGAGGTTGCTTCCTTCATGCTACCCAGGCTAGAGTCCTCCAGGATGCCATGGTGGGTTGTGCCCACAGTCAGATGGCTTACCACCATGCTAATGGCCCCACCAAAGGGAGAAAAAAAAAAAGACCCCAGGCATCAAGTGTGGACTGCACTGGCCCTATGAGTAGAATCCATGCCTGGATGAGGAGTGGACTTTGTTGGAAAATTTAACTCGGCCCCCCTGCAAACTGCTAGCACCCAACTATCCTTGTACCTCACTCCTCCATTTTTAATGAAGTTAAGTTTGAGCTGTACTGAGAGTCTTGACTTCATGCCATGTGTAGCTGAGGAGATCCTCCTCACTTCTGGAGAGGGGCAGGGGCACATGCCCTCAGCAAAAAGGTAAATATATATTTCCTCCTCAGACAATGTTATCCTTATGGACATGCAAATCTTTCAGAGCCATCTGCCTGAGAAATCAAACATGATTTGATTACTGCCTAATGGCCAATTATGAAACAATACCAGGCTAATTTATAAAATGTAGATTGAGGCAAGCTTGTGTTAAAATAAATAATATTTTCTTCTTAAGGAAGCTGTGCTTCCAGTACCGTAGTTCTCCTAGTTCAGCCCTGAGGCTGAACGGGAGCATGAACCATTAAGGAACTCAGGATATCTATTCCTACAATCCCTCTGCCACACAGACATGAACCATTTTTTAAAAAATGTCTGCTCATGCAACCCCTATGAAATTTTTGGTTCAGTCCAAAGGAGTAATACTAAGAAAGAGAGGGGCAGTGAATAAGATATTTGAATCAGAAAGAGTGGGAAAGCCAAAGACGCCAGAGCTGCTGCTGCCACTTAGACTGCAAACTCCCTTGCCACCTTGGTCTAGGTATACAGTAATTCCTATTTGTTTGTGACGGAGGGAGGAATCCTCATAGTGGTTACATGCAAATGCAATTGAATTGATAATTTATTCTAGGGTTTCGAAGATTATGCATGTGGATCTTATTCTTCTATGTTATAGATACCCAACCCACTTGATGAAGCTACTGTATCTTGGATTTTTGTCTGAATTTGAATCCAAAAGGATACTTCAGCATTGCAATTCTACAAGTAGCTTCTGTATTGGTGCTGTCGCCAAGGGCTTAGGTGCACAAATTGTAGTATTTTATTGTTGTTATAATTGCTCAGGTTGTCTGTTATATAACTGTGAATACAAAGGGACTCATTTTGTGAAACTGTGTTTGCAAGGTTCATCAATAGATATCTAAGAAAATAAATAGCCTGTGGCGAAATGCCAACAGGTGCTGTCATTCGTGCCTGTCCATCACAGAAGCTCAAGGGGGAGGAGCCAAGGATAGGGCAGGAGGGGCGGAGTTAGAGAGACAGTTGGAGATGTGGAATGGCAGTTAGCGTTTAGGAGAGAGAAGAAGAAGGTTAGAGAATTGAGCTGAGAGTGTTAGGAGAGGGAATTGAGAAGGTTAAACAATATTGAACAAGCAGGAATGAAGCTATAAGTGCTATAAGAGAGATAAAAAGTATATAGTAGTGATTAAAAGTATATAGTAGTTTGGAATAGAAGTGATTGCATACATAATCCTATCCTTGTTAATACCTGATACAGTTCATACATGATTTATCTTTATGATTTACTTGACAATGAAAGAATATTTGTTAATTAAGCCTCTTATTTCTAATTTCAATAACCCTTAGTTTTGGCAGCACACATGGATAACATAATTGGTATTAGAAGAATACCTGGTGGCAGCTAGAAGAGAAAAAGGGCATGATCCTTTGTGAGGGCCAAATAAACGGAGCAACAAGGACGATCGCCACATAGCCACATAAAACCTAAAAGTGCTACACTCACACAAGCTGTCAATTCTCATGACCAGCATAATGCCAGAAATGAAAACATGTGATTTTTCTAATTTGTAGAACAGAAGGGCCTGTTTTACATGCATTGATTCCTTTGACATTAAGCTACTCATATGAACAGATCCCTCCTGTGAAGATTTAAAAACATAAAACAGCCCAAATGATATTAATCAAAATCAGAACTTGCTTCAGACGTTGATAAGTCCAAGCACTGAGCAAGACCACTAGGCCAGGCATCTGAACTTCCAGGAAAAACAGAGAGCGAGAGAGAGCTTGCAGGTCCAGGGTGATTGGATTAGGTTGCCAGCTGCTGGGGCATCAGATAAAGTCTCAGGGAATTGAGTATTTCCCCAAGTCTCCAGGAAAATCCTAGAAATGCTAGAGATGGGCAGGATTCCATATTTGCAGCCTAAGTACCCTTCACTGGCCATTCCAGGTGCTGCTAGGGCTCGCTGGGTCAAGTCTGAAGGTATTTACATGTATATTCTACTAGCCTCCCTCTCAAACCTTCACTGTGATGACAGAAGACATTGTCCTCCAGCCCCAAAATCCTGGACAATGAAAATGCTCCTAGCCTAGCAACCTTATGAGGAAAGAAACCAATGTTAAGCTCAGACTGAGAAGTTTAGGTATCAATATATTCGCGAAGGCTTTCACGGCCAGGATCTAATAGTTGTTCTGGGTTTTTCGGGCTCTTTGGCTGTGTTCTGAAGGTTGTTCTTCCTAGGAAGAGATACCAAGTTTAGGTATCTTTGTGGAAACATCTTTCCTTATATGTGCCATATATGAGATGTCCAGATTTTCTAAAATTTGCTCAAATAAGTCTGAAATCATGTTGAAACAGAAGAACACACAATAAGTTCTGAACCATGAGCCTGAAGCTTAGGCCGCTCTGGAGAACAAGAATACATAGAAGGCATGTGATTGTACAGGAAATTCTAGAATTAGTACTGTAAGGGCTAAATTTCTGTATGTGCTAAAGACACAAGATTATCACAACCAGAGCTTTTGATACCTTTAGCAGTTTACCCATTAGCTTGCTTTGTTTTCTGATTAGTCACCAGAAGGTAAGCATAGACTTCTTTTGCAAGTATGATTGTGCAGTTATGAAGATCTGCTTGAATCACACCTCTGGGACACTAATGGAGTTTTAGTTTCCAGTGACAGCTATCCATATTTTACACTGGAAAGGCAGAAGGAAATGTGCTCTAGCACACATGATGCCCCACCTCAGAAACTACAACTCACAGAGTAACTACAGGCTGAAAGGAAGCTCCCACAGCTTCTGGCAGTGGAATAGCAGCAGGAAGGAAGGCCAAATGGCATTGACATCAGGGACCATGAGATCCCCTGGCCTGGCCCAATGTAAAATATTTTTGCTTCTGGATGGGTGGGGGCTACAAATCTCTCTAGGCCAGAAACCAGCTTTCCTGAGCTTTGGCCATATGCAGTTAGTGTTTTGGTATGATTTACGGGCATTATCATATACTGTATGTAAGCAAATGGGTCCTATTCTAACCATGTCCTTCATTTAAAACACTAGTGTATGCTTTTGTATTTTATGATCCACAGTTATGAGCTGCTTTAAATGTGACTCAGTGTAGAAGAATGGAATGAAAGTTAATTAAAATAAGTAAACAAAACAGATCAAATATTGAGAAGAGGGACACGTCGCTCCTAACTCATTCATTTTCTGCCTGTAGCCAAGATGCAGAACTGCTGAGTTGTACAGTGCAGGGATATCTGAAGCAGGGATATCTGAATTATGTTTAAACTAGACAGGAAGCTCGAATGTAAACAGACTTCAGAAAGATGTCTAGTTAATTACAAAGAGACAGACAGACATTCAAAGTAACAATAAAGAAGTCAAAATGATCCTTTTGCCAAATCTGAAGAAAATCTTAACCCCTATGTATATATATATTAATGGCATTATTTATCTTTTGAAATGTGTCTCAAGCTTCTCTCAAACAAGAAATGCTTCTTTTTAAAAATGGGAATATATAGCCTCTACTCCACGTCTCTACATGCAGGGCTATGTGTGCACCCAAGGTGGATGTTTCCTGTCTGCAAAACATTTGCACTAAACTCCAGGTTAATCTCACATAAACGGACATCTTGGTTAAAAGTCTGTCCTTTCTCCATCGTGTACGTTGTAAAAATGTGCATTAGAAATAAAGGATGCCAGGAGGGACTGGATGCCATTTTTTGTATGAACTAAAACCATATGGCAAAGACAACATGAGCTAGTTTCAACATCGATTTCTTAAAATGCCAGGCATTATAGCTTGCTCCCCAAAGGAAAAGTATGTTTTAGAATAGAACTGATCCCTAGAACAGCCAAATTCTCTGAAATTTATGTCTCCATCAGCACTGGACTGGCTTCTCTTATGAGGAGTGTATTTAAACTCTAATACTGTATAGGTATGTTCCAGTTCAGCCCCCTGCGCTCCCCCTACCTGTTTGCAAATTTTCTCAAAATGAAACTGATTTTTCCATGTTTTTTTTTTTTTTAAATATTCCTTTTAGGGAAGACTTTTACTATTTTCTTTTAATGGCAGGTGTGGCGATCTCCTCTGAAGCTCCTATACCCCCCAGGTCTTCACGAGGTTCTCGCTCTTCTTCTTTCTTCGCTGCCATCAGGTATTACTGCTTTAATACCATTTAATCATGGAGATGCGTGCTTTTAAAACTTAAGTCATTTATTAGGTCAGGGAAGTTAATATATGATTAATATTCAATAGGTAAATCACAGGTTGATAATCACTAGTATTTGAATCAAAACTGCTATAACTTTAAAACTCTATTAACTCTCTGTTCCGTTCAGTGTTCTTACAGATCTCTAACTCACTCTTAGTTCACTTTTAAGTTTCACACTGTCTCTCTCTACCAGAAACTCTCCCAGATGCCGTACACCAGCCATCATATCCAGCTCCCTCCCCCCTTGGCTCCGCCTTCCGTCCACTCATAGGCTCCTTCTTCACTGTTCAGCTGTGACGGACAGGTGAGGGCAGGGCTGTTCGCTACAGCAGGGCAAATTGCTAACTTATTACCTGGTGGAATTTTATGCTTTTAACAGTGACAAGCCAAAAAGCAGCAATCCGGTGAGAAGTGCGAATTTTTGCAGGAGACTTTTGTCCTACAGGCACCAAGAATTTATGGACTACAACTCCCAAAAGCACCAGGCAGCCCAGCCGATGGCAAGGGATGATGGGAGATGAAGCTGGGTTTCACTTAACTAGGGCTTATTTTGGGGGTAGGGTTTATATTATGAGCATCCTGAAAAATCATACTAGGACTTATTTTCAGGTTAGATCTTATTTTCGGGAAAGAGGGTATAAGCAGTGTTGATGATGATAATTTGCCCAGCTCAGGAGATCTGGATACGGGATCAGGATAGGGTTAACCAGAATGGGTGTGGAGAGAAAGCAGCCCCAAACTCACCATAATCCAGTTCACATCGAGAGCAACAGTCTGAACACCATAACTTCTTCACATGATCTAGCACCCTGGAAAATCTGGGTTTCCGATGAAATGGGATGACTTTTCCTGTGGAGTTTGCTCTAGTCTTCAGACTGTCACTCTCCAACTGACGAGAATAGTAATGGAGGGGAGATAGCCCTATCCCAGTGATGGCAAACCTTTTTGGGCCCCAGTGCCCAAACTGCAACACAAAACCAACCACGACCATCCCCAAGAGTCCCACTCCTCCGGCCCCAATACCTCCAGCGCCTGCCCAGGACACTCCCTCCTCTGCCTCCGGCTGCAATCCTTAATGGTGCAGGTGGCAAGAGCTGGGTGTTTCCATACCTGGTGTGTGTGTGTGTGTGTGTGTGCGCGCGCGCGCGCTGGAGTGACCACAGAGAGGGCTCCGCGTGCCAGCTGTGGCACATGTGTCACAGCTTCGCCATCACTGCCCTATCCTGTTTTCTCTCCTCACACATTCAGGTTAACTTCATCTTAAATACCTGAATAGGGCTAAGAAAAACAAAAGCCTTTCAGTGGCTGCATCTAAACTGTGGAATTCTTTGTCCCAACAGGCTAGTTTGGCATTTTGTCTGGTAGCATCTCACTACTGGGCAAACTGCTGCCTACTTAGACAGACACTTACCGCACTGTTCTTTTTTTTCTGCTTATTATTAGCAGTACTAGTAGTAGCCGCTGCCACATTCATTGCACATCATTGCATAGTTGTATTGTATTTCACAAGGGGTTTTAATTGTTGTTAGCCACTTTGAATCATCTGAAAATGCCAGAAGCACAATAAATAAATAAATAAATAAATAAATAAATAAATAAATAAATAAATAAATAAATAAATAAATAAATAAAATCATATATCAAAGCAGCATGTGGCCATTGCTTAAATGTCCTTGCATCCACTAATCTGTGGCCTGCCCTATTTTCTCTTCCCTAATGGTTAAGGAAGGGACGTGGTGGCGCTGTGGGCTAAACCGCAGAAGCCTGTGCTGTAGGGTCAGAAGACCAAGCAGTCGTAAGATCGAATCCACGCGACGGAGTGAGCGCCCGTCGCTTGTCCCAGCTCCTGCCAACCTAGCGGTTCGAAAGTGTGCAAATGCGAGTAGATAAATAGGGACCACCTCGGTGGGAAGGTAACAGCGTTCCGTGTCTAAGTCACACTGGGCATGTGACCACGGAAGATTGTCTTCGGACAAAACGCTGGCTCTATGGCTTGGAAACGGGGATGAGCACCGCCCCCTAGAGTCGAACACGACTGGACAAAAATTGTCAAGGGGAACCTTTACCTTTACCTAATGGTTAAGGAAAGAGAAAATAGGGATCATGGGGTCATGAAGAGTCCGACACGACTAAGCAACTGAACAACAACAATGGTTAAGGTATCTGGCCACGGAGCCAGAGGTTGGGAGCTTCGTGCTGAGCTTAGTGGGACTTCTTTCGAGGTATACTCTACATGGGATCACAGTTTTGGAATATTTATTTATCTATCTAATTTATATCCCGCCTATCTAATCAATTAAGATTACTTTAGGCGGCTTACAACAACACAAACGAACAACAATGTAATTAAAAGCAATTTTACATAGGAAAGCTTATAGCAAGATGGGACAGAACTAGGGAGTGGAAGGAAAGGGGAGGTCAGGAATACCAAATGATAGCTCTGTGTGCCAATGCGGGGGGGGGGAGGGGAGAAAGTTTCCTTTGGGGGGGATACCCGAAATAAGCGTAGCTGAATGAATGGTGTAAAGGTGGCCATCCCTAGAAGCTGAATTTCTGTCTAAAATAAAAAACTCTGTTCACCATCTAACAAAGGAGTGACAGCTTGCCAAAAGGCTGCTGTAAGAGCTAATGATCTATCAGTGTGTAAGGCTAGCAATTCCATCTTGTCAGGCAGAGCAGCCCATCCAAAACGACCCATTTAGCTGCCACACGCATACCTGCTAATGACCCCCCTTGTCCCTGTGCTGGCCAAATGACTCCCCTTCTGCCAGTCACTGTATCAAGGGAAGACTTTGAAGGGTAATCAGGGAGAGGTGTACAGGCAGAACTCCCAGCCCTGCCTTTCCCACAGCACTTGTAAAGATTTACTGTCTGGGCAGTTTGAGGCAGGAAAGTAGAAACATCGCGGAGGACAGTTCTGAGGCTTGACATTTATTTATACAAGGGAGAAGGGAGAGGAGAAACATAATGTGTAGATGCAGCTGTTAATTTCTATTTTGTTTTTGGTTTAAATAGCCGACAGTCTTGCACTAAGGTCAAACAAACAGACAGGAAAGAAAGAAAAACAAATATTCAATGCAGCCTGGTTAGGATTGCCAACTAACCATAAATAAGTAAGTAATTAAATACACAAACAGATAAACCCGCCCGGCCCACTCTTGCCTGTTTAATTGAGCAAAGCAAGTGCTTCAGAGCGCAGACAGAAACACGATCACTCGCTGGTACCTCCGCAGCAGTTTGCTGGTTCAAAAGTTTCGGCTGCTTTAAGCAGCCTGAAAATGGTATTTCTAGTTTGCCAAACTTCATGAAAATTTCTGCTTCAAAAGAGCAGAGCTGGATGAAAGGAAATTGCTTCCTCAGCCCTTCTGATACAAAGCAGGCCCACCTGTGATCAATCTGCACCAAAAACCCTTTAGCAAAACATGGAAAAGTTACTTTGGGGCACTACAGAATCTCTCACTGGGACAGTCAGTAACACATCCCGAATGTGCCCAACGAATAGGCATGTGTAATGAAGTCTAGAAGAGAGTTAATGACATCCCACAGAACGTTTCTGAGTCCCACAGAAAACCGCCTGCAGTGCAAAGAGATCTTTGATTAAGCACAGCATTGGAAGCCTCTCTTCTCCACAGATAGACACATTCTCATTCACATATCAGGCAAAAGCCAGAGAAACAAAACAAAACAAAAAAGACCCAAAATGCTGGATGAAATACCAATACATGCTAAATATTCATTGGCTCTAAGAGTCTTTCTTCTGTGTTGGGTTCATTTTTCCCCCTTTTGTCTGATGAAATGGGCTTGTCCACAAAAGCTCGTACTAAAACATAATAGTCTTTAAAGTGCCACATGTTTTTGTCTTTTTTGTTTTATATTGTTTTGATTTGTTTCCTTGGAGTTTGCCTGATTGCTACCTCTTCTAAAACTCATTCACATGTTTTCTCAACATTCCTGTCACCCATGGGAGGATACAAGGTTGTTACAGCAAGGTTTATGTTGCCTGTTGTCTAAGCTAAGAAGCCTGAAATGGTATACTCTGAGGTGAAAGCAGCTTGTGACAGGGCCAGGGGATAAGGCGCCTCACCTCCCTATTCACAAGCCGCTGCTGGTCTCAGGTATCCTTACAACAGACTTTTAAGGTATGTTAGGCTAAGACAGTGTTTCCCAACCTTGGGTCCCCACATATTCTTGGCCTACAGCTCCCAGAAATCCTGGCACAGGTAGTTCTGAAGTCTTCTGGGAGTTTTAGTCCATGAACATCTGAGGGCCAGAGTTGAGAACCACTGGGCTAAGAGATGTTTCACAAGCCAAGAGCTTTACACTTGAGCTTAGATTTGAACCAAGTTCTTGTCTGAGTCTGATGTCTATACACAGAAACAAAATGGAGTTCAGCCAAACAAGATGGATGCCTGGTATGAGTGCTGTTTTGTGCTGCCTCTGACTCAGGATCTGTTTTCAACCCCAATAAAAGCCAAACAAAAATATACCTGTGTATTTATACAAGCGAGTCATTTACTGTTTACAATTTTGCATTTCTAGTTTCCTTGTTGCCTTTCTGCTGAAGGCTACTTGTTAGCTGCACTTCCTCATTTTCATTTAACTGTCCAGCAACCAGCACACCCTAATTATAACCTCATTTATTAAAAAGCAGGCAAGGAAAGGAGGGGAGCCTAACCCTCCAACTATACACATTTTACAGTCTAATGGGTCTTACCTTGTTTGTTCAGGAGAGCGTTATATAACAATTCCTGTGATTTTTTTGCAAAACACAGTTCTGGGTTTTACATTTCCACTTTGTAAAGTAGTGAATTTTCTATTAATGTTTTATAACCTTAGGGTTCTAATCATAAAGTCATAAGGATGCTAATTGATTTGGAACTAGCCAGACCCTGAAGTGTGTACATGTCAAATTGATTCAAATTGATCCAGTGTGTTTAAATACAGCCCGTGCTAAGAAACTCAGAATCGTATGCTACCAGACAAGAGGCCTAAAGCACTTTGATAGTGTAATTATGTTTGCCACCTTGGTACACTAAATTATTGAATGGAACACGTTTCTTGAGTTTCTGCTGAGAAGCCAGCAACATCCACCTGAAATTTATTTATTTATTTATTTATTTATTTATTTATTTAATTTATATCCTGCCTATCTAATCAATTACTCTAGGCAGCTTACAACAGCACAAACGAACAACAATATAATTAAAAGCAATTTCACATAGGAAAACTTACAGCAAGATGGGACAGAACTAGGGAGTGGAAGGAGGGGGGGTCAGGAGCTGACAAAGGGGAAGGCCTGCCGAAACATGTTTTTAGTTGTTTTTTGAAAATGCCCAGCGAGGGAGCCGCGCGAATATTAGGAGGGAGGTTATTCCAGAGGCGAGGAGCCACCGCCGAGAAGGCCCGATTTCTTGTCTTCTCCTTCCGGGCCTCCCTCGGCGTTAGGCTCCTCAGCCTCACCTACTGGCTCGCGTGGGTGACACGGGTAGATCTTGGTGGGAGTAGGCGTTCCGCCAAGTATCGAGGCCCTAAACCATTTAGGGCTTTATATGTAAGCAACAACACTTTGAAGTCGATGCGGAAACGTATGGGCAGCCAATGCAATGCGGCCAGAGTGGGTGAAATGTGTTGGTATTTTTTCACACCACTAAGGAGTCTGGCCGCTGCATTCTGCACCACCTGTAGTTTCCGCAGCAGCCTCAAAGGCAGCCCCACGTAGAGCGCAGTACAGTGGTCTAATCTTGAGATTACGAGCCCATGCACCAAGGTAGTGAGCACCCCCACCTCGAGATAGGGCCGCAGCTGGGCTATCCGCCTAAGATGGTAAAAGGCGGTTCGGACAACCGACGCCACCTGGGATTCCATGGTGAACGCCGGGTCCAGATGGATCCCCAGGCTGCGGACCCCATCCTTGGCGGAGAGGGTTATCCCCCCCCCGAAGAAGAGGGAGTTTCCCAAACCCCTGACTGTGGGGACGCCCACCCTCAGTACCTCCGTCTTGTCCGGGTTCAGCCTCAGCCCGTTCTCCTGCATCCATTGCAATACAGTCCCCAGGCAGCGCTGAAGGGACAGAACAGCATTTCCATCGGTAGGTGGAAAGGAGATGTACAGCTGAGTATCATCAGCATACTGATGACACCGAGCTCCACATCCCCTGATGACCCCACCCAGTGGCCTCATATAGATGTTAAACAGCATTGGGGAGATAATCGACAAAGATTTATGTTACAAAGATTTAACCAAAGGACTTGCAAAACGCAGCCTTTTTGCCCTTACCTTAGAATGTATATAGCTGTTGGCTTAATAATTGTTCTGCTTCATAATTGTTCAAATTTGGGAAGATAATTTTGCCACACTTCTGCATTTGATCAGACATTTGGGGGAGCAGGGAATGAAAGATCAAAGAGTACTGCCCGTCCCACAACCCTATAAAGCAACATGTAGCTTCATTTTGTTTTCCTAGCGGCAAAAAGTTTGAACTCTGTTTTGTATGATTTCAAAAGGGTAGCCATGCGGATCTTTTTATACTGGACTTTCTACCATTATTTCTAAGACCCCTAGAATTGAAACCATGGCACGTCTGAATACACGCCCAGACTAAGAAGGTTGCCTGTTGGTATGTGTCCTCCAATGTTCTGCAATGCATAACCCAGGAGGAAAAAACAGGAGCCAATTCTTGCTGTGCATTTGTGCCTTAAGAGTGAATGAGATAGAAGGACCAGCTGTATAATGGCAAAGTTTGTGGCTGGTGCAGCATCTTATTCTCTTCAGTGTCAAATTGCTCCTTTATCTCCTGGACAGTTCTTTGACCTTGCCTGGGAAATGAGGAGTCCAAGCCACAGCCTGCTGGTTATAGAAAGGGACGATGTCCCTCTGGGACTTTCTTAAAGGCAGAATCTTTCCTAGGATTTTGGCAACTTCTGGTTCAGATCTCTTGAGGAGCCCATACCCTTGCAACATGGAGATTCATTTTACTTCCCAATATAGAAATACTGTATAGGAATGTATACATTATCATATGTGTATAAATCAGTGCAGTGCTGGCTGGATAGCTCAGTGGCTTTGGGCCAAAACCAAAACTTTTGGTTCTGGCTGCAGAGCAAGAGGTTGGGAGTTTGATTCCCACAGTGCTTCCTGCGAGTAGAGTCACCCTGTTCACTCTTAGGCAGTCCCTGGAAAAGGTCACTGTCAGTCGGAATTGACTTGATGGCACACAACTATGATGAGTATATAAAGGAACTCCCCTAAACTAAAAAAAGAGGGCCCAATGGGGTGGGGAGCAGTCAGATACTATGCTATGTGTTAAAGATGGGCACAGACCGGTTCATCCCAGCTCACAAAGACAGGAAGCAGCACAGGTGCACAGGTGCTCCTGCTCCCATCTCCTGCCTCCTCTGGTTCACCAGGCCCAGCTTGCTTGGTTTTTTCCACCTCCTCAACTGATCTTCCAGTCTCAGCAACAGCTTAGGTTTCTCTGCCCACCCTCTTTGCTGATCTCCCATTTAGATAAAAGGACAGGGCAGAGAAGTCTGTACCCATGCTGGTGACTTGGAGATTACATAGCATTTATAATGCAACATTAGAGATGTCAAAACTGTGGATCTAATGTCAAAAATGACTGTTTAAATACATGCTCTGTGTCTGACTACCAAGAAAAGGTAGCCCAAAGAAATAATGAGTTCAGATCTGTTTCTGTGAGCAACAAGTTAAATAGATGTTGGCTGGTTTGATAAGAACCCAAAACCAAGTAATTACAGACTATTTCTGTCCAATGTCGACTGTTAGCAAATGATTGCTGAAAGCAACAGAGGATATTAATAAAATGGCAGGTGCTCCCACTAAAACATCAGGGAAAAATAGCTAATGAGACAGAAGACTCAACTTTCTTTTTTTTTTGCAAGAACTTTAAAAAATGATTCTTGGTCTTTAAAACAGAGCTGAAAGCAGAGTTGAAATCAGAGTAGAAAATGGTGTTGAGGCTGACTGAAGATAAGATTGAAAGACTGAACAACACAATTTCAGATGTGAGACAATATCTCAGAAACAAGTATCTCTAACGCAGATAAAATCCATATTTTGAATGAGATTGTGCAAAGTCTTGCCATTAAGAGAGGTGATCCAGAGAACAAAAATGGAGAGGGAAATATATGTATATCTGTGTGGAATTAAAGCACAAGCTGAAAGCACGGATGTGATGGGCTTCTTAATATGTTGGTGGGCAGATATTTTACCAGATTTAAAGGTTCACCTAGATCCAATGAAGAATCCAGATCAAGGGATATAATTATTAGGTCTGAACATTAGGCATTTAAGGGAGGTTCATTCTACAGATTCATTCTAATATTGAGTTTGGTAGGATGCCAGCATACTTCTATCAGGAAACTACTTCTACACACAAAGACTCTGAACAAAAGCTTCCATTCAGTCACAAAAAGTTTACAAGCAAACATTCTATACAGGTGGGCTTTCCTTTTAAAATAATCGGGAATATAAAACATATATGGTAAGTAACAAAGCAGAAGCAGTCAGAATGTTGGAAGCATTGAAAGTTCCGTCTCCTTAGTCCTTCAGAGACTTAGTAGAGAAGGTGAATGAACACATCAAGCCAACAAACAGAGGAGTGGAGAAGATGGAATAAAAGGCTGAATCATAGATGTGGACGGAAGAAAACAATTCGAGCAACAGAAGAAAATGGAATTGATGGACATACTGTGCTTGAAAGAAAGAAATAGAGCAGGAACAACACATTTCAGCTAATCTGCTGTAAGCATTTTATTGCAGATTATTTGAAAATAGGCACAAAACCACTCATTCTATATATCTTGTTTTAATGCAGTTTCTTGCATTAAAACAAGACATACTGTAGAGCAGCCCCCAGCCCACCAGCCTATCGTCCTTCCAGGGCTGGGTGGCTTCTCTCAGCTTTTGACAGCAGCAGGGTCACTTGACAAGCGGTGAAGATGGAGCCACAAGAGTTGGCCCCTGCCAGCAAGAATAACCATGGCCATCTGGCCAGTGCCAAGGTGACTGGGAATCCTTCCAGCACTGGCTGGGCAGCAAAGCTGTTCTTTCCTGAGAGGCAGCTCCAGCAGCTCCATTTTTTCTGCATGTTGAGCCTGAACCCCGATGCTGTGGGTAGCTGGGAAACCTCCCAAGACTGGTCAGTAAAAGGCAAAGCATGGAGTGCAACATACACAGAACTGTAAAACAGGGGGCGGGGCATTCCTAACTCGTGGGCCTATTTTGATGTTTTCCAAATGAAACATTTGCTGGTTCTTGTGACTGAAAGTTATCTTCTGCATAGTGTCCCCCCCCCAAAAAAAAAACCCTGTGGAATTGATATAAACTCCCATAACCAGTTCTACAATGGGCACCTTGAGAAGAGGGCAGTGGAAAATATCTTCCGTTATAATCGTTTTGACACTTGTAAAATACTTGTCCATCATTTTTGGAGTTGCTTGGAACCAGGGATTGGACAATATGGTGCAACTGTAACGGATACAGACCCAAGGATTTTTACCACAGGACAAATCTTCTGTTCTTCGAGCAGCTGCTTCAGCTCTTGTATCTGTATCAGATAATTTGATTTATTTATTTTAATCAAAGGTTTTTATAGAAGTGCACATAAAATAGGTAGCCACTAAAGCATTGGCTTAAATTCTCCTGTTTACATCAAACAATAATATCATCTACTGCTATTAAAAAAAAACTTTCTAGAGCCCCCTCTGCTGCAGGTTTCAAAGGTCATAAATAGAGAAGGGGGCTTTATATTCAAAGCCTGCCAGCACACATGGCCAGCCCAATTACCTCCCACCACAAGAACCCACCAGTCCACTTACAGCGCAGTGCGCAGTGCGCGTGGCTGGCATCATCATTGGTGCGCCAATCATGACAGTAACGCAACTGCTGCAGTCCCCTCTCCCTGCTCGCCCAGCCACTCCGGAAAGGAAGTGGAAGTATGAATCTGCCCGCTCAGCCGGGGAGTGGCCAGGTAAGCAGGGAGATGGGGCTACAGCAGGCGAGCTACTGCCACGATTGGCACACTGATAATGACACCAGCCATGTGTGCCACACACCATGCTGTAAGTGGACCAGGAGGTTCTGGGGGCAGGAGGTAATCAGGCCAGCCACCTGTGCCAAATATGAAGCCCCCATCTCTAATCATGAAGGATCCCCTTTGTCCTGGGACAGTCTTTTGAAGTTGTGGAATGGAAAGGGGAATGACTTAAAGCTAAAAAAATCACTGACATTATCCCAAGACTGATATCGAGAATGCATTATCTTCTTGACAAAATAATAAACAGTACAAAGGGAATTAAAATGACCTGGGAATCAGACTTACAGGAAACCTTATCAGATGTCACTTGGGCCAAAATTTAGTCTCAGAAGCATTTCTGATCTGTTTCAGCTCAAGTCTGAAAAAATTGTTACAATCACTACACATATCTATATATCTATATATATATTAGCTCACCTAATAACTATCTATCTATCTATCTATCTATCTATCTATCTATCTATCTATCTATCTATCTATCTATCTATCTATCTATCTATCTATCTATCTATCTATCTATCTATCTATCTGTCTGTCTGTCTGTCTGTCTGTCTGTCTGTCTGTCTGTCTATCTATTTAGCTAGCTAGCTAGCTAGCTAGCTAGCTAGCTAGCTAGCTAGCTAGCTAGCTAGATAGATAGATAGATAGATAGATAGATAGATAGATAGATAGATAGATAGATAGATAGATAGATAGATAGATAGATAGATAGATAGATAGCTATTTTAAAAAAAACTGAGAATGAAAAACATCTAGAACATGAATCTCGGGGTGAAACCAGCACAACATGTTTAGGTGAGCTAATAACAAACACATCTGTCTATTCAGGATTTCAGCCCATATAACAGAGCATCTCATTGCAGTAGAAATGCTGGAATTCACAAAGCTTCAAGTCCCCCAAAGTAATCCACCTCTTTTCTCATGAACCGAGACCTACACTTGCTCTGGAGCCATTAGTAGGAGAAAGAATAAAAGGTTTTATTACAGTACTTATAATTGAACAGATCAAACAGCAAACTGAAAAACATGACTGTTTTCAACAACAGACTTTAATAGACTCTAGACAGGGAAAAAGCATAGAGCAGAGAGGCAGAGATCTCTTTGAATTCAGAGGCAAGGCAGAAAGATTGGTTAGTGCTGGACTGATTGTCAGTTACCTCAGCCCAGAAATGTCCCTCCCAGCCACACCTACAAGAGGCAGCATGCGAGGTTGTAAAAACTTCTATAATTACCCCCCACAAACACATTTTTTACAGAAAATGAGGAGGTTGGAGAGGACATGTCACTCAAGATGGTGCAGAGTCCATTGCTGATATAAGGTTTTGTCTACATAGTATATGGTTCATTATGCCGTTATCTGCCGTCAAGTCAGAACCAACTTAGAGTGGTGCCTCGCTTAACGGTGATAATCCATTCCAGGAAAATTGCCGTTAAGCAAAAACATTGTAAAGCAAAAATAAAAAGCCCATTGAAACGCATTGAAACCCGTTCAATGCATTCCAATGGGCTTAAAACTCACCATCCAGCGAAGATCCTCCATACGGCGGCCATTTTCGCTGCCTGTATAGCGAGGAATCCGTCCCTAAACACAGCGGGGAGCCATTTTATTTACCCGATGGCCATTTTGAAACCGCCAATCAGCTGTTTAAACAACATCGTTTGGCAAAGAATCAGTCAGGGAACCAATCATTGCAAAGCGAAATTCCCCCATTTAGACCATCGTTTTGCGATCACAATTGCAATCGCAAAAAGATCATCATAAAGTGGATTCGTCGTAATGTGGGGCAATTGTAAAGTGAGGCACCACTCTATAGTGACCCTAAGAGGGATTTCAAGGTAAGTGAGGTATTTAAGGAATGGTTTTACCAGTTCCACTTCCCTAGTGAGTCACCCTGGCTGACCAAGAATTTGAACCCAGGGCTCCTGAGTTCTAGTCCATTACTCTGTTTTTTACAGCACACTGGCTGGGTATGTCCCACAGATTAGCCTTATCTAGCTTGTTGACCTATAGTTTATACTCTCCCCAGCCAGCTGGCCAGGAAACTTGGCAGTTGTGGTCTAACGCATCTCTACTGTGCCAAATTTGGGAAAGCTGCCAGAGATCCCTATAACAACCGATGCAACTGCTAAGTGTTTGTTCTCTGATAGGTAAAAGTGAAAGAGCAACTGCGAGATTCTGCACAATGAAACTGACACATGAGCACTAAAATCAAATTTCTCATCTCTCTGTGTGGCTTTCATTGACATGCTGAGCACATCCTCCTCAACCCCACCCTTCTCAATATTTCTGATTGGCTTCAGTAATGGGCCTTTGATAGATCTGAGGAGGGAAATGAGATGAGAATCTCGTACAGTCAGCTTCTCTCATCATTCAAATGAATGATAATATTGCATTGGCTTTCCGTGCGACACTGCCATTTCCAGTGTCAGCCTCAAGAGACTGGCGCCAAATTGCATGTCACAGGAGAGAAGAAATCCTCTTCCCCTTGGCGCAGATCTCAATTGTAATGTGATTTGTAGGCTGCAATTTGCCTGCCCCCACTAGAGCAGGAGTGGGGAATGTGTGGTGCTGCAGAGGCTGGCCGGCCGTAACTCCCATTGGGCCAGCCCTAAGCCAGCACAGCCGATGATGAAGAATGCTGGGATTTACTGAGCCACCATCTCTGGAGGGTTGCAGCCCCAGTTTTAGAGCACAGAAAGGAAGAGGTTGAGTAGCAAACTAGACAAACATGGGTAAGCTGGCTTTGTCATTGGTGACCCTATTCTGTGCCCTACCAGATCCACTGGGCTCCAACCTCCACTGTATTTCTATATATTGGGATCAGCCTGGAGTCAACCCATATACATGCCACTGTGGCGTCCCAGGGCTCCTGCAGAAACAAGACCATTGATCAGGCCACCCAGGCCACTTCCTTTGCGGGAGCCAAGCACCTGTCTCTGTCTTCCCCTCTTGATTGCCGTCCAATGGATGGAGAGATGAGGGGGGAAAGGCGCAGATGTGTGGCTCATTCGCTTTGGCTCTCGGAGCGAAATTGTCTAACAATTGGAAAGGGCCAAGCAGAGGTTAGGAGTAATGGCACAGAAGGGGACAAGGTGATTTATCCACAAAGTCAGTGCCGAGCAGAAGGATAGCTTTATCTCGGCAAGGCCCCACAGCTGGCTGATGGAGAGTTGCTCTTGTCCTCCTGATAAGCATGCATGCTGCCTGCATAATTTCTCTCATAAGGTTCCTTTGTGGCTAAGCAGCTGATTTCTGCAAACTTTCTGCAGTGGTGAGATAAAAGATAATGAGAGTCCATACATTTCCTGGCAGAGTTTCCTTCCCAAATGGCTCCCCTGTAACCTCCACATTGGAAACAGATTAGAGCTCTTAATTTTTCCCTTATCACAAGCAAGAGCCTGGGGGTAGGGGGGGTGGGAAGCCTTGTCTTTTTCTTCCCACCCCTCTCCTTAGAGAGTTGCTCCTATGTAAGCAGAGCTGCTGGAGAGAAAGAGATGCAAACTTCTGCTGCTCAAGCATCTATGATGCAGGGTAGAAAAGTATTTGTTTTACATGTATTCAATATGCAGGTTGAGCCCTAAGAGATTTAAAAGGAGTAAGTTTCCACTTGCAACACATGAGCTTATCTCTCAATACAGAAGAGGATCTTACTCCTCCTCTCACTTCAGGATCATCGAGGAGAACTTAACCAGTGCAGACAAGTAACATGGCCTTCTGTTGCCTACTCTGGCTTTTATTCTTGGTGCTCCAGATTTTGGCATTGGTGTCTGCTTGAAATAAAAACCAGGTGCATTCTTGCATTGCCGGCAGCAAGCTCCAGCTGATGCTGTTACCCAAGAATATCAGGAGACGTGGTGATATCTGTAATGTTGAATGAGACCATGACCAGTGGTTCTTAAACTGGGGTCCCCAGATGTTCTCGGACTGCAACTCCCAGAAATTGTGGCCGACAGAGCAAGTGGTGAAGAATCACTGGTCTAGACCACTTGGGACTGGAGTGCTGAGGATCCAACACTGCATTCCAAACCAATTCTTCAGGTTTAAATATCCGTACTATCCATTAATTTTAGCCCTGCATTTGGAAGTTCTCTGCAGAATAGCATTAGCCGCTAGGACCACACAGCTGATCACAAGGGCAACCAACTGGCCAATGTTAGGTCCCTCTAGTTAACTGACAGTCCTCACAGGCTTCTCACTTCTCGCAAAGCAGCATATGGATTGCAAGTTACATTTGGTTTGGCTGGGTCATGCATTTTGCAGGCCTATGTTAGCCCAAGGTGTCTGGATAGCTCAGTGACTTAGGTATCCAACTGCAGAGCCAGAGGTTTGGGAGTTCAGTTCTCCATTATGTCTCCTTGACAGGGGCTGGACTCAGATGATCTATAGGGTCCCTTCCAGCTCTGCAGTTCTAAGATGATGATGATGAACTATTTATTATTATGCTCGTTTTGTTTAGTTTAGTCGTTTAGTTGTGTCCGACTCTTCGTGACTCCATGGACCAGAGCACGCCAGGCCCTCCTATCCTCCATTGCCTCCAAGAGGTCTGTCAATTTCATGTTGGTTGCTTCGCAGACATTGTCCATCCATCTCATCCTCGGTTGTCCCCTTCTCCTCTTGCCTTCACACTTTCCCAACATCAGGGTCTTCTCCAGGGAGTCTTCTCTTCTCATGAGATGGCCAAAGTATTGGAGCCTGAGCTTCAGGATCTGTCCTTCCAGTGAGCACTCAGGGTTGATTTCCTTTAGAATGGATAGGTTTGTTCTCCTTGCAGTCCAGGGGATTCTCAAGAGTCTCCTCCAGCACCACAATTCAAAAGCATCAATTCTTCGGCGGTCTGCTTTCTTTATGGTCCAGCTCTCACTCCCATACATCACGACAGGAAAAACCATAGCTTTGACTATTCAGACTTTTGCTGGCAAGGTGATATTTCTGCTTTTTAAGATGCTGTCAAGATTTGTCATCGCTTTCCTCCCAAGAAGCAGGTGTCTTTTAATTTCGGGGCTGCTGTCTCCATCTGCAGTGATCATGGAGCCCAGGAAAATAAAATCTGTCACTGCCTCCATATCTTCCCCTTCTATTTCCCAAGAGGTGATGGGACCAGTGGCCATGATCTTAGTTTTTTTGATGTTGAGTTTCAGACCGTTTTTTGCACTCTCCTCTTTCACTCTCATTACAAGGTTCTTTAATTCCTCCTCACTTTCTGCCATCAGAGTGGTATCATCTGCATATCGGAGGTTGTTAATATTTCTTCCGGCAATCTTAATTCCAGTTTGAGATTCCTCCAGTCCAGCCTTCCACATGATGTATTCTGCATATAAGTTGAATAAGCTGGGGGACAATATACAGCCTTGTCGTACTCCTTTCCCAATTTTGAACCAATCAGTTGTTCCATGTCCAGTTCTAACTGTTGCTTCCTGTCCCACATATAGGTTTCTCAGTAGATAGATAAGGTGGTCAGGTACTCCCATTTCTTTAAGAACTTGCCATAGTTTGTTGTGGTCGACACAGTCAAAGGCTTTTGCATAGTCAATGAAGCAGAAGTAGATATTTTTCTGGAACTCTCTGGCTTTCTCCATAATCCAGCGCAAGTTAGCAGTTGTTCCATATCCAGTTCTAACTGTTGCTTCCTGTCCCACATATAGGTTTCTCAGGAGATGGATAAGGTGGTCAGGCACTCCCATTTCTTTAAGAACTTGCCATAGTTTGTTGTGGTCGACACAGTCAAAGGCTTTTGCATAGTCAATGAAGCAGAAGTAGATATTTTTCTGGAACTCTCTGGCTTTCTCCATAATCCAGCGCAAGTTAGCAGTTGTTCCATATCCAGTTCTAACTGTTGCTTCCTGTCCCACATATAGGTTTCTCAGGAGATGGATAAGGTGGTCAGGCACTCCCATTTCTTTAAGAACTTGCCATAGTTTGCTGTGGTCGACACAGTCAAAGGCTTTTGCATAGTCAATGAAGCAGAAGTAGATATTTTTCTGGAACTCTCTGGCTTTCTCCATAATCCAGCGCAAATTAGTAATTTGGTCTCTAGTTCCTCTGCCTTATTATGCTAGCCCAGCATATTTCAGGAAACTCACCCAATTTAATCCCTCCGCCTGCCCAACATGTGACAGGTGTCAGCAGCGGCAGCTTTAGATTTTCAGAAACTTTTGGCTGTCTTACAGGAGTCAAGAAGAAGAACAGGAGAGACATTTGAACAAGACTTTGGTTAGTTGTTGAGAATTCCTCATGTCTAAAAGGAGATGAAGGTGTCCATTTTCTAAACAACCAGAAACGTGCCAGTCTGGTCTAGGGATGCAGAACTAAAAGCTGCTTCTCTGGAGACGTCTGGTTAGCTGTCTGGTAAGCTGCCAGGATACTGCCAAATGACTATTGATTTTCTAGCAGGGGCTCTGAGTTGGAGACAGGCAGAATTGCTCTTTAGCCCAACAGCCTGCAGTGAGTACGAGAAAGCCAGGGCTGCATAATTTAAGGACACCAACCTGACAGGATGAACTCAAGCATGTGTGTGACACACTTCAGGGATGCTTTGAGTCATAAGCGCAGAGGTAGGAGGACCATATTGTTTCCCCATAGTGATGATGACTGGCTACCCTATAGTGTGAATGAGCTCGAGAGACATGGCCATTTTTCATCCAGCGAGAAAGAAGCAAGCCTCTTGCAGCAGAAATAAATAAAAGAAGAAAACCAGGGAAATGTTTTTCGGGTAGGTCCAATCAGAGCCTTCGGAGGATGCTTTCACTGCCAACCACAGGCTTCCCCATGTCCATTGTCAGAGTTTCATATTGTCTTCTCTGATCACACTTTTCTTCCTTTCTTCCCAAGGCAGTTGTATAACTGTCTCATGGTGCTCTCTTGCATAAACTAAGGTGCCTGTTGCTATAACTACAATGCTTGTAAATGTAGCCCTCCGCCTTATGCAATTCTTGTCTTAGGCAGTTCTCACAGGGAAGAGGTAGCTTTCTTTTGCTCAATATTAACATTAAAGAGATGGCACCCTTATAATAACATTCTAATTTACCTGTGCAGTTCAAGAAAGCACAGATGGAAGATGCTGATACTTAATTCCCTCCCCATCACACACTCCATTCTTCTGTGGGTTCCCCCCCCCCCCATTTAACTCAAGTGGAATATAATTTAAAAGAAGAGTTGGTTGATAACCAAAATCCAAAACCAGGGTTAGATACTACCTTAGTGGACCACAAAAACCGTCCCCAACAGGTAGGACTACAAGTTCCTAAAACTTTTCATCAGTCTGTGCACTGCAGAGTTTGGGGCAGAGAGAGAACAAAAAACACTCCCAAATCCTTCAGGTTGGCTGTTGAAAATGCAAGATAATTGTTTGTATGTATGTATGTATGTATGTATGTATGTATGTATGTATGTATGTATGTATGTATGTATGTATGTATGTATGTATGTATGTATGTATGTATGTATGTATGTATGTATGTATGTATGTATGTATGTATGTATGTATGTATGTATGTATGTATGTATGTATGTATGTATGGGTCAAAAGCAGAAGGAGACTGGAGAGGACAATGAGAAGGATTTTTATTTGCTTTTCTGTTAAAAAGGAGGTTGAGAAAAGCAAACAAAATCCCCCTCCTGTTTCTACCACTCCACTTGTATCGTTTAAAAATCTAGTGCACACACACGCACACAAGCACATGCAGAAGAGTACACATTCAGCTTTTCCAAAGGCAGCCTCCCCACACTGCCTTTGGAACTCCCCTCCTGTCTCCTCCTGCCACCATTGCTGCACTGCTTGCCTCTTTTAAAAAGCTAAGCCAAGACCCCCACACATACAGAGGCACACAGGGAGACACACGTAAATGGGTTCAGAGACAGAGAGAGAGAGAGAGAGATGCACATACACAGGAGGGTTCAACTTTCCAAAAGCAGCCGCCTTGTGCTGCATTTGGAAATTAAACATATCCACAGAGCTGAGGGAGTGCTTAATTTGCCTGTATCATGAAGTGGCTTTCTTATTAAGCTTCTTCACAATATTGGCAAATTGAATGACCAAGGTTTCCTTTGATCCATTCCCAGCGACCACATGCTGTGCAGGAAAAGAACCAAAATAGAGCAATTCTACCCACACCAAAAAAAGTGGAAGGCCCTTGACAGGGGTCCAGAAAGGTGCAGGTAGAAATGCTCTAGGGACAGGCTGCTTCCCTCTAGCAACGGCATCATCTGATTGCCATCTTTAACAGTGTGCAACCCCATCCCTGCAGCAGACCAAACAGCAGGCGAAAGATCCATATGATTGCGCTCCTTATTTAACTGGTACCACAAGTTTGGTGAAGCAAACTTATTCCACTATTCCTCCAATAAGCTCGAAATGGCACACATGGCTCTCTTCCTCCTCACTAACCTCACAAACACCCTGTATGGTAAATCAGGGTAATAAAAGGCAAACTAGTTCTGGATCACCCAGTGAATTTTATGGCTGAATTGAGATTTGAACCCAGGTGTCCCGTACTCAGCTCCGTGCCACTCTGGTTCCTTTTATGGGAAGAATAAGGAAAGTCTACTGAAGTGGGCGAATTTGTGACTTCGATACAACCAATGATATTTGAAAGTGGAGCCTTACAAAATCTAAGCATAGCTGGTTGTAAGAGGAACCAAAGAAAACAAGATCAAAGCCATGCAAAAAGATGTTTGTAGTTTTGTTTTGTTAGATAGAACAGGGATGCATTCTGCAAGCCCAACGTATCCAAGGTGTGTGTGTGTGTGTGTGTGTGTGTGTGTGTTTGATTTCTTGAACAACAAAGAAGATGGCATGTTGTGGAAACATGTGCTGCTGCATTTCTATAATTACCTGGAGGGGGGGAATTGAGGTAAGTGAAAAATCAAGGTCTTCATCTTTTGGAATGGCACACTCTCACACTGCTCAGTGTAAAAGCTGGAGAAGACAACAGTCCTGCATTTAGGATGGCAAGAAACCCTGTGGGAGGAAATGAAGGAAGAGGAGACGAGAAATGCTCAGGTGTCAGCGCCCTGGAATATTAGGCAGGTGAGAATGCAGAAGGAGACATGCAGACACCCATGCCTTTATCTATCTATCTATCTGTCTATCTATCTATCTATCTATCTATCTATCTATCTATCTATCTATCTATCTATCTATCTATCTATCTATCTATCTATCTATCTATCTATCTATCTATCTATCTATCTATCTGTCTGTCTGTCTGTCTGTCTGTCTGTCTGTCTGTCTGTCTGTCTGTCTGTCCGTCCGTCCGTCCGTCCGTCCGTCCGTCCGTCCGTCCGTCCGTCCGTCCGTCCGTCCGTCCGTCCGTCTAATCATCTGATTTACATACCATCCCTTTAGTGACAACACTACTCTTGGTAGGTTACAAATTAAAACTTCTACACTTTGTCAAAAAGATCCATGTACCTATTGTTACTCGGAGAAGACAAGGAGAGACAGCAACAGTGGAAGAGGAGCTAGCAATTGAAGAGCACCCAGATCCTCATTCAGTGCCTGCTGAGAAGAGATGCTTTTTTTGTAATGCAATGGGCAGATAGCTAGCAATGGGGGCCATTAAAAATGCCTCCTTTGCACAAGCAATGGACTATGTGGGAAGCTGACAGAGAGGAAGCTGAATAAAAGGCAGTTTCTTGACAGCATGCACATAGAAGTGGCAGCATGATGGGCAGTAATGGAGAGTAAACCACTTAAGATTCCCTGGATTCCTTTATGAATACAGGCATAGCCAGACAGAAGTAACTTTTCTAACCAGGAATGGAGGTACTTCACTGCTTTCTGTCCTCATAGCCCAGCTACCTTCATGACAGTCTTTAGTGGAAGTTACAGCTCTGCAAATATTCTTGGACTCCATCTCTGGTTACCTAGGCCAGCATGGCTGATAGTTAAGTTTAAGAGCAATGGCAGCTTCAGACAAACATCATCAGGTGTGCTACAGCTTGGCCATGCCTGATCTGCAAAGTTGGTGTACAAGAGGCCTGCAGTGAGACTACCTTTCCTCCCCGTCAACTACTGAGGAAAGGTTTTAGGTACAGACTGAGTCATGTACCTTGGACCTACATTGTCTAGCTTTGGCTGGCATTTGTTTTGGGACTGATGTGGGGGCAGAGATGATCAGCTACGATCATGACCCACATACTGAGCTAAGTACTCATACTGTGGTGTTGTGTTTGCACACGGGCAAAGGAAGGGATAATCCATTTTGAATCATAGCACTGGTAGTGAGTGACTGTGTATCTGCTGTTGCTATTACTAGAAGTGGGACCTGAACAGAATGTTCAACTCCAAGGATCACTCTTCAAGGGCCCCGTTCTCATATGGGTTCATCTGTCAGGTCTGCAAAGCAGGGATATGTGGAGGCAAGCCGAAAGCAGGCATGACCACCTTATTGCTCTCTCTTTCTGCCGCCACTATCTCTTCTTCTCTGTCTCTGTCTCACTTTCTTCTCCAACACCTTCTTTTCTTTCTCTGCCTGTCTGCCACTTGAAGGATGGTTTGCACTTGATAGATGACTATCAACTAATTGTTAGTAAAGGGCTTTTTGAAATGAGGCCAAGAAGCCACTCTGGATTATACCAAGGGGTGCTTCTGCCCCTAGGCTGCAGGTTGCCCATCTTGACCAGAAAGAAATGGAATTTCATGAAGACACCTGAATTAAAACCCCTCATTAACTCAAATGCTCCATAAACCTAAACCAAGGCAATAGGAAACAGTAGCTAATCAAGCTGGAAATTTGAAGAAGAAAAAAACCCAAAACAACACAACCCATTGTAAAGTCCAAATTGTTTGGTTATAGGCTCATTGTTGGGTAATCTTGATTACATCTCCTGCTATAACAGAATTCTGGAAATATTTTGGCAGGTATACAATTTTCGGTTTGTTGTTTTGGTTCTTTTACACTGTAATCTCACCCTTCAGAACAGAAATTTGGGAACAAAATTACACACTGGGAATCTTTTGAGAACCATGGGGGCCTGGATTGTATCTGGTGATCTTTCAGAAGATGGTGACTAGATTCTCACAATTTGTCGTTGCACATTGCCTTCTAGAGGAGTTTTTGAAATCTGCCAGCTCATTCTACTCACTACTCACTAAATATAGCACCCATTAAAATGGATTTATGTAGAGTTTAGCCACTGGACATGCTGGCTGGAGGATTCTGGGAACTGTAGTTTGAGAAAGGGACTTTCCCCAGGCTTTGTTTATTTATAATTCTGGCTCAAGACATTTGGATATTGAGAGTGAAACCCCAATGGCTAACACTTTACAAAATCTTGCTGCATTATTTGGATATCACTTCCTGCTTTTCTCTGTTTTCTTCCTCCCTGCTGCCTCTAGTAGTGGCGGAGGTACCTGAAGCAGGTCACTTCAACGTAAAGCCCTGCATTGCCATCCTCTTTATTTATTGTGCACTGCCTGGCCTTCCTACGTAAGTGCAAGCATTTTAATAATTTGTGAGCATGTGCAAGGCCAAGAGAGGCTGCCCTCTGAAGGTGGGGGAAACCCCAGTTGGGATGAGCTTCTGCTGGGCTTGACACATTTTGCCTGACGCTTAATTAAATTAATGTCCCTGATGTTTAATTAATGTGCTTTGAAGAAGGTCTTCAGTGTTAACTAACATAATTGATTGTATTGGGATTGCTTGGGTTGTTATTTTGTTCTTTCAAAGTACAAAACAGTGGAAATGTACACTTAAAAAGCTTAGGCCACTTTTCTCCATATGGCTTGAGTTTTGAGTTTGGACTTGAATTAACCTCTAATGATGTTTTTCTGGCTTCAGAGTCGACCTTTTTGTGTATGAGTTAGCTAGTACAAACCCTTGAAGTGTTTGGGAGAAGGATGTCAGCAGGTCAAGGATAGGAAACATTGTGGGAAGAGCCTAGCTACTATAGTGTTGGTGAAAACTGTGGGAGACCCTCCTCAGCAAATCCAGGCCAATCTCTTTCAACCCCATCCAGTCTTGTTCCAGTCTTGGCTCCATTTCTGAGCACGAAGGAAGGGGGAACATAGATCCAGGGTCATCAGAAATTGGCCAAGCATTGAGAGTCACAATCTCAGTCATATATCAGGGAAAGCTGGAAATGCAAGGTCAAGAGGAGAACCAAGTCAAGCACAGAGTAAGGCAATCCAAAAACAGAGTTGGCCCGATAGCAACCTCATGAGGCAATGTCATGCACAATGGAGAAGTTCAAAGATAAGGGGATTCTAGAAGATGGTATCAGCTGATGTCCAGAGGAGTCAGTAGCAAAGGGATCTATAATGAGATAGTCAATGCAGCAGCTGTGCTGTACAACACTAGGGCCTATATCGCTTACTGGACCTCAATTGGGGGCTTTTGCAGGCTGGTCTCCCAGAAGCAGATGCCACCAATTAACCCTGGTTCAAGCGTCTCTACACCCAGGGTGTCATTCTTGAGGAAGCCAGCCTATTGCTTCTAAAGGTCTTCTCAGTGTGAAGCTCACAGTCAGCATGCTGCCTGTGCCTCTGCTTTCTAACGTTGGTACTCCCGGGTGTTTGGAGGTAGGCTAAACATCTGACAGTAATTCTGCAGATGAGTCCCTTCTCCTGCAAATGAACCTGATGCAGCTTCTTTTGAGATGCTGAAGGTATCTGGGGCAGAGGATTGTTGGACATGTACGTTTTGAACTCAGTTCCTAGTGTCTCCCAGCCAACATGACTAGTGGGTGTGGATTCTGGGAGTCTAGCCTATAAAAGTACACTTTAAAAAATTCTGCGATAGCACTGGACTTGGAAGGTCCCACTGAGTCTTCTGAAGTCTTCATCTGACAAGCAGTAATCCAGGCTCCAATTTAGGTCTGACATGACGCACCACTGAGACAAAAAGATCTGTGAGATGGAGGTTAAATCTTTTCCGAGCACTGTCATTGGGAGGAATGCATGGTTAAAATCTACCCGCATCTTAAGTCCCCAACTCATAATCTTGGTGTGTTTTTTGGGTGCATGCCAATTGCTTGCATGTATGTCCTCCAGCTGATACAGACACAGATCTTTGAGTTGTGCACCCCTGTTGTAGGGATGAATTAAATGTGAGTGGCAACTCACATATAGGGCTTCACATCACCAGGATCCTGAGAATCCAACCACATGGACACTTCTCTGCGTGAGATCAAGTTCAAACAGCTTCCTTGTCCAGAGACAATGCCAGTTGGTGGGTATGTAGTGTTTGTGGCCTGGGCAGTAGAGATGAGGGCAGTAGAGTGGCCGCTCTCCCTTCTTGTGATATGTATGACTGTGACCCATGGAATGCTGACATAGAGTTCCTGTTTAGTGGAATGTATACCAAGACTTGCCTGTTGATTTCTGCATCTCAGATATTTGGTAAAAGAACAGCTGCATTTTACTTTGTTTTTCCGCTCATTTGACATCCTTACACTTCAGAAAGTTGTAGAAGTTTGGGTATTATCCGTTGTGTTCACCCATATTGGACATATATTTCAAAATGTGACACATGAAATGTCCCTTCACAATCCATGGATGAATGCCAGACAGACATTCCCACCAGCCCATGTGAACTGGAGGCAAGTTAATGTTAAATATAGCAGCTGTTAGTTTTATTCCTTTCTGTCTGCTTGCACTTTGGAGATCATCTCCTCAATCAGAGGCACTTAAAGTAATCTTTGACAATTCATTCATATTCTTCTCTTAGCTCGAGGGAAAATAGAATTACTAATAAAAAGCTTTTGCATGATTGCATTTGCTATAGGATACATTTAGATCTCATTTTCTTTCAAAAAAGAAAGAAAAAGAAAGAGGGATTAAGAAGAGTGCATAGGACATAAAAGTTGCATTTTCTGCAGATAAATCCGTAGCAGCAGTAAGTCCATAAAGTTTGGTGTTTTGCGATTCATTAAACTTTTATTCCATATCTCTGAGAACATTCTTTGAACACGCAATTGCAACCAAATCTTCAAGACTTGCAAATGAGGTAGTCCTTTCCCTCCCCCCCCCCCCCCGTGTTGGAAAGCAGCGTCCAACCTACCAGGAAAGGTGGGAGCAAGAGCTCTCTATTACTGGCATATAAATCCAGAGCCTGGAAGAACTGCTCTAATTCCCATGCAGCCATTCTAATAGGATGATGCTGGGAGTTGTAGACCAAAAAAAGAAAAAAGAATAAAGAACATTGCCAATGTCGGTCCAGTCAACCTTGGCAGTCAACCTTATCTCCTAGGTGACAAGAGTACCTGTCTGCTTTCTTGACAAGCTTGAGCTGTTTATGAGCAAGAACAAGGAAACAGGAAGGCTGGTTGCGAACACAGAAAAAGGAAACAGAAAGTAGGTGCATCTGGGCAGCAGCTGACAAAAAGCAGAAGAGAGAGAGATGCTGATCAAAGATTGTCCACAGCATGTGCCTGAGCTGAAATGGAACTGGGGTTGTCTTAGCCAGTCTACCTTTTCTCCATCTGAGGGCAGGAGGCATCGCTTTAGAAACCACGGTGTAACTCCCACACGTTCTGAGGTCCTTCACTAGAAACAGAGAGGGAGACAGAGAGATCAAGAGAGAGATCTGTACAATATTAAAGAAGGCTTCCAAAGCAAAGAAAGGAATATCTTCATGTGCACCCAGTATAGTTGGAAGTCACTTAAAATCTTTTGAGGTTTTGCTACTTATTTGCAAGCTTGAGATTCCCTCCCCCCCCCCGAATAGCCATGAAATATATGTATTTTTGTGAGTAGAGTGAGTGTGATTCTCTCCATTGACCACCATGCCCACCGAGTCTCCTTCTCATGATGTTTGGACCAGGAGGTTGCAAAACAACAGCTTTTATTAACCTACTACCTGAAGGTGGATGCTTTTTTCCTGTTAATTTTTAAATTTAAAAACTAAAAAAGATACAAGGAAGATCAAAAACATAACTACATAGAACATCTTAATAACATAGAAAACAAGTATAGCACAAAATAAACCAAAAGTTCACACACACACACACAGTCAGGACCATCTGGAGAAATAATCAATTTCGGGCCACGTTCCCCTTTCAAAACTGCACTGAATCTTCTGAAGAATCTTTCCCTTTTATAACACAAATTCAGGAAATTTTCCTCATATTTCAATAAAACTATTTTCATGTAGTTTATAAGAACATAAGAAGAGCCCTGCTGGATCAGGCCAAGGGCCCACCTCGTCCAGCTTTCTTTATCTCACAGTGGCCCTACTAGATGCCTCTGCTAGGTCACTTAGGACAACATTGCAGGAAAATTTATACAAGAGGTTTGTTCTCACTGTGAAGGGCAGATTGAAGGAAACAAAGAGAATGAGGTAAGACAAACTGAAACAGCAAGAAACAAAGATCACAGTTGTTTAGTTGTTTTTCCAAGGTAGGTTGGAAACATTGAATATATGTTCGGCATCATTATGCTAGATGTGATAGGTGAGCTGGTTGGGTGTCTGCAGATGCATTGAGACGAGGGAAAGCAAGGTCCCTTGGCCAAGTCAACCCTTGTTCAGTTGAAAGCCTGCTGCTTGTTGTGCAGGCAGCTAAAACATTCCCCCTCCTTTTCATGCATCTGAAGTTGCTTACAGAGGCTCTGCCATGTGTTTGCGCCCTTTGTGCTTCTTCCTTGGTGGCTGACAAAGCACTGCTGGCAACAGCTTTCTCCAGATGCGCTTTGTGCCAGCTGGTTTCTGTACAAGGCCTGATCTAGTCCCTACTGAACGCAAGGAGCAGCCTTTTCCAAGATGCCATGGAGCCAGAATCAGGCACTTTGTTCCTCACTTGGATTTATGAGAGCACAGGTCAAACAAAAAGGCCACAGTGCAAAGGTCAAGAGGAAGACTAAGAGCTACATTGTGTACTCATTTAACAAACAGAAAAAGCTCTCTCAGCCATCGGCAGTGAAATGTCTCCTGCTGCTGTGCTTTGTTCCTTTAGGCACTGAAGTCAGAAGTCCCCTGGCCAATATTTTTGGATAGGCGTTGCCACTTAGGATATTGTTAGGTTGGCTTATTTTTAGATCAGTAAAGTGTGCAAAAGAGCAATAGCTTTGCACACATTCTTCTCCAGCAAAAAGGTGGCAAGTGTGGAATTATTTATTTATTTATTTATTTATTTATTTATTTATTTATTTATTTTATTTATTTAATTTATTTATTTATTTAATTTATTTATTTAATTTATATGCCGCCCACTCTACCCACAGGTCTCTGGGTGGCTTACAACAATTAAAATTCAATACAATAAGAGATAAAATGATTAAAATACAATTAAAATACAATTAAAATTGCCATCAGGACCCACAGTTGATGTTATTTCAATTAAAATTAGGCCCAGTCCACCTAACTTTTTAAATTTGTTGGTCTTAATAATTTCTTTGCCGCTCTTCAATAAGAATGAATACCACAAATCCAACTGGCAGCACCAATTAGAGTAAACCTACTGGATATGTCTTGACATATGTCTTGATTTACCTTTCGAGGATTGATTCAGCAGTTCTATCCTAGCTGAGGCCAGCAATTGGATTTATGCATCAGAGTGGTGTATTATCAAATACTGAACTGGTAGATATTGAAAACATTACAAAAGTGAAATGGTAGTAGCCAGAATTAAGTCTTGCTTGTGATTTGCTTCTTGCAATTACTGCTTGTAGTGGCACCAAGGTCAGCGGTATCCTTCAGCTAGCATGCAGAGTTAAGATTTTCATACATACATCTTGAAGGATTGCGAAAAGAAACAAAAAAGAGAAACAAAACTGCTGGACCCAATAATAAGGGTCAAAAGATGAGCCCTCGCTCGGTCTCTCCCCTTGATTGCTCTTTCAGGGCTGTCCGGACAGCAGGCCTCCATTGGGTGTACCTTCTCTTCCAGCAGAGCAAACAGCATTCACTTGCTGAAGGGGAAGGTTATATCCTTAGGCAGAAAGACAAACTGGCACAGATGTAACAGCTGGCCCATAATTTTCCAAGTCTCTTAGTCCTCTGAACACAGTGGCACAGCTCCCTGGTCTCTCTCTCTCTCACACACACACTGCTGCTGCAGAAATCCTATGCAGAACACCCCTTCTCTCTCTTCACATCATCTGCTCACAAGCTTACAGGGACTGTGAGACATGGCAGCAACACATTGAAGTATTTCAGAGGGTTTGGTATGGGATACAGAACCATTGTGCCTATAGATTTAGATTAGGCATCCTTCAGTCTCGAGAGACTATGATAACGTGCTCTGAATAGAGGACTTGCAACAGCATCTACTGTGGCTGAGGAGGCCAATTTGAGAGTGACAATCCCTTCCACACTGAAGACAAATGCAATCTGTCCCCTGTCCAGCTCCCTGGTTTTGCTTGTTTTGGGACTGCCTCTTTGCCTCGGCCTGGTGGACAAGGGTCTCTTCAAAATGGAAGAGACCATGATGCACCGCCTGCCTCCAGGCTGAACGCTCAGATGTCAAGGTTTCCCACCTGTTGAGGTCCATTCCTAAGGCCTTCAGATCCCGCTTGCAGATATCCTTATATCGCAGCTATGGTCTCCCTCTGGGGCGATTTCGCTGCACTAATTCTCCATACAGGAGATCTTTCGGAATCTGATCATCAGCCATTCCTGTTATGTGCCCATAACAAGAAGAATTTAAGCAAGCACCACATTTCCCTTCGTATTAAGGATAACAGACAAACTCCTATAACCACAGTGTGCTTTAGTGAGGGAAATGTACTTTGCCCATGTATCTAGTAAAACTGGTCCTAAAAGAAGCCTACATTTCTTCTTTCTTCTACAGCATTCTTTTAATGGTTTCCTTTCATTGTTTTCCACAAGGAATATCAGTTTGCTCCAAACACAGAGAAGACTGATACTGCTTCAAGAAGTCCTTGTACAGCCAAAGGAAGTTTGTTGCTTCTTGCAACATCAGCATGTCAGAGTGTTGCTCTTTTGCTAACAAAGGCGTGTGAACAACTGTTATGTGCACAGAGTATATGATGATTGCACTTGTGCTTGACCTTTATCTTCTAGAAAGTAAGGAGATGAAGATTCACCGGCAACATAGTCAGAAATGGTTTATTGAGTCTCTTCTCTTGAGAGAAGGTAAAGGTCAGTTTGCAGCTAAGCTCAGCCATAAATAGGCTGGAGCATAAGGAACACAACCCCTTGAATTTTGGCCTGATGCCCTTTGAGCACCACCACATGGCACCTATCCAGTCCAAATAACCAAACGGAGGATTTGGGAGTAGATATTACGGAAAGCTGGTCTGTCTTTTTTAACTCTCTGACTCCTACTTCCTTTTTGCACCTATTGTTAAACTGATATCCTCAGGGTCTGTTTCAGTCTCATCCTGAACTTTCTCTTGTTCTCACCTTTTCTAAGGAACAGGTGCATTTTCCTTCCTGTCCTCAGTGTTCCTTGGAAGACATGCCTATTAAGCTGGAATTGTTTAGGATTTTGGCTTTTCTTCCTTAGATGTAATTTTCTCAATAAAAGTTTCGTTATTTGATTTTAACTGCTTCTCTTGCTTTCTTATCGGTCCATTGGAGGACTGGCCACCCACTTATCTACTACAGCACCTCTTCTGTGACAGAAATGTTCATCTTTTTTCTCCTCTCTCACATTCTGAATGCTCACAACATCCAGAACGTCCCCTTAGTCTCCTCCTATTGAAAGATGGGAGTTCTGCTTTTGCAAAATTCCTATTCATTGCAATGAGTTTGGCAAACTAATTCAGCATTAGAAATGCAATATGGTCTCCACATAAGAGAAGAGAGATTCTTCACCAGAGGCAGATTTGCAAATGCATTTACTTAGATTTGTCCGTTTTCAGTCTCAACACCTGTATGAGGAGAATAAATGCAACAAGTAAAACTTTTCACATCAACTACTTTTGCAAGCTGGGGGAAAGACTTCCCTTAGTTACGGCCCTGATAATGGGGAAAGTTGTGGCTGTCTTAGAAATTCTATATAGAGGGCCCTGTTTATACTTCTTCCCTAAATAAAGCAAAAGGAAAGTCTCCTGCTTATATACCTCCACATAACGCTTAAAGTGCTCTCTGAGCTGTTTACAAATTTATTATGCAAGATACACTTTGCCCTCTCTAGAGAGCTGGATTTCGGTTTACTGACCTTGGAAGGATGGAAGGCTGAATCAACTACCTGAGCCAACTACCTGAGCCTGTTGGGACTGAACGCAGGGCATGAGCAGTGTCTTGACTGCACCTGTCCACTCTTGCCCTTACCTGGGTCACCCACTGCCATTCAAAGTCAAACTATCTTACCACTCCTCCCGCTTTTTCCTCGCTGTTCCTCATTTGAAAACCATAAGGCCCACTTCTGTCCTTTCCGGTTTGTTTCTAAGGAATAGTCAGCTAAATCAGTACCAGATGGCTGGGAACAGAAGTTGGAAAAGCTCCTTTTTTAAAAACACAATGCTTGGAACCCCTCAGCCAATCAAAAAAGAAGTTACTTTTCCAAGTTTCTGTTGGTTTAGTACTCTTTTTTTAAAAATAATGTGTTTGTGTTAAAATAAATCTGTGTAGTTTCCTCTTCATCTTTTGTCAGTTGTTCTGTCAGTAATTTCCTCACTTTCTGTTGACGTACAGCATCATGTGTGCAACACGCTTTACATATCACACTGCCATCACATTCTGTTTGTCATGCATACATGTTTACACGCTCATGTGAATGAAAACATTTGTCAACAGGGTTATGCAGATGTTTAAAGCCTTGTAATACTGTTGGGCAAAGAGGTGACCAGCTCAGAAATGTGCTGCACATAAGTACAGGTCAGGAGTATGGAGCCTTGAATTGGACTTCAGCTTCCAGAAGCCCCAGTGGTTGTTGATGTGGAAGTTGTAGTCCCAAATATCTGAGGGGGTCAAAGGTTCTTCAGATTTGATCAAGCAATGCCAATGGAAACATTGGCTTCCCTGCTTGAATTTGGTTTCTTCTTATTCTAATGTTTCCAGGTTTGGGTTGAAACACTAGAGCAGTGGCTCCCAACCTTGGGTCCCCAGATGTTCTTTGTAAACAACTCTCAAAAATCCTGGCTAATGGTGAAGGCTTCTGGGAGTTTTAATCCAAGAACATCTCAGTGCCCAAGGTTGGGAATCAATGCATTAAAATAAATCTTGTATACTGGTCTTTCACAATGAATTGCAGAGGTACAGCTGTGGGACTGACATAGGTGAGCAAAGGCTGAAAGGGATTGAGTTTGAAACAAACAAGGCAAACACACACACACACACACACACTCAATGGCATCATAACTATCATACATGGGTAAATGCCAAGTACTGTCAATAACATGTAGGATATGTGAAGAAATAATAGCCCATATTGCATCTGCATAAAACTTTATATTGATATAGCTTGTACTCAGCTGTATGCACAATAATTCCAAAGTAAAGAATGCTTTTCAGCAAATTAAATAGTGCTATCGCCAGTACTTGTTTTGGAATTAGGCTTGTCAGGAGGAGGGCTAGAATTTTAGGGTTAAATCCCTTGAGCTAACTAAATGCTTCTGCAGGGCTGGCACAAGACTTTTTGCTGCCCAAGGGAACAAATGGCAACCTTTCCTTAGGATGCATACCATATTTTTCCATGTATAAGACTATACTTTTGTCTAAAATCTTTAGACTAAAAATTGAGGGTCATCTTATACATGGAAGTAAGCTGAGGAGAGAACAAAAAGAAGTGGAGGAGAAAGCAGGGATCAAAATGATCCTGCAGCACTTTGATCCCCTTTCCCCTGCACTTGCTAGGTCCCACTTAGATTTCTTAATTTTGGATTATAAAAGTGGGGGGGGGGGTCTTATACATGGGGGTGTCTTATACACGGAAAAATACGGTCATACCCAAGTTAGTTTGGCAGAGAGAGCAAAAGATCCCTCAAATATCCCACCCCATCCCTAGCATGAATTATGCAAAAGTAGCAAATTAAATAATGAGCAATTTGAACAATACATGAAATAATTAGCAAGTTGCCGTTCTTTCACTAAAGCCAAAATTTGGAGGCTCAGGTGGCTCCCTCTCATTCTAATCCCAGTGGTCATGTTTGTGGTTTGTGGTGGGAGTTTGAGAACTATACTCCGAAGAAACCACAACTCTTTGGTATCTCTCACAGGATCTTTGACACTTTCATGCAGTGGTGGGATTCAAATAAATTAACAGGTTCTATGTCCTAATGACAAGTAAGTAAATGAATGAATGAATGAATGAATGAATGAATGAATGAATGAATAAATAAATAAATAAATAAATAAATAAATAAATAAATAAATAAATAAAATAAATGCCCAGGACAGTGGGATCTGATGAGGGTTTCTTCCACAGTGGTCTCCCTACTGCCTGTCATCACAACTACTTCTCACATGATTAAGACATCTGGATAAGTGTATCTGTCTGGGCATACCGCTGCTGTTACCCTCACCGTGGGCATGTGCCAAACACACACACACACACAAACACCTCACAGTGGGTGCTTATGACCAAGTTTGACAGAGAACTGACACATCTCTCCTTCCCTTTGCCTCCTATTTCGCCCTATAGCTCACCAGCAAAAATTGCTTCCCTCCGCTTTCCTGCTCCTGAAATGACTGATAGCCCTGTTTGTTGTTACCTGGCCACCTTTGCACACCTGCTGTGGAGTTCTTCTCCCCCTCCGCTTCCTTTTGGCTTGGAAGGTATGGTCTCTTTTCAGTCTGTCGCCAATCCACCTCAACCCCACCACCTCAATCGGTCCTTCAGTTACTGACTCCTCTGAGGTCTCCTCCTCCATCTTTCCCCTCCACCCCGCACCCACCGCTTCTCCTCGCCAGTCGCTTTGAGGGGTGTTGGTGGCAGCTCTGGTGGTGATGATGGCTTCCCTCAGAACCCTGTCAGGCTCCACCTCCCCCACTCACCCTCAGCGGCCGCTTCCTCCTCTCAGTTCCCTCTTTCCCTTCATGCCACCTTGGCACAGGTGGCATGGCTGGTGAGTTGTCCTCACAGCACACCAGACTCATAGTACATCCCATCCAACCTCGTTCCCATACAGTACCCACAGTGGCGTGTAGGTGCCTTTGACTGTGGGACCTACAGCGAACTTCGGTGTCACTGTTCTGACCTGTCCAGAGAGGGCAGGTCAGAACTCCCTCTCCCTCCCCCCCCACATAAACACACATAATGCCCAGAATGCAGGCTTTGCACCGGGACATGGAAGGGGCTGCCAATCCTTCTCTCACACACCCGCCCTGCTCCTCCCCCTGCTGCCCTCCCTGTTTCGGATGCCTGTCCCCCGCACCCCACTATTCCCTGCTTCCATGCCGATCTCTTTCTCTCTCCCCCCGCCCGGCATGCCATAAAAGGGGTAATTCAAGGATGAAGCTCCCCCCCTCCCAAAACACCTCAGGGATGGCCAAAGAGGGGAGGAGAGCAGCCTTAGGTGCCCAGCCAGAGGAACTGGTCGAATTAGGTGGCACCGTGCCCAGAGGGAGAGAAAGAGGGAGTGGGAAAATACTTTTCCCATAAGTGAGACAGACGGACATGGAGATACCAGTCTGGTGACAGTGTCTCAGAAAGAAAAGATGGCCAAGGGATGGGACGCTGGTGGTGGGGCGAGTTCATGGAAACTGGCACACACGATTAAACTATCCTCTGAGAGCAACAAAGGTAATAAAGAGCACAAAAGCTCGTCTCCCTTCCCACCACCAAACGCACAGATAGTACGGATCCAAATAACTGTTTCCTATTCATTGGCGAGGGCAGCTCTGGTTTATTTCAGCCTCCGGCATACACTCAGGATGCAGGGGTAAATCTGAACGTGCAGATACTCAACATGACAATCTTCCTAAGCTTGGTCCCAAAGAGAGTCCCACAATGCCCACAGCTGTATTGAACCATGCCAACAAACAGGTGCTAGCAATTTTCGTTTCCACCAGGGACAGGTATTTTGTAAAGTTTATGGGTCTTAACTGTCAATTCCAGACCAGCCCATCTCCAAATGCTTCACATTACAGGAGGGATCACTCGCAGCAATACTGTGCAATACTGTATGTTGTTGTTAGAAATATGGATTTCCCCACTGCCAGCTACTGTGAGGACTGCAGCTAAATTCAGTTGCTTTGGGTTGGAGAAGATCCATCGGAGCTGCTTTCTTGGGGAAGTCAAGAAGATCACTGTTTCTCCTGCCCTAGCGGGCCAGGCAGTTTACAGAACTTCAATAGAACTTGGGGTGTTCCCACAGAAAGAACTCCAGATTCATCATATGGAAGTTAAACTCGCTTTGGCTCACTCCAAAAACTCTTCCCCCCCCCCCAATAATCTTCCGGTCTGTAAATGATATTTAATCTATGCACAACCCAGATATCTCCGTATTTACGCAGGAGAAGTCCCCTTGAGATCAAGATGGTTTAAGCGTGGAGAATACACCTGTTTCAATTCACACACGCATACACACAAACCGCCATGCATGGATTGTCCCTTTTCCCCTCCTGCAAAGAATGGAATCAATCCTGATGATGTTCTGGGGATGGCCTTCCTTTCTCCTTTTACACCCGGGATTTTTCCCCCTACCAGAAATGGTATGGCCTGTACTCATTTTGGTCAATATAGCACCTTGGAAAGGTTGTGTACCATTCTACATATCTGTATTTCATCATATGCAAAATTACATGTCTCTTATATTTTTTTAAAAAAATCTTATGAACAAAAAGAAGCATACCTACTTGAAAGTAATCTCAGAAATGAAAGCTTGAAAGCCGATCTTAACACTCCAGTCCTCTGAACATGCTGGCCACAGAGACTGGCGAAACGTCAGGAAGAACAACCTTCAGAACACAGCCAAAGAGCCCGAAAAACCCACAACAACCAATATCAACAAATGCTTGATTAGTATGCTCTCATGTTTGTCTTTTCTGGAGAATGCTGCCTTCTCATGATGGTCCCTCCCCCTCCGCCCCCCCCCCCCCGTTGACCTGTGGTCAAGATGCGCCTGAATGTCTGGAGAGAAGAGTTTCAATTCCCCTTATCTATTGCTATGTTTATGTGTTTTCCTTTCTTGGCCCTGGATATATGGCCTTCAAGAATAGTAAATGTCTTACAAGTGTTAAAATACTGATCGCTGTCTTCCTCCTTCCAACAGAGTGGGCCATCTGGATGCCATTTGTCTCCCGAAATTGTCAGTTTTGGGGCAGGAGGAAGAGTTCTTTGTTATTCTAAACGAGGCTTGGAGGTTTGATCTCTTTGTGGTGAGACTGACTTTTCTATTGCATACCTTGCTTGAGTGGATCAGTGAGACCGTCACTGGTTCATGTATTGGATATTCTCTGAGATTTAAAAAAACTGTTTCTAGGCAGAGCAACAGTCTTATGTGGTACCTTTAACTTGAAAAAATCATAGTAAAACGAGGACAGTTGGGTGTTTGACTGAAGCGGTCTCACCTCAAAACTTTTTCCCTCTGTGTCCTGCCCTCATGCTTTGTTAATCAACCCACCCACCCCCCGCCTAGAGGCCATGGGCTTTCCTCCAGTGGCATCAAGGACTCATCCTCCCTCCCCTTTCCCCCAGTGACGCCTCTGCTCTTTCCAGGGCTTTATCTCTCTCACCCACACCCCACCTCAGACGGCTCAGTGTGGTGCGGGAGGGGAGGCAGCTAATTGTGCCCCCTCCCCCCACTCATCGCTGGTCACCTGGCCCCTCCTCCTTCATTCATCTCAAGCCAGCAAACGGTTCTAAGAACCAATAGTACATTTAGGAATCGGTTCTATAGAATAGGTGAGAACCTGCTGAATCCCACCTCTGCTTCCATGGGATTGTAGATTAGTAAAACCCTGTTTTTCACTTACATAGATTTTGCTGAACATGAAAAAGGAGCTGTGCTTTATCAGATTACCTGCTAAAAATGAGATCCTGTCTGAAATTGGATTTGGAACAGGTCTCTCTTTGTCACTTCATTTCAACATTTAAAAGATCCCAAGACTTATTTGTATTTCTTTATTTGTTACATTTCTTAGTCGCTTCCCATGTCATGAGTGCCCAAGGTAATTTACAATCAAAGCAATCAAAATGTATTTTTTTCTTTGTAAATATTGTTTTTTAAAAAATTCTGATAATAATTAAAAGTAATAAACTACAAAAGTAATAACAAACAAAAGCTTGAAGTAAAATAAATTAATAATAATATTATGTGACATACATTGCAATCAAATGGGAATTTCTATTTAAGAAACAAAAAACAAAAACCAGCATTAAGTAGTAAAAACTTAGTGGAACAGCATAGGTCTTCTTCCCCAGATATCTAAAGGTTAGAGCCAAAGAGCAAATCTAATCTGTGTATTCGCGAAGGCAAATCTAATCTCCTTGGGCAGGGGGGAAACAGCTGTGTGGTCCAAAAGTAAAAAAGAAATACCAGAGTTGAGTAATACTGTAATACTTTTATTAAGCCCACTGAAAGATTGTAGACCATTAGCTCCTCCATTTGTCACTGATCCTGCAGTCTCTCCATCTGGGAACTGCAGAGGCAGGCAATATATCATACAAAGGTGCATATTCTTATCTCCTATCTGCTCAATCTGTTCACGGAACAAATCATGTAGAAAATGGGATTGACTTCCGGTGAAGGAGAAGGAGTGAACACTGGAAGAAACATCAGTAAATTAAGATACACAGAAGGCAATGTATTGCTGGTAAAAAAATCAGCAAGGACTTGAAATAAATTCTGATGAAGAGGAAAGTGCAAAAGCCAGATGACAGTTGAACATTAAGAAGACAAACATAGTAACTACAAAACAGTAATAGCAATGGAAATATTGAAATCCTTCAAAATCTTTTATACCTTGGTTCAGTTATTGATTAAACTGGAGACAGCAGCCAAGAAATTAAAAGAAGACAGAGAACTAAAAAGCAAAAACTTAGAAAAGATTTTTAAAGCTCAAGGGTGTCTCAGTGGAGGCCGAGGTCAGAATTATCCATGCTATGACATTCCTAGTTATTGTGTACAAATAGGAAAGCTGGACAATGGAGAAACCCAGCCGGGGTGTGTGGGGGAGGCAAAAGGCATTGCTGGAAGAGAGTTTTACTGAAAGTTTTACTGAGGAGAGCTATACCACCAGAAAGACAAATAACTGAACTCTCTCTGGAAGCTGAAATGACTAAACTGAGGCTGTTGTATTTTGGGCATACGCCAAGAACACAAAACTCGCTGGAAATGATAGCAATGCATTTGTGGAAGGAATAGAAAAAAGAGGAAGACCTAACTTGTGCTCAGGATGGGGCAGACATGTTCTTCTGTCATGAAACAGGAGTTTTGCCATCGAGGGGGCCATGTCTCCGCTGCAACCCTATGGAAAGCCCTATGGCCAGAAAGAATCCTGCTCAGTCAATGACAGTTTGACTTTCACACAGCTTTTACAAAAAGATATCCAGCACCTCCATGTATGTGCAAATCAAATTTGGATATCTGTAATGAGAACCTTTACTGGCATGCAGGCAATGCCTGTGCAAGCAGGAGGTCCTGTGCTACTGCTCCAGCACACAGGATTCAATCCATGGGTGTAGATCTGCTGGTCATGGTGTCTTCACTGGCAGAATGACCCACAACATGCTATGTTCAGGGCATCCTGACCACAATCTTCAGTGTGCGAGAGCCAAAGCTTCTTCATTCTCCCGGGTCCACTTGTCTCATCCAAGTCTAGTCTAAAGTAGGATTAATTCTTTTCTCTTCCATTAAAACCAAGGTGTCATGTTCAGGCCAGTGATGGAGACACCAAGTAACCAGCCAGGCCAGATGTTGCAACACCTGGGAAAGCTTCAAATGAGCACCTTACTCCAACAAAGTCTGGTGCACAAGTGATGTCTTTTATACCTGTGGGCCAACATTATCCTTTCCCAAAGTTCCCACAGACTGAGACACCTTAAAGGACAGGCATTAGATTGAAGCCTGGCACACCTTTGGCTTTCCAAGAGACTCTGGCTGGGCATGATTTTGCCATTAGCCACCTATGGACCTCTTTGGGGAGGACTTGGTATCCCAAGGACTGGAGTTAGGTTTTCCAGCCACCAATGTTGATCTGGGTCTCAGGCCAGGGAGATCTGCAACGCAGGAGTCTCTGTTCTCTTGCACTCAGGCACCCCCAACGGAGCAAAGAACATCTTTTCTCACTTGTGAAATTATGCAGATTGAATCAATTAATTGCCTAAGATTTAGATGATAGGTATAATTATACTTATGCACTGCTCTTTATTTATAAAGTTCAGAGGGGATCATCTTGGGGTGGGGAGACATGGCTGTTCCACTTTTGGACATTGTTTGAGTCCACATGTGCTTCACATCAGTGCTGCTCCTGAAAACCAAGGGGCTTTACTCTTTTCCATGACTCTGCAGCCCAGCAAGTAGAATTACCGTTTTTAGTGAATGAAATGGGTGAGCCCTCAATTAAAGCTGTAGGCAGGTTTCTCTTCTCGAAAACTTATTGTGCAGTGCTGCATAGAAGGAGGTCCCATTGAATTTGAGGGGGCACCTTCTCCTAAAAAGGGTTGGAGATTTCAGCCTTACAAAAGGTAAAGGAAGCAAAGGAAAGGGCAAGCCTAAGGAAGGAAGGTTTCCGTTACTCCTCCAGCCAAAGAGGTGGTCCAGCAAAGTCAAAGACGATGCCTGCAAGTAGAGCAGAGCGTTGCTGTGAACGGATTTTACGCTCCACTCGTTACCATGGTAAAATTTGCTTGTTGAGTGAACACCAAATGGTGAACAAGAATCTTATAAGACCCCTCTGTGTGCTGCAGTCACAAAACAATCACTTCTGCAAGAACATTTAGAAAACATTGCCCCTTTCTTCCCCATCCCCAAACTCACTCCAACTTTCTCAGTAAGTGAAGCTGAGGGAAATAAATCTATACATAACAAGGACAGTGCCTACATCACTCTGCCTGTCTGTATGTCTGCCTGCCTTTCTCTCTCTCTTACTGTTGAATATAAATATATGTCTATGCATTGGTTGGTTTTTAAAATTATAAATTGGCAAATGTTGTCTTTTTTAGCTTTGGCTGGATTTCTCCCGCTCCCTGACTTCTAGGGACACAAAGGGAAATGTGGTGGGGGTAGTGGTTTGAAAAGAAAAAAGAGAGGGTGACTACATGGTCAAAAACCGCAGGATTTGCTCCACTTAGAAAACAGGTGAATTTGAATTTTTTTTGTTTTTGTTTTTAAACTGAGCAGAAGATGTTTGCCTTCAAAACATTTATTTTTCAGACTGGAAGGGTTTGAATAGGCTTTCCCCCGTACAGTTAGTTGTGACAAGTTCTTGTAAAGACAGAGGGCATGTCTGTAGGTGGTGTTGTGGTGACATAGGCAGTTTGGGCATAATGTTCGGGACTGGGGTTGGGGGAACATGCAAAAGCAACGCACCATGAGTATGGTCTGCTGTGAAGCTGCTTTATCATTTAAAGCTTTTCAGACTACTACATTTCTGAAAACCATTTCTATAGAAAAATAACACAAAAAGGTACTTCACAGTCTCAGAACACGGAACAGCAAAGGTCTGAATAGTATTTTTTGCAAAATGCATCATGATTCACAACTCCGGCTGATTGTGTTTGGGAGCACCTTTCTCACCACCCACCCACTATGCCTGTCCCTTACATTCAAGTAATGCATGTAGGAATTACTGATCTCAGGTGACATAAACTAGTTTACTACTATATGGCCACTTAACAGGACAATTTTCCTTAAATAAAAGGTTAGGAAAATATGAGTGTGTTCAGGTGGATCTTTTGAATGGCATCAGATGAAGAAGTACAAGGCAGGGATAAGACAGAGGAAGGAAAGGACTGGGAAGTCACAGGCATTGTAAGGCGAGGGATATGGAGGCAGAAACTATGTGTGGAAATTGGGTAGCACATTTTGCAATCTCAGCAGTGTTTGTGTGTGGGTCACACAGGCAAGAGCGAAGCTCCATCGGTGAAGTTTAAAAAGGAGGTAAAATGGGTGGTAACTCAAGGAGAACTCTGGGATGGTCCCTGGGGGCCAGATGGGACCTTAATTTCCCGACACTGGTTTCCACTGCAGAATCATACCCATCATGTTTCAAAGGTATGATAATCTTCACTCTTTTCTTCACACCAATAATTGTAGGAAGCGGACTCCAGGGGTTGGAAAAATGCCTGGTTGGTGCCCAGTTCAATTTATAGAATGCATATATATTATAAAGAGCTGATCAGTATTTCCCACCCAATATTGGTCTCTGCTATATCCTGGTCACATTCCTATGCTTGAAAAAGTCACTTGTATAGGCATGCCATATATAAGAACAGTTGCACTGGAATATTGCTTTTTTAATAAAGGAGGTCCAGGAAAGTCAAAAATCTCCTGTGACTGCACCTGCGAATCTGTGCTATAAAGCACAGTGCATAATTTCATATTTCTCTTGAAACATATTACTCTGTGTGATGTGGACATCAAAAAGTCAATAGGCTGTGGATATTTTCTCAGCCCTAGTAGATTTTTTCCCTATTGGTCTCCAAGAAATGAAGTCTAAAGCCATTTAAAAAAAAAAAAATAGAAACTCAAGTATTTTATTATAGTTGACTGTAATTATTATAAAACCATATAACTTATAAACGTAGAAAATTTCCAAAATAGAGGCTATATGGCACATTGAGATGGCACAGTGAATCCTGCCATGATGTACAGTGGTGCCTCGTTTAGTGACATTAATCCGTGCAGGAAAAAACATCGCTAAACGATTTAATCGTTAAGTGATTTTTAAAAGCCCATAGGAACACATTAAAACGCGTTTAATGCGTTCCTATGGGCTAAAAACTTACCTGTAAGCAAAAATCCTCCATAGCAGTGGCCATTTTGGGTGCCTCTAAAGCGAGGCAAAACAGCGGTCGCCATTTTGTTTTTCCGGTGGCCATTTTGGAACCGCCAATCAGCTGTTAAAAATGGGCGCTTTGCCATGATCGCGTCCCCGCGATCATCGCAAAGCGATTTTTACCCATAGGGGCCATTGCTAAGCGATCGCTCTGGCAACGGCAAAATGTCCATCACTAAATGATTTCGCCATAAAACGGAGCAATCGCTAAGCGAGGCACCACTGTATTATGAGCTTCATGTTATTATAAAACATATTCACAACACCACCAACCTTATTCATTTTTTTTTATCTGCCCGTAAGTCCCACCAAAGATCGTTTTTTTACTTTTGCATGGACATGCCTTAGGTTAGACAACTGGAGAACTGTATTGATAGTCATAATAATTAAAGCCTCAAAAAGATGTAAATAAATCAAATGCACCAATTAACATTTAAATATTGACAGTGCAGTCCTATGTATGTCTACTGAAATGTGTCAATAACATATTGAATTCAGTGCGACTTATTATCAGCTAAATGTGTATAGGATTGCAGCATAAAACATGATAGTCTGAAATTGCTCCATTTTAAGTAACATTTTCCATTGCGGTTTTCTGGCTTCTGTATATTCTGTGGTGCTTCTAATGCATTGCTAACCTGGCTTATAAAATAAAATGTGGGCTATGACATGATTTCAACAATTTTGCTAATTGAGGCAGTCATTAAACCATTAAAAACATGATTGCAAAAAAGATAGTAGCAGAAAATAAAGTGGACATAGCTATTAAAGAAGCAATTTTTCAGGTTAGAGCTTCAATCCCCTCTCAGATAACTTGTTGTTGTTTAGTCATTAAGTTGTGTCTGACTCTTCTTGACCCCATGGACCAGACCAGGCCCTCCTGTCTTCCATTGCCTCCCGGAGTTGGGTCAAATCAGATAACTTAAATACATAGAATCTCAGAAGCCTTTCGTTAAAGGTCTTCATGTTATATAGTCTGAATACCAAGTCATATACATATTATTTATCATTGTAAAAAACATATTCTACACTCCATTTTTTCCCAATTTTTCCAGGGAAAAACAATAAATGGTTCTGGGGGGAAAAAAGGAAAAAAAACTGTTTTCGCCCACAATTTTTTAGTTTTTTCCACAGGCCTTCCCATCTCCACTTCTAACTTTTGACTAACATTTGACTCTTATTTTCCTCACTCTCTCCTTCCTTTTCTCCTTCCTGCCATTTTCACATTGTTTTTGCATATATCATAGAGCAAGGACTTGCTATTTCTTTTTTGGCTTACATTACTTGCAAGCATGTGCATGGTGCAAAAATATAAAGTGCTTGTGAAAAAAAGACAATAGATAATATGTATATGGTAGAGTCCAAATATTGTGAAAAATACTATGAAGATGTTCTGCAAAGAGAGAAAATACAGTAAAAGATAAGCCAATAATGGCTACTCGAAGGTAAGCCTTGTTTAGTTCCCAGGTAAGCATATATGGAACTGCATTTTTAGTCTCTCTCTCTCTCACACACACACACACACTCACTCACTCGCTCTCACTCTCACTCTCAATCTCACTCTCTCTCAGGTGTCTTGCACAAACACAACAATTTCTGCATGTTGTTTCTTTACATTTCTAGAAAATGTTTTCATAATAGTTGATTTTGCCCAAGTTTTATGATATTGGTATAATTTCCATTTTATCTGTGGCTACTGAGACTAAGTGCAATGTAAACAAAACCGCTATACAAATATGGGAGAGCCATAGTGCAGCCATACAGTATGAAGAAGATGACTTGACAGCCATACTTTAAATAGTGCTGCACAAAAGGATATTTCAGATTTGAGTGTGGCTACCCTAGAGAGGCACTGAGCATTTTCATTCTGATTATCGACAACATTCCATTAACTTTTTTCTTCATTTTTGATTTAGCTGGAAATTTTGCTACCAGCTGCATAATTTCCTGCTTTGTCACTAAATGACCTTCCTCATATGTTCAACACTAATGCATGCTCTTTAATTACCGTAATAAATAAGATAGAGATATAACATGAATTCAAATATATGGATGTGTCTATATAACTACAGCTAGCTAGCTAGCTAGATGTGCCTCTTTCTTGAGAGGTCTGGTCTCGCCACAGTGACACATGCCCTAGTTACCTCTGAGTTACTGTAACACACTCTATGTGGGGCTGCCTTTGAAAAGTGTTCAGAAATTTCAAAGGGTCCAAAATGCCACAGCCAGATTGCTAACTGGGCTAGTTACAGGGAACATATAACTCCCTTGTTACAGCAGCTCCGTGATCCCTTTCCAGGCAAAATTCATAGTGCTAGTTTTAAACTATAAAGCCCTAAACAACTTGGGTCCAAACTATTTAAAAGATCACATCTCCCTCTGTGAGCCTGCCTAGGCATTAAGATCACCAGGGGAGGCCTCTGTCTTGGTTCCACCACCCTCACTGGTGTGCTTGGTGGGGACACAGTAGAGGAAAGGGGCCTTCTCTGTTGCTCCTCCCAGACTCTGGAACTCCCTCCCACAGGAGACCCGGCAGGCCTCATCTTTGCTGTCCTTCCGCAAGCAGGCAAAGACCTTTCTCTTCAGGCAGGCTTGTCCTTAATGACTGGTGGTCTGAGAGGGGTTTTGAGCTTTTAAATACTGTTTTTTAATTATGTAAGCCACCTTACATAATTAAATCCTTTTAAGGAGAAAGGCAGGATATAAACAAACAAACAAACAAATTCCAGTGTCTTGTGGTTTTGCTTATGTTTGCAAAAGGAAGGCATTTCACACACACACACACACACACACACACACACACACACACACACACACACACACACACACACACACACACTTGTCACTTTGAATCTTGTTGCATCTGGAATTATTTCAGGCCACTTTGGCACCAGTGTGAGTGGCAGGTGCATTGCCACCTGGGTCACCCTGGCACTGCTGGAAACAGAGGAGACAATGGACTTTGAGCCATAAAAATATTTAAAACAACAACAACCCAAACGCAGCTGCTTAGCAACTTCTGCAAGCACATTCCCCACCCCGCCCCCTCTCAAGACAAATAACCAGACAAGCAGTGCAATAAAGGGAATGCCAAGGAAAGAATACTGCACGGGTTGGCTCAAGTAACAGTCTCTCTCTCTCTCTCTCTCTCTCTCTCACACACACACACACACACACACACACACACACACACACACACACACACACACAGAGAGAGAGAGAGAGAGAGAGAGAGAGAGAGTGAGAGAGAGAGAGAGAGAGAGAGAGAGAGAGAGACCCTGCAATCTTTGCGATTTAGGTGGGTGACATATAAACGAAACTGTTCTGGGCAAAAGAATCCTTTATTGGCCAATGTTTTGTACAAAAACCAAAAGCATGAGGAAGGACATTGTAATTAAGGAATAGCACCAGGAGAGAGAGAAAAACACACCCACATATATATGTTCTATGGTGGAACAGGCAGCACAAAAGTGGGGAAATGTGTTTCTAAGGAAGTATCACTTCTCAGGAAGGGAAATCATGGTGCATACAATTTCGACATTCTCTTTCCTCAAACAGGTTTTCTCTGGAGTAAATCCCCTTGCTTTGGATCAAGGTAACTTTCCAATAAACATCCCCTGGGTTGCAGCTTATCCCTCTTATGATTTGATTCTAATTTGCATTTGAAAAGTGTTTTTCCTTCCAGTGGGGGGGGGGGGCCCAGCAGTGGCGGAGGGCTATTTCCATACCCCTCTCCCAACTGTGTCTGGTCTGAGGAATGGCTTCTTACCTGGTTCGGTGAATATCAAAGAAGGGGAGGGGGAGGAGAGCCATGGAAGGCTATAAGGAAGCTCTGGGAAAGTGCCTGGAGGCAGAGAAGTTATCTCTTAACAGGAATAACCCTCAAGATTACTTTAGTGCTCCACTTTTCATGAACTGGTACCAAGCCCTAGCATTCAAGGCAAACTCTGAGATGGGGTCCAGGCTCCCTAAGCCTCCTAGCTGTCTTTGTCGCTCTGTTTTTTTTCCCCGTGGACCTGTCTCAGTGAAGTAATATAGTATGTCAGGCCAGAGACAGCTAAGGCCAGGCTGGGGATAGCCATGTGTTCAGTGTAGATGCTAGAAATCCAGAGATCCGTCCCTGACTGCGAAGCTCACCTGACATATATCCGTCTGATCTGTCTGACTACAGGGCAAACTATATGTTACAGGTAACCTATGATTTGAAGCTGAAATCCATTAATGTTTCAGATACATGATTTTAGGGTAGAAATCTGTGATTACTCCTGTTTTCTAATGAAACCTCTGCTTACTTCCTCATGACCAGCCCCAAAATAAAGCAAGCTTTATTTGCGAGCTAATGGAGGTGTGGAAAGCTCCCGTAGTGAGGAACAGATTTAGGGCACTTTAAAAAATTATCTTCTCTAATGACAGGCTATCTGTAGAGCCTAGCTCAGCCCTGCCTTGTGTGCTTGAGTGCTGCTCTGAGTTACTCATTTGTGGGTGGACACAAATGTAATTAATGTCAACAGAGGAACTGACATGCTGCTTCAGCGTCTAGTAATAATAATACATTATTATGTGGTAAGCCTTTCCAAGCTTTCCTAGATAGAGTGTTCTCAGAAGCAGTTTGCTATTCACTTTTTCTGGTGGCATTCTGCAAGTGTGCAGCTCATCTTAGGCTACACAAGTTGGCCATTCTCTTGGGGTGCACACTGGGGAATTGAACTCGGAGTGATCCAAGCTAGTTGAGTTTCTAGGCACGGGAGAAAAATGCAAGCCTGTGATTCCCATGCTTGAAAACAGTGGCTGACCAGGCTGCCCACTAGACTCAGACAAATTGATGTGTGTTCTGATCCTGTTGTCATACTGTTTATTGCCCTGTTCTTTTACTCATATTTTATCCTTTCTGTTTTTTTTTCTTTTGATTGATAATCTTACTCTAAGAGCACAACATAACAAAGTTCTAATAGTAATAATAATGGTACTAGTATCAAGTAAAGGGCAAATTTTAAAATCCTTGTCTTGCCATTTAAAGTCCTGTGTTTTTTTTTCTGTTATAATTATTAAGCAGAACTGGTATCATGGCATATTCCGCATAAGAGGACTCGGTCTGCAGATTCTGGACTTTTGTGAGTCCTGTGGACTAAGGTGCAAATTCCAGGTTTTGGGTGTTTTCCCATTTGGATCCAAAGCTCTGGAATTTTCTCCTCCAGCATCTTTGTTTGGAACCACAGTTGGACAAATTTAGACGAGGTTTGAAAACTTACCAGTTCAACTTAGAGCCGTAAGTGACCGTTGTATTTTTACTTGAACTTTTTCACTGGTTTGTTGGTGGTTAGTTTAATTCTTCATGGATCACTGTCCATTCCAAGGAGTTTTATCTTGGGCTGGCTATGGGTGTGGGTGTCTCTATTCATGTTGTTAAATCTTTTGTTTGCATGTTTCTATCTATTCATTGATTTTACTGTAATGCACCCTCGTATTGAGTGCAACATAAATAAACATTATTGTTATTATGGTAATTCCAAATTATATACTTAGAATTTTGAATTGATACTTTGAATTTTAAAGTACTGGGCATGATTTGGGCACTAATAAGATCATTTAAGTCCTTCATTTCTGTTTGTTTGGTTTTTTTAATTATATGCTACCAGGTTGATTCTGATTTATGGCAACCTTTTCCAAGGCATTTTGGGTGCCGCATACTTAGAAATGGCTTACTAATCCCTTCTTCTGGCGGTACTATGGGACTGTGCAGCCCAAGGCTACACAGGATGGCTGTTCTCCCGGGAGCTCATCCAACTCCTGAGTCCTGGTTCTGCAGCCAGGTACTCCATTTCACTGACACAGGACAATTACTATAGATGCTTGACTTTTCCCCCTCCAAAATCAATGGGATTTAGAATTTCTTGACATGAGGAGGTGAGCGCCCGTTGAATAGTGCCAAACGTCAAGCACTGTTGCTTGTTAAGTTGACATCAGGGACTGTACTGCATTTCCTTTGTGAGTGTTTTATCGGTTTGTCCAGTGATGGCAGATACCAAATACTGAAGTAAAATAACAAATAGTGACATCAAACAGAAACTACTGTCAGATATTGAATGCCAATGTTATATGTGGTGCATTTGGCAGCTGCATTTAAACTCACAACACAAAGATGGTGCCCCACAAAACAAATCCTTCTTGATATAATAGGCAGAGAATGTGAAGTCGTATCCCACTATCCCTGCAGCAACTTTAAAATATGTTGCAGTAGATATTATATGGGCTATTAAAGCAGAAAGAGGGGAATGCTGTTGCAGTGTTGTATTCATTTGCTGCCAAGCATGCCAACGTTTGGTTGTGTTTCTGTCTCTTTAAGATGCAAGCTAGAAGACCCAAAACCAGAAGGACAGGTGGAAGCAACAGCTGCATTTTTGCAGAAGGGGGTCTGTGAGAAAGGAACGGGAGTGTGCCAGGAACCCAAACCATCCTTCATTACAGATGGACAGCAAGCAGAGACAATTCTCAGTAAAGTTGAGAATCGGCTGACAAGAGGCAGCAGCTCAGGGTCCCCACTGCCCCATGTGACGTAAGAGATCCTCTTGAGATTTCAGCCCCCTTATCTGAAAGTTTTAGAACCTGACTATTTGGGTGGAAGATGGAGCTATACAAGACGAGGCACGGGCCATCCTAAAGCTCAGTCTGTGCGTTGAGATGTTGTTGCTGATCATTGGCAATACCCAGGCTATGACTCCTTCCACTGTATTTCCTGCCTAGATAACCTGGCTAGTTATGAAAAATTGGTAATCCTCATTACTCCACAACATTTCAAGTTCCATGTTTAAAATACATCTTTATTTTCCACCTGAATCCCCCTATATAGCAGGCAGGGCTCTTTTCCGCTGGTTGAACAGCTCCAAGCTTCTATCACCCTGGTTGCTGCTGGCTGGAGATGATAGAAGGTGCGTCCCTGCAACATGTATAGATGGCTACAGATTCCAGATACCTAGGGCCAGTTTGCTGTTCCGTTATGTGGTTGTAGAAGGCTTTCTCCTGTACCTGGCTGCCTATTAATTGTTTTCTTAATGAATTCTAGGCCATTTTATCTTTTTAAAACTGCTTAAGCTGTTCTTAATATGACACCAGTTTAATTGCACTTTAATATGGCAATGATTTATTGTATTTTTAGCTTTTAATATTGTTTGTTCTAATATTCTAAGCCTGGGGTCTTCTTTAGGAGAAAGATGGGGTATACATAATGAAATGAAATGAAATCAAAGTTGCATTTGTTTCTTGTCCTTCAGTCTATTTTTTCCCCTGAGCTGGCTGTTCCAAGTGAATTAAAATAGCAAAGAGTTCAACACTTAAAATATATATATATTAAAGTGTTCAATGGATTGGGGGTAGGGAAAGTTCCAATGAAAAATGTGTCCATTTTTTACCCTAGCCCAGTGATTCTTCCCTTGCATTTCCCTCTCCAGCCTTACTGGTTTGCCTGTTATATATACCTACAACTGTGGCTACTTCTAGCTAGCTGGACTACCCAGTAAGTTGGACACCTAGCTATGGAGCCAGAGAGTTGAATTCCCTATGGTGTCTCCTGAGAACAGAAGCAGCCTACATAGCCTTGGCCAAACTGCACAGTCTCAGGGCAATCCCAGAAGAAAAGAATGGTACATCACTTCTGAGCACTGTGTGCCGCAAAAACCCTGGAAAGTCTTGCCATACACATAACGGCCAAGCAGCTCTTTGAAGAAGTCACATGCATGCTGCTGCATTCCTAGATCATATCCAAAATAATTCTGAAGTAACAGCAGAGTAGCAGGTAAAGCCTAAGTTTACTAAGGCTTTTTCTTTGTCAGGATTTTCTGCTTGCAAATCTGTCTCTTCTTTTACCAGACTCAAAGATATTTAAATGTGCCCTGAACAAGGGCTCTGTTTGCAACAGGTATGGAAGTACGGCGTCATTAGCAGCAATTACATTCCCATTTCGTCAAAGCATTCAATTAAGCCTCCTTGGTTCTACATGAAGTATTTGTCTCATTAAAATATTTGCCCCGTTAAAATTAGAATGCCATTCACAGTGTGCATTGGAGTTCACACTGCACTGGCCAACCTACAGTATATCTGTGATTCGTTAAAGCCTTTTCACTTTGAATGCAAGGGAATGCTTAGAGTCACCTTATAAGAGTCATTTCGGTTACCTTTTGGCTGCTGTCAAAACAGGGACATATTGAACAGTCCCTATATTGACTTCTATACAGTTATTTGAGTGTGTATTTCAATACATTTCAGTCAGCCGTGGAAAACTGTTGTAATGTCCAGTCAGACTTCAGCCTAAATCCAAATGGTAGTGCCAACTGCAGTAGATAAATCAATTGTCAAATGGTAGGTCAATAGTTGTTGTGGGTTTTTTGGGCACTTTGGCCGGCATCTTCAGAGGACAGCACTCTGACCAGAGCACAGAGTGCTGTCCTCTGAAGATGCCCATGGCCACAGAGACTGGCGAAATGTTAGGAAGAACAACCTTCAGAACATGGCCAAAGAGCCCGAAAAAACCCACAACAACCATTAGATCCCGTCCGTGAAAGACTTCGCGAATACATTGAACGGTAGGTCAATACTTCACTAAATCTCAACAATTCAATAGATCTACCGTGTTTGGGACTACCCGTCGGATTTGGGCTGTTGTGTGGATTTGTTTCACAAATCAGGAAGCATAGAGATTGCAGTGTGGTCTACTTAAATCATTACACCTGTATAAGGACTAGAAAAAGCAGAGCTGGCCCTACCATGAGGCATTGTGAGGTGGTCACTTCAGATAACAGATATTGCATGATATGGAGGAGACTGCAGCTGTCACGTGTCAATTCCTATATTTCAGACTGCACAGATGTACAGTCCTGAAAGCGTGCCCTGCCCCTTCCCTTAAGCTAACCTTCTTTTCTCAGAGATAGAGGAGGATCCTGACCCATCACTGGCGTAGAAGTGAAGTTTAAATGCCAGTACTCTCGGTTTTTATGAACAGAAGTCACCATCTTGTCCTTTGCTTCAAACATCAAAGATGTGTTTGTGGTATCTTTAACAGTCATCATAAACTGGGAAGGGTCTGCTGGATCTCACCAAAGGTCTTATCCGGTGAAGTATTCTTTCTTCCCATAGTGACCAATCAGTTGTCCACAAGCAGAGTTTGGAGGCAGCATCTCCCTCCCATCTTTGTATAGGCTCACAGACATCCTGCCTATGATCTAGAAATTCTCTAGCCTAGAAATTCTCAAACCTTTTCAGGCATTATACAGTCTGGTATCGTGAACATTCTCAGAAGGGGACACCTAATCCTGTACCTTCTGTCATCACTTTCTTCACACTTTTCTGCATCAAATCAGAAGATGAGGGGTCCTTGCTCATTTTTGCTCATTCTTCACACAAGCAAAAATGCTGGAAAATATGGGCTCCTTCTTCTGCAGAGAGCCCAAATTTCAATAGGAACATCACCTCTTCATTCTGAAAGTATGACACCAAAGGAGGGCAGGTCCACATGTTCATAATGTTGCATTGTATGCAACCTGAATAGGGCTCTTTATGGACACATTTTCATTTGTCTGATCCCACCTGAAAATCATCTAAGCTAATGGTCATCATCAACTCTCGTGGCAAGCAGTCCAATTTTTTTTAATCATGATGAAGAAGGAACTTAGTTTGTTTGGAATGGCTCCCAATCAGTGTCCGTCCCTGTGGTGTAGTGGTTAGAGTTCCAGACTGGGGGGTGGAAAATCCAGGTACCCAGGTATCCTTGCTAACCCATAAACTCTGCTGGATGACCTTGAGCCAAGTCACTATTTTCAACCTGAACAACCTCACAGAGGATAAAGTGGGGAGGAGAGCCATGAACACTGTCTTGGCTTCACTGGAGAAAAGAGGCACACAAGTATATATAATAAATAAGTTCATTTCTATCACTGGAGTGACAGATAAAAACAGCTGGTCAACTTACAAGAAGCATAAGCTCATGGCCCATCTCTTAAGAAAAGCTCAAGCCTAGATCAGCAGCTTTTGGTTACTTAGCCCCAGATGCCTGTCAGGACTCAGACCCAGCACGTGGAAAAGTAGTAAAAATGAAATGGCCTCTGATCATGTGTATGTAATGTTCTTTCCTGGCATTCTGAAATAATTCCAACCAATACCTATATGGAACGGAGAGAAATGATTCCAAATCAGACTATGGCTTCTAGTCAGCCTTAAACACTGAAATTGCTCAATTATTCAGCTGTAGACTCATCATGATGGAACATTTCTTTCCCTATATCTGTGTGATTCTGAAGTGATGTTATTAATATTTTTCCCACCATCCTCATGCCATTGCTTGGGTCCCAGGGTATTATATTGACTTTTGCTCCAAAAATGTATTAGGGCTTATTTTCAGGGGATGTTTTCTTTACTTCACGTTCAACAATATATATTTATCCAAATACGGACATGTCATCTTCTTCTGGTTGCTGCACAGTGGTGGAGGGTGGGGTTTCATTTAACGGGTTTACTTTTGGAGTAGGGATTACCATATTTTTCCATGTATAAGACTATACTTTTGTTTAAAAATTGAGGGTCGTCTTATATACGGAAGCTGAGGAGAGAACAAACACAAGTGGAGGGGAAAGCAGGTATCAAAGTGATCCTGCAGCGCTTTGATCCCTTCCCCTCTACACTTGCTAAGCCCCACTTAGATTTCTTAATTTGGGGTTAGAAAAGTGGAGGGGTCGTCTTATACATGGGGGCGTCTTATACACAGAAAATACGGTATATTACGAGCATCCTGAAAAATCATACTAGGGCTTATTTTCAGGTTAGGTCTTATTTTTGGGGAAACAGGGTACTGTGACCTATTCCATTATTTTCTGAGATTCTTAGTGTTTGTGGGTTTTGTCCCTTTTACAAACCATGGTTTATTTTGACTCACTTTGTTCTGGAAGGCAGAGTTTAGCCGTATGGTGATTTCAGTTTCACTCCTGTGGTTGGAGAAGCTCTACCAGGTTTGCCTGTTTGTAAAGGTGTTGTGTAATCCAAAATACATGGGCCAAGAGTGTCCTGCTTCTGCTTGTAAACAACCAATACTGAGGCAGCTAGGGGTGGGGTAGGGAATTGGACATGTTCCTAGTAGGTTGGAAACTGTTAAACCAGCACACACCCACACCCAAACAACAATTCCAGAACAGACACAACAGGACAGAATTGAAATTCCAGGGTTTGGATGTTGTTTTTTTTTTCTGTTTGCTTTGTTTTGGCAAAATTTGTAGTGCTTTCTTGAGAAGAATTGTTGTGTGTTTTTAAAAGTACTATATGGCTTTTAAAAGTTCAGTCTCGACTCTTCTCCAAGTAAACACTGCCCTCATTTGTGATGAGCAGTGACTAGTCATGGCTTACTGGGATGGGATGTTTTCCCCATCTGACAGAGCCCTGCTTTACGTAAATATGCAGCAGCATGCTTCTGTTTCCGCTGTTAACTGAAAACATTGTTGAGTCACTCAATGTGTCTCTTGCATATCTGGAATAAGAGACCGAAACTAGACCAGAGGTCACAATCTCTCATTTCTTTCCAGGTTAAACCTCCTGCACAAATTCTTGGTCAAGCTTATGGTTTAGTCTGAAGGGTCCTGGGTGACTCCCTGCTAGCCTGGCACAAGCAATATGGTGAAGGAATGAGAGAAAGGAAGGGAGACGAGAAAAGCTTCATTACTATCAATTCTGTTTGTATCATAACCTGCCTCTAAGGAGATAAGGCAGCGTTCACATCCCCTCTACCCCATTTCAGTTTTCTCCTGGGATGAACCTTGCAAGTTAGCCTTGGCTGAGAGACAGTGACAGGTCCAAGATTGCCCTGTGGGCTTTATGGCTGAAATAAGGACCTCAACCAATGTCTCCTTTGTCCAGCATCTTCTAACTTTACCATACTTGTTTAGTTCTCAGCTATCCACTTCTCTGTGAAAGGGTTTCCTTTCCCTGAAGGCTACTGTTAATTCTCCCAAATCTATTGGATGGATAAACATTGGTAGGAGTTCAGACAGGAAAGGGCACAGGAGAACGAGGATTTGTTATGGCAACCACAGGAGATATAAGATTCCCTGCCTTTTATGGCTTTCAGGAGGACAAGGATCTACATTTGATTCACTAGCCTCTCTTAACCTGTTTCGCTCCAGAAATGATGTGTTGGACTCAATACATCATTCCTAGCCCAGCAATTGGGACCACCCAGTGACTTTTTGAAACCGCAACTCCCAGAGTCTCCAGACTAAGGGAAATCTGGAAGTTGCAGATCCACAACAATATGTGCTCTAAACTTTGCCACTGTCAGCATGGCTGTGTGGTTGACCCAGACTTGCTGGGTCAATCACACAAAAAGGGGGTGATTACTAGGCCTTAGGAATGGACCTCAACAGATGGGAAACCTTGACGTCTGAGCGTTCAGCCTGGAGGCAGGCGGTGTATCACGGCCTCTCCCAATTTGAAGAGACACTTGTACAGCAGACCGAGGCAAAGAGGCAGTCCCGAAACAAGCAAAACCAGGGAGCTGGACAGGGGACAGATTGGATTTGTCTTCAGTGTGGAAGGGATGGCCACTCTCGAATTGGCCTTCAAAGCCACACAAGACACTGTTCCAAGACCTCCATACAGAGCACGATACCATAGTCTCTCGAGACTCAAGGATGCCTACATGACTAGTAGTGACATACCAGCAACAAGCATAATTATGTATTTGTGTGTATCTGATATGTATTAGAGATGTGCAGATTCTATTTTTATATTACAATTTGTAGTTGTAGTTCAAAACCACAAATTTCCACACCTCTAGTGGGTATAGGTGATGCATGCATAGCAACAGTTTCAATGCCTGTCCATTAACCAAGAGCTGTTGCTTTTGGCACAGCAAGATGTGGGTTAATGGTTGGGTGGTGATGAATGAATGCAGGAACAAATCCATGGTTAAAGAGTTATCTGATTGCTCTGCCATATGTCTGTACGAAAATTCCCTACTCTAATGTTAATCTCATTTTGGGAGCTTTTGCAATCATTTGTGAGCTGGGGGCATATAATAAAGAAATGCAATAACCACCTTTCCTGCAGATTCAGTGTTACCTACCCAAGATGTCTTGGTCTGTGGACATTTTGTATACTATGAGTTCCAGAATTAAAAAAACAGCCTGATCATGTTGTCTCAGGGATTCTGGAAGCTGCAACTCCCGAAAATGTTTCCAACCTTAGGTTTTGTTAGATTCATTTGGTGCTGCACAAGGTCAAATGCAAAAAAATGCCAAAAGACAAAAACAATCAACTCTAACCCCTTCCCCCATCTAGAATGATGTGTACCCTCCCTTCTTGGGCTGTTTTTCTGCTCCTGGTTGTATCTGAGGGAAAGGCAGTGAGGCTTCACAGTTATGCATTGTCAGGGCTTGTCAACACCTTTATTGGACCCCTGAAACAGCCATAAAACGAGAGGTTTTTCAGATTCTTAGGGTTCTTCATCACACTGGGAATCGCAGATGGCAAGATTGGGGAAAAGCACAACAAAATGTCCAAAATTTATTCTGGCTAGATGTTGAAGCTGCTGGATCCGTGGTTACATTAAAGTTGCCACAATGGAGACAGAAAACCTAAAGAAACGCCTTGATTTGAGGTTTGTCTTCTCTTCAGGGATATGAAACCAGTAGCCTTTCTCCATCCATCTATCTAGAGACAAAAGGCCAATAGCTCCTCAGGGTGTTCTTCTCTGACTTCTGTAGAAACACACAGGGCCTTACATGGACTACAAACAGAAGTATGCAGGAACAGGGCAGCTTCCCTCACAGAAAAGTCAGGAAATAATTTTAGGTGATATACTGAGCAAAAGCGACCTGTTTAAATCAAATTATATTACCTTATGGTGTCTTTAGCAAAGTACAGTCTTTCACGAGTGGTGGCAAGCATATGTGTTTGCACTGAGTGTGCAATTTGGTCCTGAGGACTGGCCTGAAATTCCCACTGACTTTTATATTGAGCAGGTCTGAGGTTACATCCTACCAGGAGAGTAGGATGTAGCCATTAATGATTTTTAGCATGAAATACATGGCACAGATCTTTATACGTCTATTCTTCAACAAGACATAGTGCTCTTTCTCTGTGAGAATGTTTGCAATAAATCGACTGCCTTTGGGGGGGGGGTTTCTACGGACACAGAGCTTTTTAGAAAAATTTGTTACACTCAAGTAATTATGTTTTATATTGCATTATCCATTAGCTGCAACCTGGCAGTTGGATCCATAATAATATGCTGTTTCAGAGAAATGAATGAGTGACTTTTCCTCCTCTGAAAGTCGTGGCAAAAATTTCTTGCTACTGAGTTGGTTAAAAGAGAGAGAGAGAGAGAGAGCGCTCAAACAGGACGAATACAAAAAGGTAGATGAAGACACACTAATGTGGGAAGAGTAATTTATATGTAAGCTAAAGGGATTCTTTAGTAAACCATAGTTCCAAGGTATATGGCAAGGAAACGGGAAAAGCAAATCAGTTTGAATCTGGTTTAAATTTACAGAATTGAATAGATCTCAACTTCTGGCTCCTCCCAAGTTGTGGAACGCTCTCCTTTGAGAGGTTAGGTCAGCCCCCTCCCTTTTATCCTCACAATGACAAGTACATAGAATCACAGAATAGAATAATGCAGCTGGAAACGTCCTATAAGGCCATCAAGTCCAACTTTCTTGCGGGAATCCAAATCAAAGCAGTTCTGACAGATGGTTTTCCAATTTTCTCTCGTATGACCTCAGTGTTGGAGGTCAGCACCTACTGATGTAATCAGTTCCATTGTCATACTGCTCTAACACTTAAGATTTTTTTCCTGATATTCAGGCAGGTTTTAATAAGCATAACTTAGAAAGAATCTACAGTGGTGCCTCGCATAGCGATTGCTTCGTATAACGATGAAATCACTTTGCGATGAAGATTTTGCGATTGCTTTGCAATGTTCCCTATGAGGGAATTTCGCTTTGCGATAATCGGTTCCCTGCTTGGGGAACTGATCATGGCAAAGCAATGTTTTTTAAACAGCTGATCGGCGCCGCACACTAACCCCGCCAGAGCGCCTGCATAAATAGGGGATGGTGGGAGGGGGGAGGGGGGGCACTCCGGACTGGTGCCTCGGGAGGAGGGAGGGAAGGAGGGGCTAAGGGCCTGGCCCTGATCCCCACGTGCACCCCTGGGTTGCCGAGTCAGAGAGCTGTCACGGCGGGAGGCACTGCAAAGGAGGAGGCGCCCGCCCAGGAACAGGATCAGGGCGGCAGCGGCTGGACCGGGGGGCGGCGTGCCAGAGCCCCCCTCCTCACCCTGTCTGCACCCCACCAAGGAGACCGTGTGTCTGGGGTTGGCTGGCTGGTGGCGGGTGGCACACCCCTTGCTGCCCCAGGCGGCTGCCTGCCTCCGAGCCCTCCTCCCGCCGTCCAAGGAGGCTGGGCATTGTCCCGGGCTGGCTGGGTGGCTGGCGGTCGGTGGGTGGGTGGTGCGCCCCTTGCCACCCCGGGCGGCTGCCTGCCTCCGAGCCCTCCTCCCGCCGTCCAAGGAGGCTGGGCGTCGTCCCGGGCTGACTGGATGGCTGGCGGTCAGTGGGTGGGTGGTGCACCCCTTGCCGCCCCGGGTGGCTGCCTGCCTCCGAGCCCTCCTCCTGCCGTCCAAGGAGGCTGAGCATCGTCCCGGGCTGGCTGGCTGGCTGGCTGGCGGTTGGTGGGTGGGTGGCGCGCCCCTTGCCGCCCTGGGCGGCTGCCTCCGAGCCCTCACTCGCCAGAGAAAGACCCTCTGGCCTGCCTGTCTGCGCCCTGGGACAGCCCTGCCAAGGAGGCCAGGTGTCACGTTCCCGGGGTTTACAACAGCCAAAGTCCGATAAACCAATCCAGGGTCAGGAATACCAAAAATGCAAACCAATGTCCATAAACCAACTCACAAAATGCAGTCCAAGGTCAGAGTCCAGAGTCAGATACTCAGCGTAGTCCAGGGTCAGAATCCAGAGTCAGGAACACGGTTCAAGGACCGTAGATGCAAGCCACGAGTTTTGACTCGTTGCTTCCACAGAAATTCTGGCTGACTAGGAGCTGTTTTATAGTAAAACAGCTCCTTGAGCTGCTGGAAACCTTTCCATCCTGTTAATACTCAGGGCTAGTTGAACGGATATTTCTGTGGACAGCCTTTGAGCAATCCTCTGACCTTTTTGTCCTAAGTCTTTCCCGAAGCCTGGCCCGAAGCTTGTCTGCTGGAGATGGTTCAGGTGTTTCTGATCTCTTAGCATTCTCTTGAGCCTCAGTTAACCCTTCTCTTTCTGGGTCTTCAGCTGCACTCATGACACCAGGTGTCATCCGGGGCTGGCTGGCTGGCTGGCTGGCTGTGCTTTGCCATGATCAGTTCCCTGCTTGGGGAACCAATCATCGCAAAGCAATGCTTTTTTAACAGCTGATCGGCAGTTTCAAAATGGCCACCTGCTGTTTTCTGGGACGGATTCCTCGCTTAACAGGCAGCGAAAATGGCCGCGCTATAGAGGATCTTCGCTGAACGGTGAGTTTGAAGCCCATAGGAACGCATTAATCACGTTTTAATGCATTTCTATGGGCTTTTTATTTTCGCATTGCGATGTTTTCGTTTAGCAGCGATTTCGCTGGAATGAATTAACGTCACAATGTGAGGCACCACTGTACATTGTTCATTTGCATTGCTGTATGCAGTGATGCAAATAACAGCAATTGAAAAACCATGTGACCATCACATGGTTTTGCATCGCTGTTCATGTTCTTACAGGCAGGGCCAACCATCAGCTTACTGGCACTGCCCAGGAAACCATAGAAGTAGTGGAGCTGAATTCCCCAATTGAGGCAATTGTTCAAATAATAATTTATTTATTGTCATTATAAGTCTATACGTAGTATATACAACGAAATTCACACAGACACCCAGAGACCAGACCCACATGCACATTTGGCTTCACACCTTCTGATGGCTTCCAGGTGCAGCACTAATCAACTGATGATCCATCTGATTGGAAGAAGCTGCATAGGAACCCTCCCCCCCAGTCAAGGCCCAGTATGCCATTTCCTGTGATCATCTTAACCAAATGACATACACATCTAAAGCAACCGTTTTTCATGCAGCTCCTTCCATTGTCAATTACCCCTATAGTGGAGTGGTTTAAGTGAAGACAGTCACTTCAGGGTATTGTCAGATTAAACTTTTCCTATGCTCTGTGGAGGGAACAGAGGAAAAATTAAAAATTACATTGTATTAGAGCAAGGCAGATGGCCTGCATCAATTATAATTTTTTTATGATTGAAAACTTCATCTCAGAAGTGGAAGGAGGCAGGAGGAGGTAAGAAGTGGGAATTTTTTCCTTTTTTTCATGACTTGTCTTAAAGATTGGGTTGAGAAGATTGGGTTCATAGAAAAAAAGATTGGGTTCATGGGGAAAAAACATCTTCTTACTCCCTCTTGCTTTCAATTTTTCAATAAGTGATGCAGTGTATTTGCAATGCACTAATAGAGGCTAAAAAATTTTCCCCACTTCCTCTACCTCTCCACAGAGGAGCAGAAAAAGTATTGAATTTACCAATATCCTGAAGTGGCTGTCTTTACTTAAACTACTTCATCATGTGGAAGGAGTAGAAGAAGCTCTGACAGCTGCAAACTTGATTTGGTTTGTTTCTAGTAATTTCATGCACTGGAAACAAACCAAACTGGAGTGATCCTACCCGCACCAAAAAAGTAGAAGCCTCTGACAGGGACCTAGAAGGGTTCAGGTAGGGACGCTCTGGGGATAGTTTGGCTCACTTTTGATTATATGATTATATGTTCTGAGTGATGGAAAAAGGAGCTAGTCAGCCCATTCCCAAATCCCCCAAACACTGAGTTAAATGCCTATCTGATCAGACCCTAAGTAGGGTTTAAATGTTTTGAATTGCTTAATGTAATGCATTTTAATTATTATTACGGTTTAACTGTTTTTCAATGGGTAATTTTTTTATTTTTAATTGTACTTGTTTTAAAGTTGTGATCTTACCTTTGTTCCCCTCAATGTGAACAAGACATCCTACAAATGAGACCAAATAAATAAATAAATACATTGTTTCCTGTTTTCTGCTTCAGTTGTGAAGGGCACACCCAGGAAGAATTGCACTGAAAACAGGAAGCACAGCCCAGGCAGAACTGTATCTCCTGTGTGGAGGGGAGACACATAAGGGGGTTATGCAGCCCTGCTGATCAAAATAGTCTGATAGTCTGTGAAAAATTATAGTACCACCATTGATAAGGACCAAGACTGATTTCTTCCATTAAAAACCATGATGCTGATCTTTTAAGACAGGAAAGGCAGGTTTCTATCTCCTGGCAATTCAAGGTCCTTTAAGTCAGTGGTCCCCAACCATTTTCAGTCTGTGGACCGGCTGGGGAAGGCTAGGCAACCCCTGCACTCGTATGCATGCATGAACAAGCGCTCTCTTGTTAGGCTAGTCACATGCTCGTACGCATGCGCAAATGGTGGTGCGGTGCTTGCATGGGCATGCTGGAGTGCGCACACAGGTGCAAATGGACTGTCCAGGGGTGAGTGTGTGCATGGGGTGGGGTGAGAGGTCTGTCTTGGCAGCCCGGTCTGGCTCAGGTGACGGACCGGCACCAGACTGCGGACTGGGGGTTGGGGATCTCTGCTTTAAGTGGAGTCAGGTGTGAAATAGTGGCTCAAAACAGTAGTACAGGTTGCCTCTGACACACCAATTTAAGGGTTTTTTAAAAATAAATAAATAAATAAATAAATAAATAAATAAATAAATAAATAAATAAATAAATAAATAAATAAATAAATAAAAGATTTTTTTTTCAGTGGTTAAAATCCTGTTGGTGTAAGTTTACATTGCACAACCTGGATATGTTCATCATCCAGCAATTGAACTTCCTTTCCCCACCTCTCAGGTTCTGAGGCTCCTTAGGGATCCCTTTTGCCCTGGGGAAGCCCTGGGGAGCCTCAGGATAGGGGACTGGAGACAATTATATCGGGAAATCATTGCCGGATTGCTGGTGGTGACCTCAATCTGGCAATGGGACTCCACTGGCAATTTTCCAGTATGAAAGGTCCCAGTCCCTCATCCCTAGGCTCCCAAAGTCTTCCCAAGGGCAAAAGGAATCCCCAGGTAGCTTCAGAACCTGAAGGGGTCGGGGGGGAGAAATAGGAAGCTTGAAATTAAATTAAACTCTAGTCCCCCACAGAGGAAGGAACAAGGAGCTGGGGTGTGTCTTTTTTTTTAAAAAAGTCCATTAAAAGGAAGAAGCGCCAAATAAAATCACATGAGATGCACTGTGGCTTCATTCCTCTAACCACCTGATCTTTGCATGTAGAAATGAGGGGGGTCACCCCAAACAACATACCACACCTCAAAATGACCCTGTTTAGTATGATCTAGGCCAGTCCAAGCTGATCATGCCTGGAGCAACATTTACCAAGCATCCTCATCTGGACCCAAGCATCCAAATAAGAGTGGAACCAACTCATTGCAATACCCCATCCTTCCCAACTCAGTCACCTCAGAAAGACACGGTGGCTGATTCTATCCAATCCCACTGAATGAGCAAAGGGAGTCAATAGGATCGCCTTCCCGCCCCTTTCCCCCTTGTGACACAGACACAGAGTAACCAAGGCTGTCTTTGTCCCAGAACCAACCCTCTATACCTTTATTGAAATGGATCCACATCACTAAGGTCATCCCGGATAGGTGGGAGCTGGTCAGCAATTACCCACCCCAGGAGTCTCCAGCATTGTCAGGGGTCACAAGGACTTGTATTCAAAAGCACCCAGAGGGCAACTGCACTGCCTACCTACTCTTGAAAGAACCACACATCCGAATAGGGGCCGGGAAGCGTCTGGGAGAGCTTCAAATACATTGTTGAACCTTTTCAACATCCTTCTGCCTGTAAGTGTTACAACAGGCAGCCATTTTATTTATTTATGGCATCGCCTTCACATAGGTGGCTGCACTTAATTATTCCCTTTTTGTTAATGAAAAGAAACCGCAAGGTGGTCTTATTTATCAGCTCTTCCTGTGACACTTTTACTGTGCCAGATACTTTGCAGCCCTCCTTTGCAGCACATCAACACTGCGGCGGGATGAATTACAAAAGATTTATAAGCATGATGTTGCCGGTGCTGTAATAATGATAATCTATGAAGCACGAGAGATGGAATAATGAATGGAGGAGGAGGTCTGAGCAAAGAAACAGTATGCAAGGAGGGGTGGGGAGAGAATGCGGAATTCCTCCTCATTTCTGTCACCTGCATAAGGATGGAGAGAGACTGAGCTTGCAAAACTCCCGTTGAGGGCAGAGATGACAGGATTTGGCTCATCATCTGCCCTGTAGGGAGGTATCAAATGTAGTTTATGGAGAGCAGCTGTGATTTCATTTAATGAGAGCGACTCCGAGCACAATGGACTAATGAATGTGTGGGTTTGATGTGCAATCTTTTCTTAGGTGTCAGCTACGATTATCCTAGTGGCGAGACACCGTGGCTCAGCCATGACCTGTCAATCAGCCCACACTCAGAGTGTTACCCGCGCTCACAGTTGCCAGCTCTATTATCCGGGTGCAAAGCAAAGCCCTGTTTGAATAGGCACCTGCCTGCCTGCCTGCCTGCTGTATCATCTTGGGCGAGCTTGGGAAAGCAAATTAGTAAGGATCCGTTCCATATGCAGTTGATGCGAATGACAGGACATCCAGGGCGCCTTCCCACCAGCTGAGCCACCTCACAAATTACCTTATGCGACCCTTTCAGTTTCCGGCTCTGGAGAGATGCAACAAGGTTATTAAGCAAATATGATTAATAAAGAAAAAGAACCTCTGGTGTGCTAGAAAATTAGGTTTCAAGGCCAGCAGGGAGCTGGAGAAATTCTCCACCCTGTATTTTGTCAGGGGGGTTGGTGGGAGGGTGGGGGATATTAGTGGCAGGTAATAGGATTTATATAGGGCTGAGTAATGGGGCAAATTCATTCCAGGCATACTTGCTTAGAAAACAGCAGAATGAATCTGACCCTTTAAAATGTGGCCATGATATTAATACATGGTGGGGTTTGTTGTGGTTGTTTTTTAAAAGCAGCAGCTAATCCTTCGGTTATTGTGGAGTAAACTTCTCTGTGTCTGTTTTACTCCTATGGCAGCACTGCACTGAAGTAAACTCTGCAGAGTCAGGAAGAACAACCTTCAGAACACGGCCAAAGAGCCTGAAAAACCCACAACAACCATCTGCAGGGTCTCTCTGTAACTAATGCACCGGGCCAGCTAAGCAGAATCAGTGGTTGAAATGGGCACAGCCAGGATGGGTTTCTCCCCTGTTGAAAAAAAAATAAAAATCTGGAAAACAGGTCCCTAACATTTTACGGACTGCCCATCTTTTCAAACCAGAGTTGGTAATGGTGCCTTTCCACTGTGGTTGGACTTCAAGTCCCAGAATCCCCCAACATTAGTTATGTCAGCCAGGGATAAGGGGAGTTGAAAGGCCACCATTGCCTAACCCTGTGTTAAAGGGCCCCAAACCACTCTGGATTTAAAAGGTGGTATCTTGTTGGGATTGTTCATGATAAAGTACAGTACTTGCTATATTAACACTGCTTTGAAACTTATCAAAGATGAGGTGGCGGTGGAAGATTTACAAGATGAGGTGACTGAATGCTGCTTTCTTGACTTCGGCAAGATACCTGTACCAAAAGCTTCAGGGCCCTTGTGCTGTAGGAAATGGCAGTTTGGTTCATGAAGGTACAGGAAAACCTGCACATTGTTTATTTTCCATTCTGTGCCTTCTGCCCCATCAACCATCATGGAAACCAGCTGCCTCAAGCCTATAGCTCACTGGCAAAGTATCTGTTTACAAACGGTACATAAGGTCTCAAGTTCAGCCTTCCGCACCTCCATTTAAAACAGTGGGGGAAGTTCTTTAGTCTCCCCAGAAATTTTGGACCACATTTTGCCCATGAGCCTTTTTCTTAGTAGTCATGGCTCCTGAGACATGAAATACAAACCATCTGGAGATCCAAAAGTTCTCCAGTGTTGTTTTAACACTGTGTGCGCATGCATGCACACACACACATACAAAGAGAATAAGAGAGAAAACATGATTGGAAGAGGGCTCTTCTATGCAGAGATTGGCATCTGATACCCGATCCCTCAAACCCTCATTCATTGCAAAAGAGACTTCAGGTGAGAAGTTTGCCTTTAAAAAGAAAAAGAAAAAAAATCTGATGCTTTGCATCCAACACCTGTGTGAAGCACAACCATATCCAACCACACAGTTCACAGAGAGAGAGAGAGAGAGAGAGAGAGAGTCTATGCTCTACATTCTAGTAAAAATAAATGCTAATAAGTCTGCTCCATCTGTGGGTATGGAATTTATTGCTCTGTAACAGGCAGGCATGTCCCAATCAATCTCCGCCTAGCTCTTGTAAGAGAGCTATTGAAATGAAAATGATAAAAAGCCATTTCCTTAAAGATTCTTTTAAAATGAACTGTGAAGGATGTTCCATGTGACACATTCATCCCCCCCACCCCACCCCTGAGCCCTTTCTTGTAAGGAAGTGTTTGGTGAAGGGGGCATCGCTTCCCATCCCATGAGAATGCTTTCAGCTCATTCTCCAGGCGAAGAAAGAGAGGCAGACAACCTGACTCCTACGTGCCTCACCCTGTCCCAAATGGGAGCAATGTGCTCTCAGATCAGTTTTATAGACACTGGTTCTTCTTCTTCTTCCAGCTGGAGCAGATTCAGAACGACTTTTGTAGAAGTCCAAGGGTGAAACCGGAGCCTTGAGTAGAAGACAGACAATGTATGAATGGAGCCACTGTCCTCAACCAGCTAGAACAGTTCTCTCTCCTCTCCTCTCTCTGTACTGCACTTATCAGCTGTGCTTTATCTCCTTTATCAACATGCAGACTTGGATGCTGGGCTGTGTGTCATTCGTTTGCCCTGGCCAGCACAGAATTAGGCAGGATGAAGCCTGACGGTGTCCAACAGCTTCCGTTGCATTTGGTTAGTGTTTCTGCTGGTGGGGAGGGAGCAGAAAAGCAGATTAGGGCTGATGGTGAAAAACCTGCCTGACAGACCAATCAGAGTTGCAAACAAAGCTGATGCTTATCTCTTGATGGCCAGTCAGAAAACAAAGCAAGCTAATTCGCAAACTACAGGAGGCATGAAAAACTCCTGCTGCCACAATCAGATCTTTTCAGCATTCTCAGTGAAAAAGCTCACCAGCAGTGTAGTTTGGCTCAGTGGGTGTGTGAAGAATGCTAAGGCTTCAGCATGCTGAACTCTCATATTACCAGTCTGATATATTTATATGCATGCACAAATGTACACATAAACGTACATGGTAATTGAATGCCAAAATTTTGATGGTAAGGTTCAAATGGTAATGCATTCAGTGTGTACAATGAATGTGCATGGTTCATCCACTACAACTTCCTTGTGGCTTTATGCACATTGAAGCTTACAGAATTAGGGCCAAAGCTGCCCCCCTCCAGATATCTTTGGGCAACTATTCCTGGCAGCCAAAGATAATCAATGGAATTATGGGAATTATCACCCAGAAACATTTTGAAGGCTGCAGAAGAAACCTTGTGGCATGGTGATTAAACTGCTGTACCGCAGCCAAAACTCTGCTCACAACCCAGGTTCAATCCCAGGTAGCTGGCTTGAGGTTCACTCAGCCTTCCAGCCTTCTGAGGTCAGTAAACTGAGTACTCAGCTTGTGGGGGAGGGGTGGTGGTAGTATATAAGCTGCCTTTTTTTGCACTCCTGCTGTTCATGAATCAAGCTGTTGTGGTAAGTAATAAGGCTACACTTTGGTCTCTTGATTTGGTCCAGAAGGCAGTTCAGTTCCCCCAACATGGATTTGCTGTGATATTAGGGTTCCCTATTATCTGGAACATCCCATGTGCTTGAATGGGGACACAAAAATGGCTACAACTTTGGGGTGGTTTTACACAACACCCATGAAACTTAGCAACATGGTAGACATTCAGAGTTCCAGACTGCAGACATGCAGTTCTTTATTTTTGGCAGCTAGCAAACTAGGTTTCTTCATGTCCCTTTTCTCCCCATTTCCTATATTTTAAGCTCAATGAAGGAATGACCATCCTTTCTTGTCAGTTGTATGAGGTGTGACATAATCAGAGGCTGTCTAGTAGGGCTCTACCACCACTACCAAAACAACTAAAGAAGAAACTTAATTGATTAGTGTCTTTTCAGGAACTGGATTGCCTATGTGTAATGGGCACCAGAACTCCTCTTGCCACATTATGTGGGGTACCGATCTACCAGCACCACCTAGTACACGGACACAGACACCATATGAGTTGGGACTGTGCATTCACCTGAAGCCAGTTCACAGTCCTAGCAGGACCCACTAAGACAATGTAAGGCCAGAACACAGAAAGATGCTGAGGGTACATTGAACGGGTGATACAAACAGCAGGCCAGGCAGCAAGATTGACATGGCGGGATGTATGTTTGAAACCTGTGCCTCAACAGATTCCCTGGTGTCAAACCCTGGATTTGCACATTCTCTTCACCACTTTTTACCTCACCTTCCTCTTTCCTTTTGACCCTCAAAAGTTGAAAAAAGCCAAAGAACAAGGTCAGTAAAGAGAAGGAATTGCAGCAAGAATGTTGGTGTAGTGGTCAATGTTGGACTAAGACAGTGGAGGTACAGTTTCAAACGCCTACTTAAGTCATGAAGTCTGTCAGGTAGGCTTCGTGCAGTCATGGTCTCCTAGCCTAATTTGCCTCACAGGACTATTGTGTGGCAAAAAAACATGGAGAGCAGATCCACAAACGCTTCCTCGAGTTCCTTGGAGAAAAGTGGGGCATGAATGTAACAAACAAGCAGTTGCCACCAGCTTCCTCCCTTCCTCTGTCTGGTGAAAAAGTAGGCGACCTTTTCTTTTTTTAACGTCAGCTCCCAGAACTTGCCTCTACTCTGATTCTAGGACTTCAGCTCCAAAACAAGCACTATTTCCAACCTCTCGCTGGCAGTAGCAGTTAAGAGCACCTAAAGCAGGCTAAAGAGGCTCGTAACATTGTCCAGGAGGCAGCAACGAAAACCATCCCAAAGAAAAGGAAATGCAAGAAAGCAAAGTGGCTGTCCAACGAAGCCTTAGAAATAGCAGAGAGGAGAAGGGAAGCAAAATGCAAGGGAGATAGGGAAAGTTACAGAAACTTGAATTCAGACTTCCAAAGAATAGCAAGGAGAGACAAGAGGGCCTTCTTAAATGAACAATGCAAAGAAATAGAGGAAGATAACAGAAAAGGAAAGACCAGAGATCTGTTCAGGAAAATTGGACATATTAGAGGAACATTTTGCGCAAAGATGAACATGATAAAAGACAAAAATGGGAGGGACCTAACAGAAGCAGAAGACGTCAAGAAGAGGTGGCAAGAATACACAGAGGAATTATATCAGAAAGATTTGGATATCCCGGACAACCCAGACAATGTAGTTGCTGACCTTGAGCCAGACATCCTGGAGAGCGAAGTCAAGTGGGCCTTAGAAAGCCTGGCTAACAACAAGGCCAGTGGAGGTGATGGCATTCCAGTTGAACTATTTAAAATCTTGAAAGATGATGCTGTTAAGGTGCTACATTCAATATGCCAGCAAGTTTGGAAAACTCAACAGTGGCCAGAGGATTGGAAAAGATCAGTCTACATCCCAATCCCAAAGAAAGGCAGTGCCAAAGAATGCTCCAACTACCGTACAATTGCACTCATTTCGCACGCTAGCAAGGTTATGCTCAAAATCCTGCAAGGTAGGCTTCAGCAGTATGTGGACCGAGAACTCCCAGAAGTACAAGCTGGATTCCGAAGAGGCAGAGGAACTCGAGACCAAATTGCTAACTTGCGCTGGATTATGGAGAAAGCCAGAGAGTTCCAGAAAAATATCTACTTCTGCTTCATTGACTATGTGAAAGCCTTTGACTGTGTGGACCACAGCAAACTATGGCAAGTTCTTAAAGAAATGGGAGTGCCTGACCACTTTATCTGTCTCCTGAGAAACCTATATGTGGGACAGGAAGCAACAGTTAGAACTGGTCATGGAACAACTGAGTGGTTCAAAATTGGGAAAGGAGTACGGCAAGGCTGTATATTGTCCCCCAGCTTATTTAACTTATATGCAGAATACATCATGCGGAAGGCCGGACTGGAAGAAACCCAAGCCGGAATTAAGATTGCCGGAAGAAATATCAACAACCTCCGATATGCAGATGATACCACTCTGATGGCAGAAAGTGAGGAGGAATTAAAGAACCTTGTAATGAGAGTGAAAGAGGAGAGTGCAAAAAACGGTCTGAAACTCAACATCAAAAAAACTAAGATCATGGCCACTGGTCCCATCACCTCCTGGGAAATAGAAGGGGAAGATATGGAGGCAGTGTCAAATTTTATCTTCCTGGGCTCCATGATCACTGCAGATGGAGACAGCAGCCCTGAAATTAAAAGGCGCCTTCTTCTTGGGAGGAAAGCGATGACAAATCTGGACAGCATCTTGAAAAGCAGAGACATCACCTTGCCAACAAAAGTCCGAATAGTCAAAGCCATGGTTTTTCCTGTCGTGATGTATGGAAGTGAGAGCTGGACCATAAAGAAAGCAGACCGCCGAAGAATTGATGCCTTTGAATTGTGGTGCTGGAGGAGGCTCTGGAGAATCCCCTGGACTGCAAGGAGAACAAACCTATCAGTTCTAAAGGAAATCAACCCTGAATGCTCACTTGAAGGACAGATCCTGAAGCTGAGGCTCCAGTACTTTGGCCATCTCATGAGAAGAAAAGAGTCCTTGGAAAAAACCTTGATGTTAGGAAGGTGTGATGGCAAGAGGAGAAGGGGACGACCGAGGATGAGATGGCTGGACAGTGTCTGCGAAGCAACCAACATGAACCTGACACAACTCCAGGAGGCAGTAGAAGACAGGAGGGCCTGGCGTGCTCTGGTCCATGGGGTCACGAAGAGTCGGACACGACTAAACGACTAAACACACACAAAGCAGGCAATGCTTGCAGTGAAGAGGAGATGAGGAATTGGAGCCCACTCTTTGGAGGGAGGACCTTCTTCCACATCTGGCAGTGTTTAATCCATGTTCTGCTGTTTGATAGGTTCCAGGTTATGATGCTCAGCTCTGAAGATTTATGACTTCCTTGGTAAACGGCCTTCAGGTGGGTAGAAATCTTCTGCTCATACTGACATGAATGAAACATGCAGTTCTTTCAGTGCTTGCCGAGCTACAGTATTCCTTATGGAGGCCAGAACACAGCCTCATCCTTATCTGTAGTGGTTTAACCTATGGAGAAGGCACAAAATTGCTGTGGCAGTTGTCACTATCTATACATTTGTTGACTGATGGATCCAAATGGTTTCCTAATGGGTCTTGGGGAGCTTCTGGCTGTCTTAGCAGCCGATCCTGTCAAAGCCTTTCCAGATCTCTGGAATGCAGAAGTGGCCAGGGCTATTGGTACAATCGCTCCTAAGCACTCTGTCCCACAGAACACAGTCAAGCTAGGTCCTTGGTTACTAGGGAGTTGGGGGTGGTGAAGTGAATGGGATGGAGACTAGAGGAGAAGCCAGAGCAGATCTGATCAAACACAGAGCTCACTGGAAAGCCTACTCTGTGGCAATGGTAGCAGTTAAGAAACACCACTGCCTCTGCACAGAGCTGTCCAGCAGAGCTCTTTCGGGTGGTCAAGATCCTATTGCACAGATGTTCATGAGAGAGGGGCGATCGACCATTCAACAGCCTGCTGTGAAGAGTTTGCTTGGCACTTCACAGTCGCTTGGATCTGCTCTGAGTTTGATGCTGTAGTTGATGTAACTTTGGCCCCCGCTTGTCCTGTTATAATAGATACGTTTCTGTGGGTGCAGCCTGAGGATGTGGGCATGATCTTTGGAGAGGGGACAACCACCACATAAGTGTTGGACTCTTGCCATTCTAAGCTTATAAAAGCAGTCCAGCAGAATGGTTTAGTGAAGTGCTAAATACCTCCTTGTACCCCCAAGTTAGGGTACCAGCATGTCTAAAGGAGGCAGTAGTAATATCTTTGCTTCAAAAGCCCTCCTTGAATCCCACATTTTTGGGCAAGGTTTTATAGAGTGTGATGGCATCCCAGCTCCAGAAGTTCTTGGATGAAGCTGATTATTGAGATCCATTTCAATCTGGCTTCAGACCTGATTACAGAACAGAGACAGCTTGGGTTGCCTTTCTGAATGATCCATGCGGGGAACTGGACAGGAAGAATATGTCATAAGAACATAGGATCATAAGAAAAGCCTTGCTGGATCAGGCCAAGGACCCATCTAGTTCAACTTCCTGTATCTCACAGTGGCCCCACCACATGCCTCTGGGAGCACACGAGACAACTAGGTACCTGTCTCTTGATACCCCTCCCCTGCATCTGGCATTTTGAGTTACCTTCCTTTCAAGCCTCGAGAGTATACATCCCCATGCATGGCTTGTAACCAGTGATGGACGTTTCCTCCAGGAATCTGTCCAATTAAAGGCATCTAAGCCAGATACCATTACCACACCCTGTGTTAAGGAGTTCCACAGAGTAACAACATGCTGGGTAAAGAAATGTTTTATTTTGTCTCTTCTCACTCTCCCAACACTCAATTTGAGTGAATGTCCCCTGGTTCAACTATTGTGTGGGAGAGAAAAGAGCTTCCCTCTACCCATTTTATCCACCCCCTGCATCATTTTATATGTTTCCGTCATGTCCCCCCTCAGACACCTTTCCTCTAGACCAGTGGTCTCCAACCTTGGGCCTCCAGATGTTCTTGGACTTCAGCTCCCAGAAATCCTGGCTAGCTGAGGTGGAGGTGAAGGCTTCTGGGAGTTGTAGTCTAAGAACATCTGGAGGCCCAAGTTTGGGGACCACTGCTCTAGACTAAAGAGCCCCCAACACTGTAGCCTTTCCTCATAAGGGAGGTGCCCCAGCATCATTTAGTCGCTCCCTTCCCTGTTGATTCTGCTGGGCCTCTCAGCAACCTTCTATACCATCGACCACGGTATCCTTCTGGAGCATCTTTCTGTCTTACAGTGGATTCTGATGGCTGAACTCAGAAGTTGGTGTTGAGGGAAACCTGTTCAACACCCTGGCCATTAGCCTGTGGTGTCCCTCAGGGTTCAGTTCTGTTCCCCATGTTATTCAACATCTATGTGTTGTGGTTCAGTGCCATCAGTATGCTGAGAGCACCCAACCCTATGTCTCCTCTCCTCTGATTCCAAGGAAGTCATTCTGCCCTAGACTAGTACCTTTTGTTAGTAATAGGCCAAAGGAGGGCTAACAAACTGAAATTTAATTCAGACAAGACAGAGGTATCCCTGGTCAATCAAAAAGCAGATGAGGGAGCAGTGATTCTTGCTGTGCTAGATGGGGTTACAATCCCCCCTTAAAATACTGTACAGGTTTGTATCTTGGGTGTGCTCCCAATTCTGAGTTTGGATGCACAGATCCCAGTTGTGGCCAGGAATGTGTATGGACAATTAAAGCTGGTGTGGAGCTGTCCCCATTCCTTGAGGTGTAAAATCTGGTCATGGTGACACATGCCTTAGGTACATCTCATCGGGACTAGTGTAACATGCTCTATGTGGAGCTGCCTTTGAAGAATGTTTGGAAATTTCAGCTGGTTCAAAATGCTGCTGCCAGACTGGTGACTGGAGCTGGTTAGAAAGGACCATGTAACTCCCTTCATACGACCATTTCACTGTCTGACAGTCTGTTCCTGGGTTCAATTCCAAGTGTGGGTTATTTATTATCTATAAAGTCCTACATGGCTTGGGTCCAGGCTGTGGATCATATTACCCCATATTAGCCTTCATAGCTTTTAGGATTTTCTGTGGAGGCCCTTCTCTCCGTTCCGCCACCTTCTGAAGCTCATTTGGTGGGGTCTTCTCAAGAAGCCAGTTTGTTCCTGTTCCTTTTGTCCTTTCATCATCAGGCAAAGACCTGCATTTTTGGGCAAGATGTGGGGGCCTAGGGAGTGTTCCATTTAGGAAACTTAGAAATTTTTAGACTTTTTTTTTTAAAGATTTCAATTGGTTTTAATCTCAGATTTACTCTTTATTCATGTTTAAGACTGTTCTGTATAATTTTTTATTGTTATTGTACAATTTTAATTTAATTGCTTTGGGTCCCCTATGGGCAGAAAGGCAGCCTATAAATAAATAAATAAATAAATAAATAAATAAATAAATAAATAAATAAATAAATAAATAAATAAATAAATAAATAAATAAATAAATCTGTACATAATGCAAATACTCTCCTGCTTTTGTAACAGCTGGGTTTCATATAAAAATCCAGCAGGTGTAGCTTCTCATCATTTTGTCTCCTTGTCAGGAAAAGGTTTGCCAGCTACTAAGAGTCCCTTGTCCAAAAAAAGGTGGCAACATTTGTATTTTTCTGTACAAATACCCTTCTTCCTCCCATCAAATATTAGTGATGAAGACATCCCACTTTTTTTTAACTATTTGATTGTCTCTCTCTCCCCCCCCCCCCATCCTTAACAAAGAAAACAGGTGATTAGTTTGACTTTGAGGTGATAAAATAAAATGAAATAAAAAGAAAAACAGAGGAGGAACACCAGCTTCCAGCTTCCACCTGCCTTTGTCTAATAACAATCTCTGTTAATTGGGTAGTTAGTCTAATTATCTAATTAGGCAGAATTGCTATTAGTAATTAGGCTCAGCACTTCATCTGAGCATAGATGGTTCCTTCCCTTCTGGGCCTTCAGAAGAGAAACCAGACAGCAATATAACCCCATTCCTCTTCCTTATGTTTTGGATCTGTAACTGAAAACACCTGGAAATGCATGTGCACCACAGCATGTTTGAATAAAAAGCAAGTGGCCAAAAGAAAGAGGGGAAAAAAGAGAGAGACATTTTTCCTTTAGATGATTAGCTGTAAACCCAGAGGTCGGTTAGCATCTGAGGAACATGAGCACTGAATGCAAGACAGCCATCCTTGGGGATTTCAGCTACAATTAAGCAAAGTGTACCCTTAATGCATTAAAGCCTTTACACAATACTCACACAAGCCCTTCACAGCATTGTGTCTTGCTTCGTGATGTGATCAAATTTTCAAAGAGAGACACAAGCCTCTAAGGTTCATAATGCTTGCCTGAAATATGACATGAACAGCCTCGAAAGTTCTTTTGCATATGAGCCTGAGAATTAGTATTCTCCTTTTCCTGTGTGTCTCCCCATCGGTCTGCCTCCAAACTCTGAAACTATGAACCCAGATTTATATGGTATTTTAAAATTATTATTAATTTTTTTAAAATAGATATAAAGGTAAAGAAATTTGGATTCAGAGCAGACTTTGGATGTTTTTTCTTGGCTAAAAATGGTTTTAGCTGTGGATTCTGTGTATATGCTAACTGAGATGGTTTCAATTGATTTGTTTTTGTATTTTATTTAATCATAATTTTGTGGGGTTTCCACCCTGTATTCTAATATTAGCTTTGGGGAAATATTCTTATTGAAAAGGTGGGATGTAAATTTTGATAAAAAAGCACTATTCTTTAAGCAACTAATTAATGGACATTGTTCTGTTGTGTATTAAGCAAGCAGAGAGATTTTTAATATCTTTACAATATAATATGAATAAAACTGTGCATTAGGAACGTTCAGGAAATTAAAAGCAGCTACTTCTAAATATGTTTAATAACGCATTTATCTACATCTTACTTCAGGTCACAAGATAGTTCATAACATGAATTTAAAAAATAATTCAAAGTTAATGCAATATAACAGTTGTTCTTTGTAAATTACTGCAGCAATAGCTATGTTTAGGAGAGAAATCATATGGATCATTCAGACATATCCCTCCACTTGAAGTTAGAGGCTGGATTTGCTCTAAATGCAAACTTGTGCAAAGTTTGCAAAAATGCAAAAAGAGTAACTAAATGCAAAAAGTGTAACTCAAACTAAATATTAGAACAAGGTTTGATATTTGCCTCAGTGCACAGGAGCCAGAAAACAGCCTAGTTATAAGTAAACAAAAATCAACAGATTTATTTAAGTCTGAGACAGGAACAAGGTGAATATTGAATACTTTTCTCCAAAGACAAAATATACTAAGTTGAAGATTAATGTGAAGCAAATGTAAAAGAGCAAATATGAAGAAAAGTATGCACAAAAAGATACAGTTGTACTCAAATCGCACTGGTTTTTATATGCAAAAATGATATCTTGCCCAGAAAGTCATGATTTTATTCTTCACTGTGGTTGTGACTACACAGAAGGAAAAATGCACATTGGCCCATTGTGAATTTACACCTGGGAAGTTGGGTTTCCCCTGACAGAGAAGAGGAGGTTGGCAATCAGTCCTTGGTTGCAGCTTGTAAGGCAGCTGTCCAGGGAAAGAAAGAAATGGTTTGGGGACAAACATATGCATCTTTTCTTCCTCTCTTCCCACCCTACCAACCACTAGCATTCCTACACATGCTTTCCTGTACTGGCACAAGAGATCACATTGCCTGAACCAACGTGAAAGCTTTTTCTGGCAGTAAAAGAAAAAAGTGTGGATTATGGAAGGGGGGGACTCCAAGTTTATTCTCATTACCTTGTACACCAGAAAAACAATACGAATCTGATCATCTTGATCTTGGAGCATTTCCCATATTATTTGTCAGTGTAGTCATCCCCTAAATTAAATGAAAGGAATGTAGTATCAGACAGTCTATGTTAGAATTTTAAATGAAACATGACAGTCAAATGTGTTACATAACAGCACTGATGTTACCTGTCTGTCATGGGTTTGGAGGGAAAGTTCCATCCTATGGGGAGTGGAAGGCGGGACATCAGGAGGAGGGGCTGTACTGTATAAATATGTGATGCCTGTGTGGTGAAGAGGAGATGCTGAGACAGACTGTGAGACACTGGGTTGGGACGAAGCAGCAGCTGGGGAAGAAGAAGCTGTTGTGGGAGTCTGGGTGTCTGACAGGGTACTACTGTGTGTCAGAGTACCAGCCTGAAAGGTTCAGGAGTCTGTTGGTTAGCCAGAACTGATGGGTTCAGGGTCTGTGCTTTAAGTTAAAGGTTCTAGGTGAACCAAACTGTATGCTTGTGTGTGTGAGAATAAGCCACGTTACTTTATTTTATTCACCTGATTGTTTTATTTACCCTGTTTGTATTTAAAATAAACCTTATTCTTTTATTGTTTAAAAATCCATCCCTGGTCTGTGTGACTTATTATAGGGAATGGTTGGTGGCAGCTTAGTGTAACTGTGTGACATATCCCAGTAGGTCTGGGTTTGTCACATTGATTGGTGTCCAGCGTGTGGGATACGACTGGTCCAGTTGTCCAGCGGTCCAGCAAAGCCTTGGCAAGTGTGCCCAGAGCAAGGGGGGTCTAGTCAGGGACAGTCTGAGGCGCGTAGGTAATCTTCTAGGTGTACCTCACGGGGAGGTGCACTAGTGGAAGAACGTGCCAACTGGGGAGACTTAGATTAAGGTGCTCTGAGGCAGCCTAGTTTTGGCGGGAAAACGCTGAGGCAAAACTGCGTAGCAACAGTGAGCTAGCTTGCCAGCTGAGAGGCCCAGCAGAGGGGGGTAGGCTCTGACTCGATACTGTTGCAAATTTAGTGCTGAAGAACAGCAGCAATCTCTAGGAGAGCTGGTTCTGAGGCAAGAAGGAAAAAAGTGGTCGTTTTATTTTGAGGCTTGACTTTTTAAAGCAGCCTGTTCTGAGGGGGGTTATGCCCTTGACTCGAAGCCAAGTAGCAGACATGAGTGAAGTGAAAGACCCCCAGATTGACCAAGGTTCTGAGGATGAATTTGGCTCAGTGCAGGGTGACAGCACAGGAGAGCAGGACCCAGAACTCAGGAAAATACTCCTAGCCCAACAGCATGAACTGAGGGTGAGGGAAATGGAGGAAAGGTTAGAGAGAGCGAGAATGGAGAGGGAAGAAAGAATGGAGAGAGAGAGAATGGCGTTTGAATTAAGAAAACTGGAACTGATGAACCAGAACAATAATAATAATAGGGATTCTGAGGGAGGCCAACTGTCTAAGGCTGACCTGAAGAAATTCCCTGTGTACCACAAGGGAGATTGTCCTGAGGTGTTCTTTTCCTTAGTGGAAAGAGCGTTTGTGGACTTCTCAGTGAGGGAAACTGAGAAGATGACCATCATGCGATCTTTAATCAGTGGTAGCCTGGCTGAGGTTTATGCCGAGATGCCTGAGGAATTGATGAAAGATTTTGCAGAGTTTAAAAAACTGGTGTTTGCAAGACATGGGATAAATGCAGAGCAGCTGAGACAAAGGTTCAGGTCCCTCACTAAAAAACCAGAACAGACTTTTACCCAAGTGGGGGCCCAATTGGTGAGGCTGCTTGAGAAATGGCTATCGCAGGAGGGAATAGAGACCTATGAGCAGCTTAAAGACTTGATAGCCCTGGAACAGTTCTATTCAGTCCTGCAGGGGGAATTGAAATTCCAGGTGAGGGAAAGGAAACCGAAATCTGTGGCAGCAGCCGCAGAGATCGCAGATTTTATCTCCCAAATAAGAAAGCCCTTGGGTGAGGGGAAATCTGTAGGTAAACCCAAAGAAACCTACAGCAAGTACTCTCAGGGACCAGGGAAAAGCCAGCAAGGGGGAGGGGCCCATGGTGAAGGGAAGCCCTCAGACATGAAACCAAGACCTCAGATTTTGGAGGGAAAACCAAAACAAGATGAGAGAGAATCAAAATATACCAGAAAATGCTATTTCTGTCAGGGAAAGGGTCATCTGATCTCAGAGTGTGAGAAATTGAAGCAGCTAAAAGGAATGGTGCCTCAGAATTCTAGTGGGACCAAGCCAAAAGCTGTGTTCTGTGTCCAGAAAGAGCAAAGCTCATTGTCACAGAGGGAGCCTGTTGCCATGACTACTCAGTCTGGAACAGCTACCTATGCTGATCAGGCTGAGGAAAATGGTCCTCTTCTGGAGGTAAAGCGCTGCTTGCTGATAAAAACAGATTCTCAGTTGTTTGAGACAGCAGGGGTGGACGTAGGAATACTTGACCGTCAGTATAGGGGGCTGCGGGACACTTGTTCCCAGGTAACCCTGTGCCATCCAGATATTATTCCTAGGGAGTTTATAATCCCAAATGAGAGCATGAAGGTGGCAGGGATTGAGGGGCAGATAATCTCTCTGCCAGTAGCAGAGGTACCTGTCAACTTTCAAGGCTGGAGGGGAGATTGGCGGATAGCGATTTCATCGACTCTGCCAGCAGCCGTGCTCGTGGGAAATGACCTGGCTGAACATGTGAAACGGGTGCTAGTGATTACACGCTCACAAGCCACCACAGGGACAGTTCAGGGGGGTAATGATGAGCCAGAGACGGAAGCAGGTGGGGGAAGTTCAGAAGCTGTGGTGGAAACCTTAACCACAGACAGCAGATTTGGACAGGAGCAAAAGGCAGACGCCACTCTCCAAAAGTGTTTTGAACAGGTGACTGACGCCCAGCTAACACCTGAGACCCCAGTGAGATTTCTGGAGAAAAAGGGGATTTTATATAGAGAAACCCTGAGGAATATCTCAAAAGGGGGAGATGGGATCAGAAGTCAGCTGGTGGTACCTGAAAAGTATCGCCCCATGATCTTACAAAGGGGGCACTCTGACATGTTTGCTGCACACTTAGGAGTCAACAAAACACAGCAGAGAATCACACAGAATTTCTACTGGCCTGACATAGGGAAGCAGATCAGGGAGTTCTGTAAACAATGCGATGTGTGTCAAAGGCAGGGGAATAACCGCGATAGGACCAAAGCAAAGTTGTGCCCTTTGCCTGTGATTGACACTCCGTTCAAATGCATAGGGGTGGATATTGTGGGACCTTTGCCCAAGGCCACAAAGAGGGGGAACAGGTTCATCCTAACAATTGTGGACCATGCCACAAGGTATCCTGAAGCCATACCCTTGACTAATATTGAAACTAACACAGTGGCAGATGCTTTGGTGGGGTACATGTCCAGGATGGGATTTGCCTCAGAGATAATCACAGATTTGGGCACATCGTTCACGTCAAAGCTCATGAAACGCTTATGGCAAATCTGTGGAATTAAGCTCAGGGAAGCCACTGCCTATCATCCTGAAAGTGATGGGGTAACTGAGAAGTTCAATGGGACTCTAATGCGCATGATTAGGGCTTACTTGGCAGAGAATCCAAACAATTGGGACCAGAAGCTGCAATCCCTTTTGGTTGCTTATCGATCAGTGCCACAAGCCAGTACCGGGTTCAGTCCATTTGAACTTTTATTTGGGAAAGGGGTGAAGGGGCCCCTTGATTTGATCGAGCAGGGTTGGGGGCAGATCGCCCAGGGTGACCCACAAGACGTTGTGACTTACATAGACACCTTGATGAATGACCTAAGGAGAAACCTAGAGCTAGCAGCAGAGACCCTGCCAGCTCAAAAGGTCAGAAAGAAAGCTTGGGATGACCAGGAAGGCAGGGAGAGGCGCTTTAACCCAGGGGAGGAAGTGCTTTGGCCTAGGCTCTGCAGAGAGAGCAAACTGCAGCTGGGTATCCCAGAAAGAAAATACTTGGGTCACAAGGTAGGGGGAGGAATGATAAAACCCCTGGAGGCCAAAATAGAAGCTGTTCGTGATTGGCCCAGACCCAACACCAAGAAAAAAGTCAAATCATTTCTTGGGTTGGTGGGCTACTACAGAAAGTTCATCCCGAGGTTTGGCGAGATTGCGGCTCCGCTGACCGATCTGACGAGGAAGAAGACTGATGACAGCATCCCGTGGACCAGCGACTGTGAGGCGGCGTTCCAGAGGTTGAAGAAGGCGTTAATCAACTATCCTGTCCTGCGTGCTCCAGACTTCGACCGGGAGTTCATCATCTACACCGATGCGTCTAACAGCGGGGTAGGAGCAGTTCTGTGCCAAGAGGATGAGAATGGTGACCAGCATCCAGTGTCCTACCTGAGTAGGAAACTTCAAAAAGGTGAGAGACATTTGGCAACCGTGGAGAAGGAGTGTTTGGCCATAGTCTACGCGATCCAGAAGGCCAAGCCTTACATCTGGGGAAGACATTTTATTCTGTGTACTGACCATTCACCATTGCAATGGTTAAAGACAATGAAAACCCACAATAGCAAACTTATGAGGTGGGCTTTGAACTTACAGGACTATGACTTTGAAGTGAAGGTGGTCAGAGGGTCAGTGAACTGTGTTGCTGACGCCTTATCAAGAAGACCTGAAGAATGAAGACGGCGAAAGAACATGGACTATGTGTATATAATGAAAACAAAAAGTTAAAATGTACCTGGTTTTAAATTGGTTTGTATTAATAAAGGTAAATTGATGTAATGTATATGGTAAATGTTTAAATGCCTATTTGAAATGTTTAACTTAGAATGTAAGTAAGTATAATATGGTATGTATAAATGTTGTTGTGTATTTTATGCAGGTTGTTTTTTTGGTGAAAAGCACTTTTAGCTTTCCCCCTACAAAACAACTTTTAAAGAGGGGAGGTGTTACATAACAGCACTGATGTTACCTGTCTGTCATGGGTTTGGAGGGAAAGTTCCATCCTATGGGGAGTGGAAGGCGGGACATCAGGAGGAGGGGCTGTACTGTATAAATATGTGATGCCTGTGTGGTGAAGAGGAGATGCTGAGACAGACTGTGAGACACTGGGTTGGGACGAAGCAGCAGCTGGGGAAGAAGAAGCTGTTGTGGGAGTCTGGGTGTCTGACAGGGTACTACTGTGTGTCAGAGTACCAGCCTGAAAGGTTCAGGAGTCTGTTGGTTAGCCAGAACTGATGGGTTCAGGGTCTGTGCTTTAAGTTAAAGGTTCTAGGTGAACCAAACTGTATGCTTGTGTGTGTGAGAATAAGCCACGTTACTTTATTTTATTCACCTGATTGTTTTATTTACCCTGTTTGTATTTAAAATAAACCTTATTCTTTTATTGTTTAAAAATCCATCCCTGGTCTGTGTGACTTATTATAGGGAATGGTTGGTGGCAGCTTAGTGTAACTGTGTGACATATCCCAGTAGGTCTGGGTTTGTCACAGTAGTCATCCCCTAAATTAAATGAAAGGAATGTAGTATCAGACAGTCTATGTTAGAATTTTAAATGAAACATGACAGTCAAATCACAATAGGCGCAGTAAGCAGTTATGTGAATTGTTATTTAAGCTCAGCCGGACTTTCATCAGTCCAAACTAATTTAAATGCAACCCTATAATTTCCCAGCTATGTAGCTTTAAAGCCTTCTCTTCAAGAAAATGTGAACAAAAAGAGTGGGAGAGGAGAACGCAGTCTCTTAACCAACTAACGTAAGGCAGAAAACTGAAGGTGGAAATAAGAATAGACCTCTCCCTAGGTCCCAGACAAAGGATCCTAGAAAGGTCCAAAAGAACAACCACTCTAGATAAAGTTGAAAAAAAAAGTTTTTAAAATAGGAGATCCATTATGAAAAGAGTAGGGCAAGAGAAGTTCAGAGCATTTAGCCCTGAAAGTGAATGAAAGCTGTCTTAAAGCTAGGGGAAAGGATATTAAGGAGAGGGAAAGAAGAAGAGGGAAAAAAAAAACCATACCCCTTTAAGACAAGATGAGATATGAGTGAGATTTAAAAGAAAATAAGGAATTTATTTATTTATTTATTTATTTATTTATTTATTTATTTATTTATTTATTTATTTATTTGATTTATATCCCGCCCATCTGGTATATTCTACCACTCTGGGAGGCTGGTAGGAACCAGTCAAAATGAAGAGGACGGACTCTTCTTTCACAGTACTGCTTTCTCATTGTTCCCTTTTGCCATTTCTCCAGTTACCTTCCAGAAGGCTGGTATATGATGGGGGGGGGGGGGGACACTTGTAGAGACAGTACCCTATTGTTTTCAAGGGTGGATATAACCACGGGCTCTATCCTTTGTATACATTAACATCCCAGACTAATTGAGTAACAACCTTCTCGGAATACAAAACATATACATATCAATTTTTCCAAATATGTCCATTGTCCCAGCGCCAAACAAGCTTGGTAATGGGACCTTGTGTCCTGTTTTCCAGGCAGCTGACATTCCTCCCCTGAGGGAGAACCAGGCCTGCACGTATGCCATGGAAAAGAGATACATATTTTGCTGCTCTTGCCCTTTCTGCCCAGCATGGGTCCCCTTGCGAGTCCTCTGTTCCAGATATTCAAGTCCCTTGAATAGAAACCGAGTAACATCATCCATGGGAGATTAAGAGCCAGTAGCCTTCAGTTGTGTGAATGTTCAGTGGAGGAATAATAGGAAATGGCTTATGGTAACCTTGAAAGTTGTGTGGAAAAGTAATATCAGGGGGACAGGGGAATTTTTTACTTCAACCTATACTTTCAGTGACAGTTTCTATAGTGTTTTATTGTGTCAAAATCTGAGGAAGGGCATTTGAATGTGGTCTAAAATTTAGCGACTGCCAATATCCACGAGAACATGCCATTTTATATTTTGTAACATGTATCTGATAAGAGTTTGGGAAAGGTACATGCTGCTATGAATGTTGGTTCTGGATGAAGGATCTGCACCATATGCATCTTTATTAGGGAATCCTCTGTTTCACAGCAGCTCTTTCTCTGTAACATGCCAAACTTTTCTGTTTGCTTATGCTTCCATGCTGCTCCTTGCCATTCACACAGCACGCTTTGTGAGTTTTAGGTTTGTAACTTTGCTTACAGTACATGCAAACTTCTCTCACCTCTGTCCTGATTACTTTGCCATTTTTTTCAGAAAGGAAGGGTGGCTGGGCTTATCTGCTGCAAGGATTCATAGCTGCAGGGATACTACACATTGACCTAAAGAAATAAGACATGGTGCAGAGGTGATCAAATATGCTTTAAAAGTTCAGGCGATACTAGATAAATTGTCTATAGTCATCTCTTTAGGTCATGAGTGTTAAAGTTCACAGAGGCCCAGTAAAAATACTGGACCACTGGGCAGTATAAATTTCTCTTTAAAAGCATACTCTCTGCCCTGGCTTGCCTGGTAACACTTTCCCTATTAAAAATACATGCACACACCTTTGAATTATTATATTTGGGCATTTGTCAATATTTTCATCTTCACCTTCATATTAATGTCTTTATTAACCTGCAGTAAATATTCCTATCTGACTGAACATTAGGTGGCTACAGTCTTGACTTCACATTTGATGGGATTAAAATTCAGTGAGAAAAATTGGAATAGAGTCTAGAAACAGATTATCAACTTTTACTGTATAGCTTCCTCAATCAACAATAGTCAACAAGAGACTCAGAAAAGTTACTAATGAGGAATAACAAGGTGTGTGTGTGTGTGTGAGAGAGAGAGATTGGGGGAGAGTGATTTTATTTCTTTTTGCTTTTTACCGTATTTTTCCGTCTATAAGACATGGCTTTTTAATAAAATTATTACACTAAAAATTGAGGGGCATCTTTGACATGGAAGTAAGCTGAGATAGCTGAGGAGAAAACAAAACAGCACATACCTTGACTCTGTAAACAGGCTTCCTTCAGTCACGAAGCTTAATTTCCTACAATCAGGAGACATAGCTTCCTCCAATCACAAGCCTTATGGAACTGATGTCAGCTAATGCTGAACAATCCAGTTGGAACACACCTCCTTGGAGGTGGAGCCTGTAGGTTCATATTCAACAGACTCAAAATATCCGATGTTCTGAGCCCAGAGGCTGAATCCTCAAAGCTAAGTTTTCTTAATTTGTGGGTTAGAAAATTGGGATGTGTGTGTCTTATAAATGGAGGTGTGTTATAAATGGAAAAATATGGTATACTCTTTTTTTACATGAGGACTCTCAAGTCATTTATGTGAAAACTGGGGGCAGCCACAGAAAAGGCTCTGTCATTTTTCTATCATGATACTTCGTTTGTTGGTGGGATATGTAACAAAGCATGAATTTGCCAGTAGTTTGGCAAATTCATGTGGGAAGTGATGGTCTTTCAGTCACCATAGGCTTAATCCAATTCGATATGAAATCACTAAGAACTTCATTATTCACACAAGTAACAGCTAACCATTTAACACCTCAGAACAGTATTTGGCAACATCCAAGGGGTTGGACCTTAGAGGGCTACACATCTCCTCCAACCACCCCACTTCCTCAAAAGTACCCCAATTTTTTTGTCCCTCCCTGTAGCACTACACTCACCATTTCACCCACTCTAGCACTGTTCTGGACCTTTTTAAGAAATGGAATAATCCAATGGTCACTTCAATTTTCAAAAAGGGTCTGCTGAGTCCTCAACCACCCCATGGGCAGTTGAAATGGAATATATAATGCCTTTAAGAGTCTTTTGGCACAGGGGTTAAACTGCAGCACTGCAGTTGAGATTCTGCTCATGATCTGAGTTTGCTCCCAATGGCCTCAGTAGCCAGCTCAAGATTGGCTCAGCCTTCCATCCGTCTTAAGCTGATAAGCTAAGTACCCAGCTCGCTGAGGGGTGGGCAATGTGCAGCCTGTATTAGTTTTAAAAGTTGTTGTTGTTCAGTCGTTAAGTCGTGTCCGACTCTTTGTGACCCCCATGGACCAGAGCACGCCAGGCCCTCCTGTCTTCCACTGTACACTATTCCAAATTGTACACTATTCCAAAAGTGCCTTAAGCACTGTGGGGTGGTATATAAACAGAGCACTTTCTTTTGCTTTGCTTGTCATGCAACCCAGAGACCTTTGAGGCTGTGACTTGTATTCTGGGGGCAATTTTTTAAATACTGTATCTGTGTCTGGGTTTCAGAAGGGCTGATGAGGTTTTGGGGGGGGCATATTGACTTACCTGGGGGGCTGTATGTGTCTTGTAGACCCATTTCTAATCTTTGTCCCACTTTTCTTCAATGTGGTCTATAAACTGCCACCGAAAAAGATAAACGGGAAGGTGCATGGCCCCAGTCGCTCCTAGACCTCCCATGTCACTGAATCCATCACCGGCGATGGAGCATGCTTATCAACAATGGTATTTATTAAACTTGACTTTAAGTATAAAACTGGAACTTTAGGTATAAAACTTATGAATGGGGAAATAAAACCTTTCTTCTAAACAGGAACCAATCACATTTTCTTTACTGCTCTCCTTATTTACTTTCCCACTCTCTATACTTATCAAACTATCCCCTGTTTCTTTATTTCCTGGAAGGCCCACTTGAGTCACGCTAAGCAAG